>NC_092645.1:29943237-30304721 GCF_039555335.1 Amphiura filiformis | reverse complement strand
TCAATTTTCTGTCAGTCACGGTATACCGACAAAAGAGCACATTCGGCGTAACGTGTTTACCGAAATGGAATCATTATTTGACCTTCGCAAAAATCCCAGATATAATATCTTGATTTTTTGCAAAGGTTTGAAATTGTTTTGTTGTCACTAGTGAGGAAGGATAGCAGTCAGAGCCGTCGCAGGGGGCTGTACGTGTTGTTGTCTCCCCAGAGAGAATTCATTGGTTACATGATGTGCTTTTCAAAACAACTAAAGTTTTTAAAGGAGGATTTCGTGATCCTAGCATCCTCTTTTTATGACATGTTTCAGTACATATCCACGAAAAAAGCCTATTCCGAAAATTTCAGTTGATTCAGATTTTGCGTTTGCGAGTTATGCATGATTATGTGTATTACACTGCTCCATAGACAATGCGTTGTAATTTCGTTCTGGTGCACCAGAACGAAATTCAAATTTCACGATATCTTAGCTAAACGAATTAATCTGCAAGAGATATTTTGAACATAAACATTATGTAGCCAGAGGTTTCCAGCGATATAAAAATCTCAACTTTTTTTGAGAAAAGTGGGGGGATGAGGCTGTGGATCACGAAATGCCCCTTTAAAATGAAGCATTTTGCACCAAAACTACGAATAATTCATGTTTACACAAACATCTTTTATAATGAACATGCTGGCTTTGTTGAAAACATTTATTCCTGCATGGATGTTACAAACACCGTATTGTCTATTGCGTTTGGGTAAATTACTTTTACACTTACGTTATGAGCCCATTCAGTGATTTGCTCATTTGAAATATTGCAATAGTTATCAAAATTCTGTTTTGGCACCTTTGTCAGTAGCTTAGTCTGCTAGTGGTTAAACAAGAAAAATCGTACATTTCAAATGAAACTGTAAGGAAATCAGCTACATGTATTTGAACGGGGCTTCAACTTTTAATAATACCAATGTTTTTTCTAGTTTCGTGCCAAATTTATCTTTTAAACAATACACATTTAATGACTTATCCTTCACTTTATGCATTTTAGTCGGGATCACTTAAGGGGCCTTTAAGATACAATAACAGAAAGTGTGTTCTTATCACTTCTCATCAGGTGTAAATATATGATTTAAAAATTCACAAAATCTTATCTTGTCACAAAGTACACTTCATATGAATTATACCTGGAGCATTTGTGCGTGCTGTGGTCTGCAAAGCATAGTACTTGGTTGTCTTGGGCATGGGACCAATTGTTGTTGTTTCACTCGTAGATTCATCTGTTATAGACAAAATACTCCCTGTTGAGATAAGCATTGAATTTAAATGAAAATTTGCAAACTAACTACACAGAGAATAACAAACTATTGTATGTTGTCAAGTATAACTTTAATGTGACTGTTAAGTTAGGTATCGTTATAAAATCATTTTGTTTGCGTTTATTCAAAAACACTGCCGCGTGTTGCTACAGATCAAGCACTGAAATCAATGCTAATTACTTCGATCATCATCGAATATCGGACTTAATACACCTGAACTGTGATTTACAATATGCAAGCAATTAGAAACAAACAAAAAATTTGACCGAAAATGTATTAGCTGTCACGTCATTCGTCACTTCACGTTACCCCAAAAGGTATATCTATAATGCCAAACATGGTATTTTTTTAAAAGACGCACATTTCATGAGACAGTGATCATATCATCCGAATACCACTGTTCGACTCCAGTGTAGCCCTGGAATTACGGGCTAAATTAAGGTGCAAAATTACACCTCACCTTTTAAGTTGGGCTGTTGTTAAATGGTAAAAGTGCAAGTGGTTGAGGTTGCTTATATCACAAATATGGCATGGCTCCTAGGGAATATGTAAAAAAATCAAACGTGTCCATGCGATGTCAACTGTTATCTGATCATCATCTACGAGTAGTTGTTTATATCACAAATATCGATGCCTCGTATGAAATACGTAAAAAATCAAACCGGGTTCATCCGAGGTTAATGTTACAGTTTGCCCGATTGGGCTAAAACTTTGTATAGGATCCTTGGTATGAGGGGATTACGTTAATATTACAGACCTTAACTATGACTTCTGGTAAAGAAAATATTTTGGTGAAACAATACACCAGAATATTTGCCGTATGCACAATATGCATTAACGTTATAAAGCTACATCAGCTACAGGTTATCTGTTATTTTAAAAAGACATACAGGGTGTCCCAAAAAAAAGAGGCCCCTCATTGCGCCCTCTTTTTCTCCTATTTCAGAAAAGTTGATCAAGTATATGTTGGTATATAAAGAAGCCTTTACCCGTTAGCTTTAATAAACCGAAACAATTATTTCAATCGGCTCATAACTGTTGAAGATATGCCCTTTTAAAGAAATGTATCCGTTTTTCACTCTGTCCACGGAGGCTGTTTGGTTACTTCAAAAGTGCATATACCATGTACATTTTGGTATCATTTTAAAGCTTATTGTCCGGTGCTTACATTTTTATTCAAATCATGAAATGTCAAAATGCAACTTGTTCTTGGTTTTGTCGGAACGGGTCACAATTGAGTCCTGATGGGACCAGGCTAAAGCAAAATGCCAAAGTCAACGTTAAAAGCTTATATCAAAAAGTTACCATTGTTTATACAAAAAAGGAAATAAAATTATTCTGATACGAATTATTCTGAAATGGTACCTCCAGAAAGGAAAGGAAGGTTTGGGATTACAGCAGGGAATAAATACGATTGGGAAGTGTCACTCTATATAAAAAGTAATAAAACTATGGAAGCCGCCATTAACTTGCCATCGCGTAGGCCTGGAACACTACCGCGCTTTCTACCGGCTGCATCGCGTCCGTGCTCCGTGTTTAGGTAATGAAAATTACATGTAAAATCGCAGCTTGCTGCATCCACGGTTAGACTTTATCAAGCCTACTACAGTGCAATATTTTCAAATGTTGGACAGCTATTTTTAATACTTTTAATAATATTTTTAGCGCATCCATGCACTTAATTTAATAATACTTCAAATCGACCAACAATCCCAATATCCAGTCCAATATTAGAAAAATACCGTTTCAATCACGAAAATTAACCTTAATTTCGCGCCTACACGTAAGACTTGGCGATAGTCCATTTAGATCATCTTTGTCAAGCTCGAGGTGATTGATTCCCGATGATTGACAGTTTGGAACGCGTACTGTACTCGAAGCCATGGTAGTGTTAGCACCCGGTAGCACACGGCCCTGCACTTCTTAGATCGCCTTGATAAGAGTTCGAAGCCTTATCGTCTACAGAGGGCAGTAAACTCGGGTAAAGAATATCCCATATCGCGCTTATGAACTGGTCAGTAACCGTAGAAAAAGCTCGTTTCTGGCAAAAATTGACAAGTAACTTGCACACATTTCTAGATACAATAAGGTCGTGCGATGTATTCAAACCATTTGTTAACCTTTTTTTTTTTTTTATCAATAATTATTTTTCAAGAATATTGTTGTCATGTTGATCATAGTAACTCGCATTTGGTTCATTTTTAAATTTTGAAGCATTTAAGGTTACTAATTATTTTAAACTGTTGTGATTTGGTAGTTCACAGAATCTTACAAATGGTCGTGAGCTTTGGCAAAAACTGCATTGCTCAATTCATAGCGAGTGTGTAGAAGAATTAAAATATCACAGATATACTTTTATAGGTGCTACGGTTCTTGAGTTACGTTGTAAAGAGGGCTGAAACAGCAACACTTTTGTAAAACGTACATAACTCATTAACAACAATAAATTAACCACGTTTGCATACGATATAGTATACGATTTGTAGAATGAACTTTTGCAAAACATCAAGGTGTTATTTTTCAATAATATATTGATCTTGATAATGAAAATCGATTTTTAGATTGCTTCGACCAACAATACCTCGTCTACCCTTAACGCTCAAAAGTCACACACAATCAATCAGATATATTTTTCTTTATTTTAAAAGAGTGTCCTTGCCAAGATTCTAGCATCAGACCATTCGTGTTTTTGATAGGTTTTCATGTCCGATTTTAACGATAAAACATTATTCCCTATAGACAAACGAAATGGCAAAACATACAACAGTTTGTAGCATTCTCCATGAACATGACTATCTATGTTTGGATTGCGATGAAATTAACGTGTGTAATCACAATTTCCAGAGAAGATGTAAGGAAGAGGAGGGTTAACGGAATTATATACTTGAGATAATCCCGTAGGTAATCTGGTTACACCTATTCATAGTCCTTTATTCTCAAGTTGTTAGACGTCCACTTGCAGTAGCCTTTGATGTGATGTGTGAGACCGCTCATGGTCGACCGATTTTCACTCCAGAATTGGAAATATTTCGAATGTTTCTATAGAGAGTTTGTTGAAAAATATGAAACGCGTGTATTAAGGACCTCTTTCTTGGATGGGATACCACAAGTGGATAATACAAGAAAGAAATCGAGTGTTGTAAAATTTCCCCCAAGTCCGCCTTTTTTTTGTTAACATTATACATTTCTAAAGAAGACATTTTTAGGATTTTTTAGAGAAGTGATGATTGTTGATCATTTCTATTTTCAAGTTTTTATGTATTTTCCGGTCATTTCCTGTAAACCTAATAAAGATATTCTGATAATTGACAACATCCTCTATCACAAATGATAGAGGCTGAAAGTGACAACAAGCGACGAAAATTGTAATTTATCATGGAACTTCAGTCATATTTTATCTGAAATCTGACTGAATGACAGGGCCTGCTTGTATGGTATGCATGGTACGATGAAATGCAATCTATGGCCTATCCCTAAAAGTAGTTGCGTGTATCACACCCGGTCCGGGTTCAAACCCCATTGTAGTATTCTATTGTTAAGCAGCTAAATAGGGTGATTCATCATTTACTTTGAATGAGCGGTCTCACACATAGTTTGTTTGAGGATAGCTGGATCAATCTCCTCTTCCTTACATCTTCTCTGCAATTTCTCATCAAATTCATACATTTCTGGGTCAAAAGTCAGGAAAACCACTTTGTGGTTTTGAAATTTGGTTTAGGAATAACGCTAATAAAATCATTTGGGTTGATCAAGCAATCGCTTTTTATGATTTTCAAGGCAATGTGCACAAATGATGAATCTGCATGTACATAATTTTTCGCTTCAGTAAACTCGTCTTTTGTCCAACGTTCATTATTGATCACGGGTTATATTGTATGCGATTGACATCACATGAGCTCACACCACTCCACGCCATACATAAATTCTGCCAGTCACATTTCCCCAATATGAAATTTTTTTAAAGTAAAATTTTAATTTTAATTTTACTTCATTAAAGTTTGGCGGAGGTGGGGTTCGAACTCACGGCGGCTGACTGCTTTGGGCACACTATGAATCCAGCGCCTTAGACCACTCGTCCACTTGTCTTGTTGGAATTCATTTGAAACTTGTTTGAAGATATAATCGCAACTTCAACATAGGCCTACCACGTGACAAGCAAAGGCAGAAAACGTACCATATTTTGGAATTTTATTTCAAATAAAAACATTTATGTGTATTATTAGCGCTCAATCGTTGTTAACTGCGTGTTTTATACAAACAAATCCAACGATAAGCATGATAACTGGGCGTCTATATGGACAATACATTATATCGATTTTGACACGTGCTTGTGTCTCAGTACATTTCCATGGTCAGTAAAATACTATAGAGAAAAACCTACCATTTTCTTGTATACACGTTCGATGTTTTGATCAAGTATGTGAATATTCGACATTAGACCCACAATTTTTTTTTAAGGAAATAAAAGATTAGATTACCATAAAAACGAAACAGTAATCTTTTGCCGGGTCTAATGTTATTTATACATAGATTTTTCAACGTTTTTTCTATCCTTATTCTTGCTCAATTAAAAAAATATTTTGGCTTATATAAAATTGAAATAAAATTCTCTGCCTCATAAACGACATCAAATGTGCCACAATTGGGTATCACGAATCGTTATATATGATGTGCAGTTAATATTCATATTTTCTTTAATACAGAGAATGCTTCAGTTTTGACAGGAAAAATATTTTCTTGAAAACCCTCTCACTCGGTTATTTTAAAAAGGTAACCACGCTTCCCTAGAATGTGCAATAAATTAGCATTAAAATTTTTCTTATTCTAACAGCAAGCATTTCTAGAATGTATTATGGCGAAATGTGGTGTAGTACGAGCTTGTGCATTGAATTGAATTACACAATGGTTATTCAGGTTATTGATCGCTAGACAGAAGCGAACATGATACATATTACGTATTCCATGCCTGTGCGTGGATTTGAACCCCAGCGACCGAAACTATGAACACTTTGAAGTGTTAGCACCTTGCAGGGCCGTGAGCACACCATAGAGAGCTTGCGAAATTTACGTGAAACGTGACACGGGAACGCGAACGGCAAGCTACATTAGTCGAAAATCGGTTATTATGCCCTCTAGAGGGTGAAATCTATTGTGAATTGGTCAATCGTGGAATTACCGTAAGGCGATTACGTTGCGGTTGGTAGCAAAAAATGACGTTCCAAAATGACAAAAAAACGCATTATAAAATGCAGAAAAATGCTATGTTTATCATGTTATGAAACGAATCAAAGTACCCTAATAGAACAAGTAGAGTCCGACATGTAATAAAATCCATTTTGGGGGTTCAAATTTGATCTCGTATAGACAAGAAGAAGTGAACAAATTTCGCTTTTTTTCGACGCGAATTCGAACGGGCAGATTGCCTATTCATTTGTGTGTGGAAAATGCCGTCCAAAAATCAAAGTGTTTTGCTTATGGATACTATTCAGCAACAAAATGTTTTTAAAACGTGATAATGCACGTGTTTTTGGTTTTAGTTAAAACGTTTTGATAACATATAAAAATCATGAAAACTCGTGTTATACTGAAAAAATAATACAACAGCATTTTAAGCCAAAATTCGAAATGCTATATAGTAAAATATCATTTGGCAAACATATTTAAGTGTCTATTGTGTTAGAACGTTTATCAGCAAGTTTAGAACAAAGGGTTTTTTGAATGTTATTAAAACTTTTAATGCCCTTGACCCTCACATAACCTTTAACCCGATATTTAACGTTTTCTGTAATATATTTGTGTTTGCTGGGTAGTAATCGAACTAGGCATATTAGATTATCTATTTTCATTTTGTTTTAGAAAGTAAACAGGGTATTATTTATATGATAATGGAGTTTGTTTCTTGTTATTCGAATAATATACACCAAGACTTCCCAGGCATCCAACACCAAACTCTATTTAGATTATTTAGACAAATATAATACACGTGTGAACATAGGCCTATGCTCATTTTCCAATAACCCGCAAAACTCAAATATAGCTAATCTGGACTGAATGCTTAGAGCATTATAGATACAGCCAGTCGTATTTGCATATCAATACCGAGGAGAGTAGTTCCAGTAGTTCGATGAAAGAAGATAATCTTCTCTGGTTCGATGCACCCAAGGTGAATCAATGGGTGCTTCCTATTACCTTTAGATTATTTGTCTCAGCATAGCGCCATCATGATTGCAATTGCGTTTACACGTAGTCTTGGTTCAGACTCTATGCGGCTATCACGAAGATACTAGGAACAACGAGCGTTAGGACCGACACAAACTGACTGTGTAGGAGGCTAGTTTGGATGTGAACGGGACTATGACGTTCTACCGCAAAATGCAGAAATTCGTAACCCGTATGGCGTTTGCAGTGAACGCCTCTCCGCAATCTCTCTCATGGCTGCCTCCAAACGGGTGTCAAATTGTGTGGTTCGCGGCGACTTCTGTACAACATACCGTAGCGTGCAAATTTGGCCAAATTTGGAGAATCGGCGAATCACTGTCAACTCCCTGATTACAGTTGATTATGGGGTTTCTTGTTTCAAGGTCACATTTAGTAATGTTAATAAACTTAATGAAGAATGAAACATAATAAGAAATCAACTTACCTTTTTCTTCAACATGTCTCTCAGCATAGATGTCAGCGTCAGAAAGCCAATAATGGCCGCCCTTGTTGGTAAGCTGAATGGTCAAAACATTTGACTCTGGTATGAAACTGTCAGCCGCTAAATAGAACCTTTCGGTTCCAAAATGGTACCTTGGAGCAAGGTAATTTGGAATGACAATAATATCATTGACGGCTACGTTAATAATGCCTCCTCCTGATGTGCTACAGTGGTTTAAATCGAGAACAAATCTTTTTACGTTATCAGCACCGGGCACTGGAAAGGTCATGGTGACAGTGCTTCTACCAGGTTGGTCCAGCAATATGTAAGGACGCGCCTCGCGATATTTATTTGAGATACTGGCATCCTGGTAAGCGACATTGTTATATTGCTGGCTGAAATCAAAGCTCTGCAACTTTACCCTGGTCATGTTGGTGGTGAATCCTAAAGAAAAGAAGATAAAATAACAATAACACAGAAGTAATTCTTTGATATAGCACCAGCGATGTCACCTCAGAGCCTTATTTCACCTTTTTATGATGGTCACTCCATTGTAGTTTCCTCTTTTGAAGGCTTGGAAATAGTTCCTTGAGCCGTGTTTCTTTTCTTTACTTACAAACAAACAAAATCAGCTAATACTTAACCTAATGAATAACAGGGCTTAATCTACACTAGCAAATGCCACACCGTTGCAATGGTCGACCTGGGTTGATGTAAGACAGCAGGTATATACTAGTGTAGTGAAAAGTGTCACTGAGGAATAGTTCTTTCATTGGTAGAACGTCACTATCGAGGTCTCAGGACTTGGGACCAGACTTTGGTGGGTTAAATCGGTTTAATGAGCGCTCAACCGCCACTCTTCTTCACTCAAAATGCTTTATTGGTGACGTTAAGTCCATCTGGTTGAATGCTTTGTTTAGACGGCATAGCCACATAACGTAGCTAGCTCTGATTGCAGTCATGGAGGTGGTGTCCATGACGATTGTTCTCTTCCCACTTGGAACTCCCAAAGCTGCAAGGCATTTGCTCAGTGAGGTATTGTAAAAGCCTAAAAGTTTCCTACTTCAGTTGGGAAGTAGTGGGTGCACCAACTTCTATTCTCGCACTCAGCTACAAGGTTATGATATTTGCAATTTTTCCTTGGTATATGCATTGGACAGGTGCTACTCCATTGGAGCAGTGAGTTCAATTCTCGCTATTCGCAATAAGGGCGCCGCCAGCGGTTTGCGATGTAATCGTGATGTATCATGGGAAAATCGTGATGTATCATGGGAAAAAGTCGACATCAAATACGCGCAATACGAATATTACCATGCTATTACATAGGAACACGTGACAATATTTTTTAGTTTGTCAATATAACGGTATTACACGCAAATCGATAGAGAAAAAATTAATTGTGCACATTTCAAATCACATTATTAAGTATTATTGAGTATCGATTCGCGTGTAATACCTTTATTTTGACAAACTAAAAAATATTGTCACGTGTTCCTATGTAATAGCATGGTAATATTCGTATTGCGCGGACTTGATGTCGACCTTTTCCCATGATACATCACGATTACATCGCAAACCGCTGGCGGCGCCCTTATTGCGAATAGCGAGAATTAAATTACTGTTCTTGTGCTCTCAGAGTAGATGGTAATGTGTATTGTCGGGACGTTTAGCTGTCTCTGCTATTTACGGGAGGGAACACTATTTGTTTGTGTTCTTCATCCATTAGGACTTCCCAGTCGTTGACCTTTTGTAGGATATCTGTGTATATTCCTTCTTTGGAAGTGGCAAGGGTTCCTTTAGGCTATACTATCTTCAGTGCGGAATGCGGTGGTAGCGATGTAGTTTGTATTGTCTGGCATACCATGTTTCCTTTGGTTAGCCTCATCGATGAAGGGCATCACAACAGATGCTATGGTTTTATCAGTGTACTTCGGGTATATTTATAAATGCGCTTTTATAAATACGCATGTGACATCTACAAGTCGCCACACCATAATCAACGACATAAGGTACCCGGATATAGACAAACTCTACATAGAATTCATTAGGTTTGAGTTTAAAGGCAAAAATTTGCAAAATAAAAGTACCCTGAACATTTATGCTTTCATTTTTAGCAAAATGTTTGCAAAAATTACATTAGCTCATTAATGTAATTGGCTCATTAATAATATTGATTATTGATAAAAAAAACCCAAAACAAATAAGATGGGCACCTCAATCATTAACTACGCCACTGTGACTGCAAATGGCTTTGTTATTTCAAAATTATTAACAACATCATTGATAACTGGAAAAAAGCTGTTCAAATAAAAAAATATATATAAAAAAAAAAGGTCGTTGCTCGGATAGCAACGTTTGCACAGTATTTTTTTCTGGGACATGAGAGCACATCAGACATATCATTTGCATTCTGGTAAATTGTTAAAATTTGATTTTTTATTATTGATATTTAAAAGTCCTCGAAATAAACTTGCTATCCGAGCCCTTAATTAACAGCCCTTCATACACGTCATCTCCAAAATGGCAGTGCGTCGATATTGACAATATAAGTCTTTACACATATAAACTAAGTAGGACATGCATCCACAAAAGGAATTCAACTTACGCAGTCCATATACTGAATTCCTGAAGGCTCCTCCGCACTTCTGCTGAATATTACCAAGACACAAGAAACTGCATTCTTCTTCACTTGCCACGCCATAACGAGCGTAGTCATCATTGAAGTCGCCACACCAGCATTCCCTGCTGTTCTGGAGTCCTGCGTATGCATATTCAAATGATCCACATTGGTCGAAGCACAATTCTAGTGTCATCGCATCGTCAACCCATTTACCCCGGGGTAGTGCACGGAACACTCCGCTATCGATGAAGCAGCCCAAATAATCTTCGTTTGAGTCTGTGTGGAATATGTTAACAGTTAATGATCTTATGCACGATTAGCTAGGCCGGGGGAGGGGGCTGGAAGATTTATAAGACAAAAACTTTACTCACTGGTTCATCCCTTAAAATGCGGCCTAATTGCTTGGAGGAATGACTTAAAGTATAGTGAATCCCGCAACTTTTGGCGACATAACAATTGTATGGTACGAATGCCCGTAATTACTATATTGTAGCTAAATATGGTGCAAACGTGAAATTAATTCGCGCGAAGCACGCAAAAAGTTGCACTTTTTGGGATAAAATGGCCAAATGTGAAATTAATTTGGTCAGAAATCCACATACAGGGGGGGGGGGGTGATTTTATGGACCACCCGGGAAAATATTAGGGGATTTATCCGCCCATATACCCCTAGAACTATATGCAAAACTCCGTCAGTTTGGATCCCCCTAAAAAGCTATATTCATACGGGAGATCGAAGTATATACGGAAAGAGCAATAAACTATATTTGATTGAACACTGTCAAGTTTAAGCTCCAAAATCGGTGAAAAGGTGAGTTTTTGTTATCAAAAATACTCCCGTTTGCAAGTGGCTTCGCTCGAATAACGCCGCCTGTGTAGTGCAGCAATGCGCATTACGCTATCGCTCGCGTAAAACGATGCAGGGCCACGTACATACGTGCTAATGTTGCAAGTGGACAAAATATTACGGAATAAAGCAAAAAAGAAAGGAAAAGGGATATGAAAAGTAGGACAAGGCGGACAAATAAGGTAGATGGACGGGTCAAAAGTAAGAGGTTATGGTTAAGGGTACTGAATGCACATATTAAAGGAAGTCTCCGGAAAGCACGACATTATTCCCTACATGTCAGGAAAATAATTATCAAGCACAAATCATGTGCTCATACTGACCATAAAGAACCCGAATTAAAACAGTCGTCTCTCAACACTATTCCACTATGGACCATGTGTTTATTTTACACTGTATCATTGATCTTATCTAAGTAAGAGGAAAAAAAATGTACTGTGCCTTTGTCGATTATAAGAAAGCCTTCGATTTGATCAATAGATCTGATTTGTGGTCAAAATTGATTGCTAATGGTATCAATGGCAAAGTTATCACACTCATTTATATTAGAGAGATTGCGATTTCCAAACGTAGACATCGGACGTACGTTGATCTATTCAAAACCACTCTGCTGTATCGAAGTGAGGTCACGTATTTGGCTATTTTTGAAGATATTCCACGTGCGAAATCGACGTGGATACATCGTTGAAAATGCACAAAATTTGTCCATTTCACAATATGTTAAAGACAGTCAAAGATAATGAACATACGAAGGAAAGTCTAATTATTATTATGATCCTTTTGTTTGTAACAAATCATTATAATAAAGGTACAGCGATGTGTTAAAAATGGACTAAACTTAAACGCAATATTCAGACGCAGAGATTGTCTATTGAAATGTGTGTGATACTTTACGTATAAAAAATTACCTTGCGATTTGACATTTTGGACTCAACGTAGCATTAAAACGTACGTTCCACCATGGTTCCACGTGGAAATAGGCTGATTTTACCTCGAGTCTAGGTAAAGGAAACGTAGAGAACGAGTGTTTCTCTACGAATGTTATAGTCAAAATATCATGTGTTTTTGTAGAGCTGAGGGGTGGTGCAATAACTTTGTGTATCCCCGAGGTGGTGAAGTATTATAGGGGGTGGGGGGGGCAAAGATTGGTTGGCAGGTCAAAAGGGGGGGGGGCAAGCATTTTTTTGCAGGTCGAAAGTTGGGTGGGGGAGGGCAAGGAAATTTTGGCTCAGATATTTTAGGAACATTAGAACACGTTCAAATATGCACACTTCCTGATGGGTTATTTATTTATTTATTTGTCTGGCGCTCTAGCTGAAATACAGCAAGATAATGTAAGATAGTAAATGTAAACCTGTATTTTAGCTAGAGTATCTCAAGCTAATGAACACGACCTTTTGCCAAAGCCTATGTAAATGAGTCATTGTGAATTAAAGCTGAGTTTATTCACCGCAGAAGTGACATAATTAATCGGATTAACTACCATAGCAATAGATGAATACAATTTTATTATATCGCCCTGCACTACAACGTTCACGCGGTACCTGTGCATTGAACCATAGATGTCAAAGAAAGGATGTTCACTCGCACCTATAAGATTAATATTTTTGAAAAGAGCTGTATTGTATTCAATCTATGTTTGCAGACATACACAGGTGATTAGTGCAATCTGCTTGTGTTGGCATGGTTGGGCGATCTATTCAAACATTGTATTCATCTATTGCGATTATTACGTCACTTCTTAACTTATAGAGGCCCTGCATTCTTTTATCGATTGGCTCCAAACAAAGAATTTGAACCGGTGTCCTTCACTGCAGTTCAACAAAAGCATGATTGCAATCTACCACGACATTTCGGCTCACACACATAAGAAATGCACTACGATAAAATAGGTTGATGAAAACAGTGCAACAGAGCATTAATGCCCAAAATTGAAAAGCTGTATAATTTATAAACAATATACACTACACATAAAAAATACTACTACAAGGGATTTTCAACATATACGAATCCAAACAATCAAGTACCAACATCATAGATGAACTCCTGGATGGGGCAGCTTTAATTAGCATGAGGCCGCATTGATATGTAAATAGCGTATTGTTATTTAAATTTGTGCCCAAACGTATTGAGGGCGACAGTCGTGTAATCCAGACGGAGAATGGCTGCATATGCCGGGCATGTCAATATGCTGAGTGAAGGCTGATAATCACCTTTCTGTATAGGTAATAAGCTAGTATATTTCGTGTACCAGTTGGTTATAACAAAAAATTAGTATCATATTAAATATATTAAATGTATAAACTTTGAAAGTTACATGAATTTGAAGAGCAGAGCTTCGAAATCTAGCTAAGTCAGGTGATGTGAAATTCTGCTGCGTGACCCCTCTGCGTGGTAGAATTATATTCATAAAACATTGAATTTAACAGATATCATGGTCAGCCAACCACGATTTATAAGCATTTAAAATATATGTTAATTAACAAAGATAAATCATAAAGATTACAAATGGCCAACAACTAGCATAACAAGCCTGAAATCTTAAAATGTTGCCACGTGATTTCCCGAACACATGATATATCAACATTTGACCACTATTCAGATTTACCGTAAATATTTGGAGTATGCTTGCACATCATGCACATACACTGTGCATTTCTTTACCTCCGTATAAAATCAATAATTCATGCTGGGAGCCAAGTAACATTGTCTGCTCAGTGCAGATTGGTATTTTATTTTACTTGAGAGCATAATAGAAATACATAAAGACGAATAAGGCGCCATGATGGAAGGTCAGGTCGGGTATCAAAGGTTATTATAACTTAAATACTACTTGTATTTCCCACCTTGCCTCTGTCACATATTTCCTTCATATTATTGACAGCAAGTCCTAATTTTGACTTTGCTATTGCAAAATGTCATTTCATATCAAATTAGTAGACTTTCTTTGAAAAAACATATCACTGGTGCCTGATGGGAATACCCGTCCGCCATTTCATTAAACTGGATCGTTTTCGCCTGTTTTGTGCCCAGATGTATGAGGGGCGCGCTATACTCTCATTGAACAGGCAAATTTCGCAAAACTAACAACGTTGTTATTTGCCAAACTCAATTAACATGATCCAAGGGGTCGAACATGAATTATTCATAACGAGCTATAACGGATCGATAACTGGTCTCACTTTCTAGCTAATAAACCAGCTGAATTTTTCATAGATTTTGCGTTGCTAATAGAACAACCGTGAATTTAGTGTCACCCCCTTGCCAACATGCACAGTTTTGTCCTTATATCACTTTTGGGTTTATAACAAAATGTTTTCAAGCCTCTATCGTTATTGGCAGCTGCATAAGACATCTCTTTGATAGCTGATAATGCCCATCTATCCACCAAGTGGCTATTAACTGATGAGCACTGTCATTATGCTAATATGAATATCGTCGATATGCTCAAACAAACCGCTACACTGTTCAATGGCCTTCTTGTACTATATGAAATATGGTGGGCGATTTGAAATACACGTGCCCTGAGCAAACTACGATGCGTACGCACACTGCAGGGTAAAGGACAATGGAAATTGTCATAATTCGCGCGCATACTGCCGGGCAATGACGTCACATGTCAAGTGGCCTATACCCGATCAATGTTGGAGTTGCCTATAACCTATAGACGAATCCAAGTAGCCAAGTCATGGTCAGGATTTGGTCGGACATCTTTCGGTAGCCGCTAGCACCAACCTGGTGTTTTGAGGGTCCAATTGTGCAAATAAAAGCCGCCTAACACCTAGAGAAGATGCAAGGACGAGGAGGGTTAATAGAATAATAGCTAATAATATATATAATGGAGATAATTCCGTCGCATCTATTCATATACATAGTCCTTTTATTCTCAAGTACATCAATGCATAGATACCGCGTATAGTTAATCCGATTATTATGTCACTTTAACAACGAATAGACCATGCTGTGTGTTTTGTCGAAGGGAACTGTATTGTGTTATTCTTTTGTCTACCTGTGTTTTCGCGGAAGGTGTAAAACGGGTGATGGAATGCAGTTTAAAATTTCCGCCAAGGCCGAATCATTTCACATTTTGAGTGCATTATAGCCGACGGCTACCCAACTAAAGGCTGCTAGTCAGGTGTAGGAATGCGTGTATTTGGATTCGTCTATATGTTTAAAATTCAATATGGCTACCGAACTGTCATGTGGTCCAGTGGATTAGTGCATGCGCTGGACTTCTGTATTCTGTATGTAGCAGCGGCGTGGGTTCGAGGCCCAGCTGTGCCGAACTGAAATTCCATTTTTTTAAAAATTTAATATTAGGGAAATGAGACTGGGCGAATTTATGTATGACGTAGAGAGGATTAAGATCCCTTTATTGATCCCTGACCCCACCGACTACCCCCGGGCTGATTTCATGCAAAATAAATCACCAGATGACTGACTATAGGACATAGCGCCACAACAGTTGCGTTGGTAAAGTATGTGGCCTCACTGCAATACATAGCTACGTAAAAACGTACGTGTTAACGTACGTAAAAACGTCTACGTTTGGAAAATCGCAATCTCTCTAATCTGTATAAAGAATCTTGTATTCAATCATGCAATTATTGTTCTGAGTTTTTTAGCTGCAATGTTGGTGTTCGACAAGGTAAAAACTTGTCTCCACTCCTATTTTCAATATTTCTCAATGACCTTGAGTCTTCTTTTAGAAATGATGGTACTGCTGTATTAAATTATATTAATGATGAAACCACCAGGCATCTAAATGACGATGACGTTGAAATGTGGCTTAAATTATATGTGCTCCTTTATGCTGATGATACCATAATTTTGTCTGAAACGGTTGATGAACATCAAAAAGCTCTGAATTTGCACAATTACATGGCACTTAACCATCAATGCAAGCAAAACCAAAATTGTTGTGTTTAACCGTGGTAAGTAAAAGAATTAAATGAATTAATTTCTGTGTGTGATGAATATATACTGCGCCAATAAAGTATCCTTACACTTGGAAAAATAATCACAATTTCCAAACTGAACAATATTGAAGTAAATTTGTTTTTTTAATAGATGCACTATTTAATCCTGCACATTATGACACCACATTGAATCCAATGTGACCTCAAGAAGTAAAGTTACAAGCAATTGAACAGACGAAGGTCCGGTTTTAAAAGTGATAAACTGGCCTATACAAGATGCAAAAAGATTGCAACAAGCGCAACCAAAGAGACAACACAGTTTCGCCAATGAAGCGTTATTTAAAGCAGTTTTTATTTCAGTTTTTACTTCACTGTACTTTTCATAACTTTTATTTTATTTGTCAGTTCTTTTATTTCAGGTTTCTTTTGTTCCTTTTGTTCTAAATTAAAGCCAAGTGTATACATTAGCCATTCGCCACTCTCAAACCATATGTCTAGTCTGTGGAGTTTTGAATAGGCCAGTTTGTCACTTTTAAAACGGGAGCTTCGTCTAATCAAGTGCCTGTAATTTTGCTTCTTGAAGTCACATTGGATCCAATGTGGTGTCATAATGTGCAGGATTAGATAGTGCATCTATTAAAAAAACAAATTTACCCCAATATTGTCCAGTTTGAAAATTGTGATTATTTTTCCCAGTGTAAGGATACTTTATTGGCGCAGTATACTTATTTAGGTGTAGTCTTCAATTTTAATGGTAGTTTTAAAAAAGCAATCTGTAAACAAGTGTCGCAAGCAAAGCATGCCATGTTTGCTCTTCTAACTAAGGCTACAAAATAACCTATTCGATAAGTTGGTTTTGCCTATCCTTCTTTATAGATGCGAAGTGTAGGGCTTCAAAAATCCTGATCATATTGAAATCTTCTACATAAAAATTTTCTTCGCACACTACTTAAGGTAAATAACTGACGGTAAATTGTATGCTTTATAATAGTGAAGTCGGGAGATATAAAATCTCCAGTGCTATTATTAAAAACAGAATTGTAAGCTTTTGGAACAAAATAGTTACTGGTAAGACGTTCAGTCTTATTAATGCATGCATGATTCTGATGCAGTTTTGTATTCATCCAAGTGGGTCTGTAAAATCAAAGATACATTGGATCAATGTGGTTTTAGCAATATCTGGACTTTTCAAAATCACCACAATTCTATATGGCTAGAAAATGCTTTAGGCTGTAGAATCAAAGACATTGATATGCAAAATTGGTGGAGCGATGTTCAAAACAAGAGATTTTGTATTAATTATAGATGTGTTAAAAATGTACCTCATATATTTGTCTATCTGTATTTTGTAATATCATTAGCTTTTGTGTGCTTTCATAAACTGTAAAGTATATTATTCATGCATCTTATGTTTCTTTTGTATGTTCAGGCCATAACATATATTTTGTAAGGATTTGTTCCAAAATATCTCTTTTCATTGGCTTTGTATGCATCTTTTAATATTTGTGTGAAGTTTTTCATTGTATTTTGTACTATAGCGCCATCTATCTGTATTATGTATGTTGATTATCTCACATACCCGGAAGGGGTCTAAACGGATTGAATAAATAGTTCAAAGGTCAAACTTTGAACAGAAACTGAAACTGAAACACGGGATATTCAAAATTCCCGCGCCGAAATTGTTTAGGGCAATGACGTCATGGTCATTTGTGCTCAGTTATCGCCAGCCTTCATTGTATTACAGAAACAGCATTGTACCAAACAATTACGGCGCTCGGCAATTTTGAATATCGCACGTTGAGAGACGGCTGTTTTTATTCGTTTTTTAATGGTCAATATGAGTTTGTTTTAAATAAAACCATGTGATAATAATTTTCCTAATAAGGAAAAATGTTGTAATTGCCGGCGAGAGTTCCTTTAATACGGGAAGAAAACATTGGCAGAAGATAAAGAAAAAAGAGGAAGAAGTGATTATTTTAACGTTGTAGGAAGACTTTATGTTGCATTAAAATTATATAAGAGACAAAAATATATAAGCGACATTGAAACCTTCATGGAGTCACGCACTTACGAGGCCAGTGGGCACAATATTCAGAAAGATGAAAAAATAGCAGAAAATAGGGACAAAAAGGTATGGGCCAGTTACGGATACGGGGTTATGGTTAAGGACCTAAGCGATGGGATTAATCTAATTTTAAAAGGTATATTGTGAATATATATAAATATTTCAAAAGATAAGTTGCAGAAGTTGGAAAAGTGGGAGCCTCCGAAATAATTTTTTATGATCCCCTTTTTACGGTCTCAATTTTTTTATCCTCATCTACCGGTAAGTGGCATGTACAGAACTAAAAAACGTAGATTTCCAAGGGGGAACGGAGAAGCCACTAAGATGGCCAAATAGTGTATATAAAAAGTCTACAAATTCTTAACAATCCGACGACCAGCATCCCGCATGGGACAGGGACAGGGAATCAAGACTTTCCACACAGTTTCCACTATCTTTACTTTTTGTCCTAGAATTTACTGGATCCAATTATCCTGATGTACTGTGCAGAACACTCTGGGGCTCAATGTTGTGTTGGTTTACCAACTGCAATCCAAAGTATTTATGAATGAACATGGCCTTATTATAAGAAATTTAACCTACCTGATACCACACACTGCAAATGAAACACATTCACCAATGCGAGACCCGAATAATACGGATTCGGTATTTGAATTTAGAAAGTAATTCCATACTAAAAACACCAATTACCGGGAATGGGGTTGTGATATTGCACGACTCAAAGCTAACTAATAACTGTGGCTACGAGCATTTACGTTAATCAAAGACACTATACCGATATCAGGATATTCAGTTACTACTAAAGTAGGCACTTCCCTTAAACTTGACGTACTAGTTGTTGAGGTGCATTGTTCAGGAAGGAAATATCTACAGCCAGTAGCGATTGCTCGATTTGGGCACTTGGGGCTGTGGACTAATCCCACCAAAAGACTACCAAATATAGCTTTTAAGTAGTTGTAATAATAACTTAATTTGACCCCCTGAACGTAAACGAAAACTACATTATTCGCATTGGATAAACCCATTTCCCAAAATAATATAAACCGTAAAAGTACAAATTCACCAAATCCATTATATATACATTTTTATTTTTACAGAACCGGTAGAATAGTGTTAAATACATGGTAAAATTCTCTATGACTTTTCATCCATCTAGACCAGTTTGATTTATTCAGAGTTGTGAAACACTGCTATACGTCAGACAATGGGTCATGGAGTTTTGAAATTTTGAAATTTAGCTAAAATTATGTAAAATCAACAATTTTTGGGCCGGTTGAAAATGTTTATAAATTTATTTATTTTTTTAGATTTGTGTGATATTTGTCAGATTTTGGTGAAATTTAAGGGTAATTTTAGCCTCCAGGAAAAAAAAAACAAAAAAAAAAAAAAAAAAAAAAAAAAAAGAAGGAAAAACATTTTTTCCGTCGCCTAACCACATTGTCTTTATGGGTTAAGTAAGAACGTGGTGGAGGTATAAGAGTTTAAAATGACAGTTGATGGAATTTAGAGATGTTTATCCGACTCTGGGTCTCTGATTGCTGTTGGAAGTTTTTTATTGACAAAAACATTTGCATAATTCTGCCTATATTTTATGTATTCAGTGTTTCTAAACATAAAATTGCGTTTTAGGCACTTTTTTAAGCACGCATTACTTTAAACCATGCTGACGGTTTTTAAACCACAACCACTCATCTGATTGACTTAAAATTTTGCATGAAAGTGAAATGTAAAAATCTGTGCTTACTTTTTGTTGGCGTTAATTTATAAGCAAAATAACGCAATAATGAGCCCCTTTCAAAATGCTAGAAATTGCTTTCCCCTTAGATTTGCCCTCCCCCAATTTCACCCTCATAGTTATTTCAAGGCCCCTTGATAGAACTACTACAAAGTTTCTGAAAAAGTATGCAAACCAAGCAAATGTCGGGTTATATAAAGTTCATTAAACGTTTTTAAACGAAAACACACTGCAACAACGTTTACAATATTTTGAAGTAAGTTATGAACACGTTATATACCCTTTATATGCTAAATATATAAATTGACATTTAACCGTTTTCTGACAACCTTTTCAAACCTGCGAATAAAATCCAAATCGGTTTTTTTTTTTTTTTTTGCTGGATAAAGAGCTATTATTACGTCAAAAATCAGGTTAATATTTATTATTATAATCGCTTCTGTCGGAAGTTATATATCCCACATTGTTTTCTTAATTCCATTTCCCACACATAGTTGACCACTTTAATGCGGACACGCTTTGCTTTCTCAGTATTGAACTTCCACAAACGGTGCATTGTACTCGAATACATTGATCTTAAAGGAACCAGGTCGCCAATGATCGCATAATATATTTGTCCATGAGTTTTTACAGTTCTTGAAATAATGCCAATACTGTATCAAAAGTTTTAGGTGTCTCCCCTCCCGAGAAGAATTATGCGATTGATGAATAATAATGAGGGGAATGACACATTATCAGGATTTGGGATCTGTTTACTTAACCCATACCGTTCCCTCACCTCACCCCTACTTGTGAAATTCTGTGCATGCCACTTTCCGAAAGACTACAGAGCCAATACTGACTTAAAGGTGATACTACACCCCATGATAGATTTTGTGACTAATTTTGCATTTTCTCAAAAATAACTACACACTGGTAACAAAAGTTATGTATATTATAGGGGCAAGAAATCCAATTACTTCACTGAAATTTCAGTGATTTAAGACAAGTGGTTCATTATATACATGTATGTTAAGAAATAGGGTACATTCTAGCGGTACCACTTTTCTTATTATAAATAACGTACCGCTTGTCTTGAGTCACTGAAATTCCAGTGTAGTAACTGTAGTAACTTTGGTTATCAGTGTGTTATTATTTTTTGAGAAATATGCACAATTAATCACAAATTTATCAAGGGGTGTGGTACCCCCTTAACCAACCTCAAATTTGATGTCTTTCATCCTTCAGGTTCTCTATGCCCAAGCCAACAGGGCGCCACAAGACATTGTGTTTTGAATGAAAGAATACTCTGTGTAATGTAGAGTTGAAAGAACTTTCATTGTCTAAACCTGATTGGCACTGGAATATTCCATATTTAATGGCACTTCCTACTATAATGTTGTTGTTTTTTTAATTGTTACACCTTCATGTGTTTCAGAGATATGTATTGTTTATTAAATTTCAAGAACTGGACGAAGAAACGTATAGAGGTTGATTGGCGGATTTTTCAAATGTCGAAACGAAATGCGTGCAGATTGAAATGGATTTCATTATGAACTACTCAGTATTAAGATTTGCCCTCAATTAGGGTTTTTGCGGGGTATAAATGACTAGAGAAATGTGACAGGCTTTATTTGAATAAAAACATGAGGCGAAAGAAGGTAAAATCAAGTTAGAATTAAGTTGAAGTCAGTTTTGAATATGCAATGTTTATTTCGCAATGTCTGCTCTTATTCATAATGCAGGTGCCTCGTGGATTTAGTAAAAAGGCTCATACAATAAAACTGTAGATGAAATTCACTTCATTTTACACACTATAGTGACTAATGACCATGCGTTTTTACAACGTTTCAACAATTGAAATATTTAACTTGGTTACAATACCGTATATATTGTTTTGATCCCACCTTTTCGGGACGTAAAATATTTATGATATTCACATTTACCAACCCCCACCAAAGTATTTATGAACACTCCTTTATCATACTATAAACCTACCTGATGCAGTGCAATGCAATTGAAACACATTCACCGACGTGAGTATTGTAATGATTCGAATAACACGGTTTCGGCATTTGACTTTAGACAGTAAATCCATTATAAAAACACCAATTGTCGCAAATGAAGTTCACGATTCAAACTGCTAAGATACTATAGGCCTACCGATATCGGTATATTCAGTAAAATGGGTTGCACATCAATCGAGCATTGACTGGAAAGTATTTGTTGTCGAGGTCCGGATTGTGGTGCAACGTTCAGGAAGGAAATATTTACACAAATGGTAGTTTAGCATTTTAGCATTATAGATGGGACGCCACTTAAGCCACAATGTACGACCTAAATATAATATAAAAATAGTTCATCTTCCAAAAACTTGATTTTGTGTTTACACATAACCAAACTTACATCTAAATGGAATCAACCTAAACCGATTTGTCTGAAAGTTAGTCAACAGAGCCATTTCGACATAATCAATCAATCACCCACCAACCCAACCCAAACCACCCAACCACCAACCCACCCACCCACGCACCCACCCACATTATGTTCAACAGTTGTAAGCCGGTAAAGGTTTCTTCATGTACTAAAATACATTTGATCAACTTTTCACAAATTTAAGAAAAAGAGGGAGCAACGAGGGTTATCTTGTTTGTTTGTTTGTTTTTTATTTTGAGGAGGGCACCCTGTAGTATGTTGGGAAATACCTACCATAAATATTATTGCAACACACACGACGAGCAAGTTGGTATGTAGTAATTCAAGTAGAAACCAAAAGGGCATACCTTTAGCTAATAATCAAGCATAACTGAAATAATAGCCTAAATAACAAAAAGGCAATGAGTAAATTCGGAAAAGGATATAATGGATCAACTCTTTTATTGAGGAAGTATGCGTATATCCTTAACGTCTCGGTCACCCATTTTTGCACAGTTTTGTGTTTTGGGACCTGAGAGCACATCAGACACACAAAGTTGCATTCCGACTACGAAGAATGTCTTCAAATAATTTGGATTTTTTTTTTTAATTCGCGACATAATACTCTCCAGACGAAATGTCTTTCCGCACCCCCTATAGCCGCAGAAAATGTTAAATTGTAATGATACTATACAAATGGAAAACGTATCAAACCTAACTATCACTAAAATATAAATCCTTTAATCAATAATAGTCATAATTGTAGGAACTTGGAACCCTCATTTATTACAAAAATAAAGAAAGAAAAAAAATTCTTAATTTGCGGTAAATTACACAGTAAAATTCCATTGAGAAAAGTGGCGGCGCTGTTTAATGAGGCTCATTATGACGTCAATATCCTGTTGCTATCAAAAAGTTGTCACGATCGATTTGCACTGCTGGTCATCATCAACAATGTTTGATACAAACGCTATTTGGGTTCGGTTGTATAAATCTTGGTGGGATTTTTTTCGGCCGTCCAGATTTCGAGCGATTGTCCATTGAGCCACGAATTTCCTTTTTTCTCAAATTATATCGAACAGATCCATCGTCAATATTCAATAACCTGGCAATTTCACGGTTAGATTTTCCTTCACTATGATATGCTTCTATCGTTCCCTTATGGTGAGCCTGATCTGATGTTAAAACTGAACAATTTTGGATGTCAAAATTAAACTATATATAATGCGCTGCTAGATAGGAAATCCCTGTAGTGAGGCTGCATGATATTAACTGAATAGAAGTCATCTCTTTTGGATCGTGGCAAATAACATAATCGCATAACAATTACTAATCCGTTGTAATCGGTGGATACCTTTATTCCTCTAGTATCACAATTCATAACCTTGATCATTTGTTATGCATCACATGTTATAAACAAGAGTTCAAATACCCCGGGCGTCATCTGTTGTTACGGTGGTCGTCAAGGACTAACGTCATAATTAGCTAATTAAGCACAGCGCCGCCACTTTTCCTATGGGGATTTTGTACAGGTTTTTCATGAGATCATAAGAAAGTTTGTTTCGTTATTTTCCAGCAATGTTTTGATGTTGAAAAGTTGATTAAAACGGATTAATGGTATTATAGATGATATTGAAGTAAATAAATAGGTTTTAGGTTGGTATTATTTTCTAAAAATTCAACAATTGTTACTGCGGAAAAGACATTACGTCGGGAGAGTACATAGTCGATGGTACTATGTAAGTTGTTTTCTTAATTCCATTTCAAACACAAATTTGACCACTTTAATGCGGACACGCTTTGCTTTCTCAGTATTGAACACGTGTGAAATATTAGCGATTTTCATAAATTTCAACTTATATGAAGATCTGAGCGCAAGAAGACCGTAAGTCCACTTGGCCCCTCAACATGTATACACTAAAGTTACGTATAGTTTCTTAGGGTTTTATAATGAGTAATACATGTTCCAAGGTGAAAACATCATGAAAGGTTGTGAAAGATTTGTTTTGGCCCATGAACATGTATAAAACATTACCAAACTATACGAAACTATACGCAACTTTAGTGTATACATGTTGAGGGGCCCAGTGGACTTACGGCCTTCTTGCGCTCAGGTCTTCATATTAATTACATTGGGTTTCCTTAGACAGGTGATTGTAATAAAGTATCGACTTTCTGCATGTTTTGAACTTTTATCACCTGATATATTAATTTTTAACAGACGTTGATTGAAATTACCAATTTAATAAAAGTTGACGTGAAAATGGATATCGTTTTACTTTGTGTAATTTTGTTATGTGAAAACTTTTTTTTGTTGCTAATTTGCTGATGTATCTCAAATTACCATGATTTCCGTCTATTACATTTTTTAATAATGGCTTTATTACCGGCAATGTGGAAAAACAGACACATGTATAACCGAAAAATGTTGTTGAAGGAACAGAGTTCAACAAACCATAACCCCGTTTCTGGATATCAAATGATATACCATTTTAAAGCTTATGATATATATTTTTCCAACCACAAAATAAAACAAAATTGACCGGGCCGACTTTACGGCTGATTCGTAGATCCAGTCACATATTATGTTATTTTTCTATCTTTCATTTCGGTGGTGGCTATATTGGCATTTTTATGCGACTGTGAAGATGAAAAATGTCAAACTGGATCTATTTAGATCTAGGATGCACATTAATTATCGTAAGAAACAGAATCTGGCAAAAGAACGTTACCTTGAAACTAATGGTTTTTGCTGATGACTTTACACAGCGGCCATTTTTAATTTCTTGAATTGTGAGAGTGTCACATTTAAAACTGTATGTAAGTTTATATTTAAAACATGCAAAAACATTTACATAAAAAGATTTTATTTATTTCTGCTACAACTAGGTAATAACTGAGCAGTTTTCTATCCATAGCAGCCATATTGAATATTTTCAATTGGCCAAGGATGACCATTTTACACCTTTCAGGATATTATTTTGTACCATTCGAAGAGTAATAATCAGCAAAGAGACCTACAAAAACTTCAAAAGAAACTGGCAAAACCCTCTAACCTTGCCACCGGATTATTAACCTACATGTATATCTGGAGCAGGTATTTCAAATTTGCAATTACCAATTTTCTATTCTAACTGATACGCATACTCCCCCTGGGGAAAGTTTCAGTGAAATCTTCCACGGGGGAGTGTGGAATTCAAATGGAATAGCCCTGTAGACACGCACGTGGCAGAAATGAGAGATGATCATATTCTTATCTATACTCTAACTTAATAATTTCGACTTAAAAGTTATGACAGCGTTTTTTCTTGACAGATGCTTTTAAAAAATATCGACTTTCTGTCATTTTTGTAAAAACCGTGGCACAATTTGTGAACTTTTATCCCATCCTGGATTGATTTTCCAAAAAGATGATTAAAATTATAAATTTAATAAAAGTCAACGTGAGGATGGGTTTTATATTTTTCACGTGAATCTGATATGTGATGCGATCAAGCAAAATCAGTCGGAACTAGAAATGTACCGCTTCTACCATCACACTAGCCTGTTTTAAAAACCATTACATTATAGTATAATACATTTGCCCAAACTCGTCTTTATTTAAAAACAATTGAAACACGATATTCTAGTTGAAACTTAATCCGTAACATGAGATTATGTCAATACTGACTTTGTACATTCCACACATTCGTAAGAAGTAGACATATGTTCATTTATAGGGATTTCTTCTGGATGCATATTTTGAACATACTAATTTCTTCTGGATGCATATTTTGAACATACTAATTATATATAGCTTACTAGCGTATACTGGATAGTGCATTGTATTTAAAAGCATCTACGAATATTTGAACAATGGTTATAGCTTACTATCCAAATACAGCCTGTCTCAAAAAAAAAGGTGTGCAAGTGAAAAGCGCCCTCTTTGGCAATTAGAAACTACCGTTGTGACATGATGCTTACATCAACGTCACGGGCGTAGTCTTAGCTCGCAAATACCGTTTGTTCTGTTCAATTTGCTTGTTTTAATCTCGAGATATGCTTAGTTAACGACGAAAGGGTAAAATCACAATTGTGCCACTTTGACTAGGGAAGAGAGCTTTGCATGTAAATCAGCGATAGCATCAAGTTTATCAAGAGTTCCTTCGTGAAATCAAAAGAATGCATCAATTACACAATACAATTTTTTTTACTGTTTTTACTATTTTTATCATGATGCAGGAATAATGATTCTCCTTTTCCATAGAAAAGATAAATAAATAATTCATATTCTGCTGTAAAATTAAAATGTGCACGTCAATGATTTTATCATGGTAAATACTGTTCTCTTAGTCACTCAAGACATGTTAAAACACTAACACAAACAATAAGGTCCGTATGCACAAAAGAGTGAGAGAGAGTCTAAAGTTAGACCTGGTCTAACTGGAATTAAGTTCCACCGGGAATGGTCCTTTACTCTTATTTTCTTCCTAGAGCAGCGAGCAAATTAAAGATTTTAATGCAACGTTCAAAGATAATACAAAATAACTTCGTAGAGTTTTATAGCAAATGTAAAGGAAAATGTCCTTTCTCATGGTACTAAATTCCACTTAGATCAGGTCTAACTTTATACTCTTTTGTGCATACGGACCTTATTTTATATTACTTGTTGGGAGAGAAATTAGACAAAATAATACACGCGCGCTGATGTTGATGCGAATAATGCGTCTAATGCACGAGCTCCGAAGGGAGAGTGCATTAGACGCATCAGCTATATCATTGATTTTACATGTACAGCTCTCTTCCCTAGTAAAAGTGGCACAATTGTTATTTGACCCTTTCGTTGTTAAATAAACATATATCGATATTGCAACAAGCAAAGTGAACAGAACAAACGTCATTTAAGAGCTAAGACTGCGTCCTTGACGTTGATGTAAGCATACTATCACAACAGTTTTTTCTAATTGCCAAAGAGGGCGCTTTTCACTTGCACAATTTTTTTTGAGACAGGCTGTACATGATCATGTGACATTGCATTATTTTCATCCAATCATCTATTGTGTACACATACCCTGAGTAAGATATCACGTTACCGTGTTGTCATCCTATGGATTATTTAAATCAAAAAGAACAAGCCATGATCTGCATGTGTTTTCATCAGTGCTGTTCAAGACGTTTCAAGTATCTTTTATATCAAAAATGTACATTTGTTGCAGACAAGGTGATGGGGAAGCCCATGGATCTCCTCTTCTAACACTACTGGAGTAACTGTACATATATATAAAATAAGATATATATATATATATATATATATATAACATAAGATTCATGAATGTTGGCGATTTAAGGTGCCCCTCACTATATAAGAGCCAGCACCTTACAACAAATGTGACACGATCAAGGGAAATGAGTCGGATGTCGCTAATATTGATTTTGAGATATTGACAAAGAGAGTGTTAAAATTCGTTTGTTTTATATTGTTTTCAGGAATTGATAAATTGACTTAACTTCGCAAAGAAAAGTTGTATTAACATGGGGTTTTCAGTTTCTGAAAGCTCTAAATGTCCTCATTAGAAACATTCCCCTTGATCATGTCACAAATGTATGTGCTGCCACTGACTTGCTGAAATACCACCAGTATCATTTCAATTTAGCAAGGGTGTAACCGTAACGCAGATCTTCTTAACAAATCGAATGTAATTATCCCCTAACAGATCCCCATTACACCTGGGTTGGGTGAGACAAGGGAAGTAGAACGCCTTCCCGAAGTGTAAAGATTTGAATCTACGTCTTGAGCTACCAAAATTATCTTGCATTAGCACAAACAATTACAAATACAGACGCGAAATCTTTAATATATTTTAGACTATATTTGATGGTTATTCGTAAGGAAAACTGCAATTTGCATTACGGGAAAAAAGTTTGGAAAAAAAGAGATAACTACTTAGACAGGTTATATTTTGGGTTTTGGGTTTTGGTAAAAACGTTTTGGGGGCTATATAATGGTCATGAAAACGTTTTGAGACGTTATGTAGGAAAACACATTTCAAAAATAGTTTTAAAATGTTTTAAAATGTTATTGTAAGATATTTTTGGAAACATTTTTGCCAAATATTTTGTCAACACATGTTAGAATGTTAGAATAGTTGCATGAAGTTATCATAAAATGTGTGTGAATGTTATGAAAACGTTTTATACACTTTATATACCCTTTATATAAACCGACATTTAAACGTTTTCTGGCAACCTTTTCTAACCTTTGGCGAATGATGTCGAAACGTTTTGTGTTTGTTGAGGTAAGAATGAATGACGTCATTCTCCAAATATGGCCAAGAGTCACCTTTTGGAATGACCGCGACAAGCTCTTACACAGGGTCCCAAGCTCACTTTTGCGATCGAAGTAGCGCCTCTCTTAATTTAGTACTCTCAGATTAAAGCTACAATACAAACAAACAACCCAATTTGTTCAGCAATGACACATATTTTATGTCGTCATTCCTGTTACTCTACAAATTCCATTTAACATAAATTGCTCTAAATGGACTAGCATACTTTGTCATTAACATACATTCTTAATTTATTTAATTACTATATCTACAGTGGTATACCCATTATGTGCCCGTCATTGTCCCATTCAGGGTTGCCAATTTTGTTCAAAGTTAATATGTTTCAATTAATTATGTTTTGTATTATGGCTGCTCGTTTAACCAAAGGATATTTAGTTAATGGTACACAAAATTGAATGAACATTATTGAATGAACAAGTGAGCTTGATATACGCCGAAAACGAGTAACTGAAGTATGAAAATCGATTCACACAATTAAAGTAAGTAGAACAGACTGCAGCAGCTCCAGAAGCGACAGGGACAGAGATAGAGAATGAACAGCCTGAAAGAACTAAGAGACATTATAGGTCATGTAATTACATAGAGTAAACGATATGTGAAATCACTGCCATACAGGTATACTCTCAATAAAGCTAAATTCATACTTTCGTCGCGATAGTGGTAAACAAGGTGGATTGTGAACAATGTTGTGATTCGTGTCCCTGCTTTTGGGAGGAATGGGTAAGGTCTTAGTTCTTACTATGTTAAAGGAGTATTTCGTGATCCTAGCATCCTCTTTTTATGACATTTTTCAGTATATATCCACGAAAAAAGCATATTCCCAAAATTTCAGTTGATTCCGATATTGCGTTTGCGAGTTATGCATGATTATGTCTATTACACTGCTCCATAGACAATACGTTGTAATTTCGTTCTGGTGCACCAGAACGAAATTCTAATTTCACGAATTAATCTGCAAGAAATATTTTGTACATAAACATTATGTAACCAGAGTATTCCAGTGATATAAAAATCTCAACTTTGTTTGAGAAAAGTGGGGGGATGAGGCTGTGGATCACGAAATGCCCCTTTAATGCTCTGCGTGCTAGCCATGCGCTTCAATGGAAAAAGATGAAGTTTTGAAATATTTTCTCAAAATATCAAGAGCTATCTTAAGATCTATTGAACCAATACTAGGTTTGTTTGTACTCATTTTAATGCATTTTTCATGTTGATTCTAAATGTGGCCATGAAAATTTACATTTCTGAAATTTTTGAATTTTTGATTTTTTTTTAAAACATGTCGTCTGCGGTCGCGTGAAGAGAGTTAATATTCGCTTAACTGTTGTCTAACAGAGACCATTTATTTCAGTACAACTGAGGTGTGGGTACGTTGTAACAACCCCCCCGGGATTTAAGTAGAAAATATCCTATTTATGCTATTTTTGGTAGGCATTAAGGATGTTTTAAAATATGGATATTACACGCAACACAATAAAAACCACCTAACTTACATAACACTTCATACTCGTAAATTTAACCCGATCATGTTATGCCAAAAGCTTTAAATTGACACAGATTGATACCAGTGTATGAAAAATCGGTCCATTTTCAAAAGCCGCGATAACATATTTTGGAATCCAACCATAAAAATCACCTGCTTTCAACAAACCCTTTCCATCGAGGTTTTATTGTCCGGCCTTAATTCCCCACTACAAAATAGTTCCACAATTATTTCACGCAATTTGGTAGTTAAGTTTATTTGAGGTTTTTAACGCGCTGATTGGAAAATCTTAGTGCGTTCTCCGAAATATGTGCGTAAAGTAATTTGTGTTAGGATTTTGAATAAAGATATTGTATTTATACTTTAATTAATGGATATGGCTGTTAAATACGATGAAATCGATTATTATTCTTGTAGCAAATGAAAGTAGAGTACGATTTAATAGTGTTGCATAATTACATATGTTTCCGCTTAGCTGCTGTTATACAGACTTGACATTTAATATGGAATATTTTTTCGTAAAATTTCAATACTAGTCTGGAAGGGGTCTCATAAACTGCAGGGCTAAATATTATTCGAGGTGATGTAAAATAATTGTTTTATAGAAAATGTGTTTTTAATGAGTTTACATTATGGTTGTTCTAATGTATTAAATTTGCCTAAAATGGTGGATTTAAGGACACTGAATTTGAGGTGTTTTTTTTTGGGGTGGGGGTGGGGGAGGGGGATTTCTGAATTTCTGAATATTGTTCTGATATTATCAAATTTATTTAAATCTGAGGTGATTATGTACTGAACCTTAAATCAATAGTGTTGATCAGAACTGGAGTGCACTTGCAATGTACTAGGTTTGAATGTCGGCGGAGCTTTTGAAAAATAACTCTAAAGAGTGGTACGTTCTCAGAAAATTTGAATTGACCCCTAGGGACAAGAGTTTAAACTTACTGTACACAAATAAACAGCGTGAGTTCATTGGACCTCCAGGAATCTGCGCAGTTGTTTTGGGGGACATTCAAACTTTCTGCGTACGTGCCGCTTTTAAGAGCCATATTTTTAGCTCCTCCCATTTTAATAAAATTTGTACATTGAAAGTGCATTTTGAGCTCGGACGAATGCCTATCCCCAATAAACTTGTTAATAAGAGAACAATGTTACATAAAGTCCGCAATTGTGTCCCCCACAAAGCTTAAGTTCAGCCTCCTTGAATTTTTAGGCAAATACACTACATTATGAGCACCATAATTTACACTCATGGTAAGCACATTTTCTATCAAACAATTATTTTACTCCAACTTCCGACAAACCTAGATAATATTTGCAGATCCCTTCCATACTAGTATTGGAATTTTGCGAAAAAAAAAATTCATATTAAATGTCAAGTATGTATTATAGATTAGCAATCCTATTTATTTGTTTTTCATTTATTCTGCAATCAATTGTCAGTGGGAGACCTAGTTAAACAACGGTACAAATAACGAAGATAAATCACTAAAATTAATTAAACATGACAAAAACGGCAATCACTTAGAGTAACGCATTGCAAAAACGTTACAATATCATTAAAGGGACCGCGCTCTTGTTTGTATTAACGCTCATCTTACAGCAAGAATACGCGACAAACGATATTTTCCCTACTATTTCATAAACAGCAGTTAAAATTGGTATACAACCTTTTTATTTTTAAAACTGTATCAGGAGTCACGTGAACTCATAATAGTATGCGGTAAGACTTTGCTATGTCTGCCACCTTGGCAAATTTCCGATCATGCTGAAAGATCAAGGTTCTCCTCGCATATTGTATTCAATCGTTATATAGACGAATCCAATTTCACGCATTCCTACACCTCAATGGCAGTCATGGCTGGGTTCCCCATTAGGTCTATGCCACCCAAAATGTGAAATGTTGAGGCCTTGGCGGGGACATTTAACTGCATTCCATCACCCGTGTTACACGTAAACAAAAGAATGATGAAAGTACACAATACAATTCAACATCGATTTTTATGCGGATTTAATCCACCCAGTTGGGCAGTAGTTTTGTGCAGATGGGACCCAGTAATGGCCGTTAGCTCGTTGGATTCGTCTATAATACAGAAGATGCTCAAAATGATCTATCCCAAGTGCTATCCCAAGAACCACTGAACCAATTATTCTATTCTTGTTTGTACTCAGTTTAATGCATTTTTTTTCATTCTGGTTCCAAATATACATATTTTTGATTTTTAAATTTTTTTATGCAACTGTCATTCGCATGGAGAGAGTTAAAAACAAGGTAAAAGCATTAAATGACCGTTACATAAGAAATACATTAGTAATTAGGAAGATAGGATGTAAATGAAGCCCATGAAAAATAATTAATATAATGTTAATCTACCCAATTTTATAACTTAACTCGGAGGTTTTATTATTTCTGTGGCAAATTTATATTACTAAAGAGGATCCGAGATGAGCACGACCTAGTGGTATTTGCACTTAAAAATTGACACAAATAAAGCTGACGCAAAAGATGAATGGCATGGGTTCTACAAGAGAGATCCCAATGCTTGATACAAGGGTGTCATCTCCGCCCCATCTGCATGATTTTTCTCAGGAAGAAATGCCTAAACCTTTCGTTTGATATATTATCTGTCTTAACTCAAGAAACGCAATTGCCTTAGATCAATGAATAGGCCAAGTGAAATAATGACATATAAAGTTCTTGTATGGAGGTTCTATTATTTCTATGGTACATATGAAAAGATTTGGCTTCAAAAGGATTCTCTTTTAAATATATTCATCTACGCACAGTTTCCACCTTGATACACCCGAGTACACAGATATTTCCAAGAACAGCGAGTATATGTTTGTCTGTGTTTATACTACACGGTTGAGTGCATTTATAGCACCATAAAAGCTGTGTGAGATCTAGTGGAAAATAGGCATCTGTGATTGGTTTTTGTGTTCCCTTCACATCCAATCAGAATTTTTTTTTTATCTAACGAAAGCTAACACTTCCCCTAAAAACACTTTTTTTATTTTTTTAACAGATAACGCAATTTAATGTTGATTGTAAAGCGAATGTGGTAAATCTGTTGAAAACGACCTATCAAAGCACAATTATTGACCAAAATGTATGTTTTAAAAGTCAAAACCTCAAGTGTTCCTTCCAATATTTTTCAAATTTTAGGTCATTAAATGAAAATATATTATATTGCGCAAATACTAGTTTCATTTCAAAGAGCAATGGCCAATTCTCTTTAAATTGCAAATCTTGTGCAGAAAGTTACTATTTTCACCTGGTTTGTCATACGGTTGTAAATTCAATGAACTATGACTTTGCAAAAGAGCGCTTAATGAACTATGACTTTGCAAAAGAGCAATTACAAATTGATATGAATTTACATTATAATTAACGATAATTATTTGCAATAATATTACTATGTCACGCCACACCATCTCTGAACAAAATTACACACCATCATTCGATTTACAATGTGTGACGCGGTATTGATAAATATTTAGCTGCTTTGCACGCTATAGCGGAGAAGTGCATTTCAGCCTACGGCAATTACCATAACCAATTAAAAAGAAAAAAAAAAAAAGTAGCGGCAAAAGTGATAAAATCTGGAAATACTGCATTTTTAACCAGTGACATAATGTGGAAATGTAGATTTACCTTTCAAGTTAATGGTACAATTTTCAGTCAATTTAGCACAATTAATTGACGAGACACATTAAGTGGTACCCGGAGATAATAAACATAATGGAATATATAGGGTGTAACAAAAGTAGGTAACCCATGAACGCATGAACTTTTGTCACAGGGAGTTGACTACTGATTGTTTGCCTGAAAATCGTCTTTGTCTTTAATTTCCACGCCGACCGTAGTCATGGCAGCCGAAAAGACCTATACATTCGATATAAAGAAGCTCTTACTGCATTCCAAATGAAGGCCAGCTATGTGACGACTATACAAATACGTAGGTGAGTTAATTTCTTAAAATTATAGATGTAGAATGGTTTTATCGTGGACTATATAATTTACTTGACTGTAAATGTTGACCACGACACAGTCAGAGTTTGACGATAATAAAAAATAAAAAATAAAAATGTTACGATATAGTAGTCTTAGACACAATAATTATTGTTTTATACCCAGCATCAGCTTTAACTAAGCTTTCTAGGCTAAGTTATATTACCTTCACACTCCTATAAATTTTAATACCGAATGTCGGCAATGAGCTATTCTATTTGAAACCTATACACCCCCTATGGAAAACATGACCTTAATCTTCCGCATAGGGAGTCTAAATTTCGAATGGGGTTACCTAAAGGATGACTCCATTTGAAATCTATACTCCCTGTGTGATCATGTCTTTCATAAGGGGTGTATATTTGATTTATGTTCTAGTGTAACAGAACGAATTTCATAATCTGTGGAATATTCTGCATTAGAACTGATATAAGACTCTTTCATTTCCCCGTATACGTGTGTGTTTGATCGTGTATTTTGTTATGCACAACTACAAGGCTACCATTATGATGGTTTCTGATAATTTGGGATAGTTCTACTAAATGTAATGTATTGAAAAATAAACGAATCGCCCTTATATTGTTGGACGCCATGCACAGCTATTTTGCATTAGTATTACGCTTCTTTGACATATGAAGCAGTAAATAATACCGATAACCTCTTTCTCCATTTTTAGTGGTCTATAGACTGCTTAATAAAGCCTTACATTAATATTTTGCTTATTGCAAGAACGAGTAGCGGCGACAATAAAAGGTTCTGTTTTAGATCGATTTTTGTTTACTTCTCAGATTTATTTGGTATAAGTTGATTATTGCAATAACAACTAAATGAAGCCATTTTACTTCAACCATGTATAATCAAGAGACAAAATCATTTTTTCATGGACCAAGTAAACACACACATTAAAAAAAAAGCGCAGTGATTTATAGTGCGCTACGCACAGGTACAATTAACGCCTAGATGTTGATCCACAAGCCTCAGCACACTTTACAGGTTGTCGCTGACCACTACGGCCCCTCATCATTCCATAAACCATTAAAACAACAATTCAGGTATTTTGCTGCTTCAAGAGCGCACAGCCTAGGCAGTCCACAAATAACCATCGCAACCAGGATCAACTCCCTGAGTTTCGTACGGGTTACAACGAGACAAATTAGCAGTGAGTTCCTTGTCCAGGGGAATTTCAAGCTAACTCAATTTTTCCACGAGAGCATACTAGGCACCGCCATGGTTCGAAACCGCAACCTCCCGAACGCCTTAACGATTGAGCTAACTTGACTGCTATTGAGCTAACTTGACTGCTTTTTAGGCATGTGTGTCTTTCATTGGACAGAGTAGGCATGCAAAATCAGTCATGCTTGTCTTTCATAAGACATAGTTGACATGCAAAATCAGTCATGCCTGTCTTTCACTGGACAGAGTAAACAAGCAAAATCAGTGACGCGTGTCTTTCATTGGACAGAGTAGACATTAAAATCAGTCATATGGGTCTTTTATTGTTCAGAGTAGACAGGTAACATTAGTTATGTGTACCTCTCATTGGACATAGTGGACAAGTTAAGTCTTTCTTTGGACAGAGTAGACAAGCAAAATTAGTCATGTGTGTTTTTCATTGGACCACATTAATGTGGTGAGGTTGTTTTTCCAACAACCGAAATAAGAATGTCAGTCAATAATCTCGATGAGTTGTAATTAACTGACCCAATGCTGGAAACGATGGGTCTTAGAGGAACACCAGTTTTGTGCACTTTTGGCAATCCATATACCTTAGGCACATCACACTCTGTTGGATACAATCTTGCTTTTAAAGCAATGTCAATGGTCCGATAAGACGTCAAATCATTAATAATCACTGCATAATCGTTCATAGCAGTCAAGTTAGGCGTTCGACTATGGTGCGAGAGGTTGCGGATTCGAACCCTGGCGGTGTCCAGTACGCTCTCGTGGAAAAATTTAGTTAGCTAGAAATTTCCCTCGACAAGGAACTTACTGCTAATTTGTTTCGTTGTAATCCGTACGAAACTCGGGGAGCTGATCCTGGTCGCTAAGGTTATTTGTGGAATGTCTAGGGTGCGCTCTCTTGGAGCAACAAAGTCCCTGAATTGTTGTTTAACCCTAACACCCATAGATACCACAAAATACCAGGATGCAAACCACTGCGTATGCGTGAATCCCATGGTCTGCGATGACTCAACCATCACGGAATCTCTGCCCGGAGCAGCGTAACCCGTGTGGCTACTGGCCGGTGATCGCGTGCTTGACATGCTGGGGGTCTAAGGTTTGAATCCCGGGGGTGAAAAGTGAATTCTTTGCTCATCTTCTCTCCTTTTTCCTTTCTTCTTTAACTTCCGATAGCAAAAAGCAGGGTTCAGTGTTAGGGTTAGGTAACATGACTTTTTCCTAGATTGACCCTATGTTAACCCTGCCACCCAAAGATACCACAAAAGACCACGATGAAAACCACCGAGCATGCGTGAATCATAGGGGTCTGCGATGACGCAATCACCCCAAGTGCTATGCTCGCGGAATCACTGCCCGGGGAAGCATAACCCGTGTGACTATCGTGTGCTTGGCATGAGTGGGTCTAAGGTTCGAATCCCGGGGTGCCAAGTGACTTCTTTGTTCATCTTCTCTCCTTTTTCGTTTCTTCTTTAACTTCCGATAACACAAAGTACGGTTCGGTGTTAGGGTTAATAGTTTATGGAATGGTGCACACCGACATCGCCTGGTTAATAATTACTTGGTACAGCAGAGACACTAAAATCAATACCCGGGATCGGTACACGTGAATGTGCTTTGCACGATTTGATATTCAGACGACAAATCTTCAGACGACAAATCTCTGGATACCGGGGTTCGAAATGATGAATATCTCCCGTATTTTTTTTATTCTAGAGAAGCCATATTTTTTGGCTTGCACTTGAACATATATGTCTTGAAAGGATATGATAGTCGTTAGCTTGCGTATTGAGAAAGAAGCGTGCGTATTGAGCTCAAAAACAGACACAAATTCTGATTTTATATATGTCTAAAAGCAGTTGACCTCATGGCATATACCATGCTCACTCACACACAGAGAGGTCAGTTACCAGGCTATTGTCAGTAGCTTTAGTCGAATGTTCTCGGCCCATTATGCGTCTCAAAACTGTTAAACTGGTCGGAACAAAATGGCCATGCGTGGCTGTGGATTCAACCTACAATGGCGATTGAAGATATCGGGGCGATGACACTGTGTGGTGTGGGGCCGTACTGGTCAGCGACAACCTGTTAACTGTGCTGAAGCTTCAACGTCTAGGCGGTGCGTATGTGTGTCGTCGTCGTCGATCTACTCATATCTGAGTATTCGTGACCTTTCTGATGAAGTTTCTCCACTCATAACGATCTTGTGCTTTGGTGTAACAGCTGTAAATTGACATTTTGGATAACGAAATAATCCCATCTGTCCACCTGAGTCTCTGTCTTCCTCTGCTTCTCTTCCCCTCAACTTTTCCGAACATTATCACTTTCTCTAGATTGACTCCATCTCGCCTGGCAACATGTCCAAAATACTGTAACTTCTGTTTCCTCACTGAATTGATGAGTGAGACTTTCTCTCCTATTTCATGCCGAACACTCTCATTTGTCCTTTTGGCGGTCCATGGGATGCATAGAAGTTTTCTCCAGCACCACATCTCAAACGCTTCAATCCTTCTTTGATCTGCTGCATTGATCACCCATGTTTCACACGCATATGTTGCAATTGGGAAAATCAAAGAGGAGACAAGTCTAATCTTTGTTGACTTGCCGATGCTTCTGTCCTTCCATAACTTGTGCATGGTGCACATTGATGTTTTTGCCATTGCTATGCGACGTCTGATCTCAGTAGAGCATCCGCCTTGGTTTGAAATCATGGATCCAAGGAAGTTGAACTGTTTGATAACCTCAATTGCTTGGTTTCCTGCATGAATAGTGGTGTTCTCTTCTTGTTGGTTGATGACCATCACCTTGGTTTTGCTTACATTTAGAAAAAGGCCAAAGTTTTCACTCTCCGTTCTCACTCTTTCAATCAGCTCCTCAAGTTCACAAACACTGTCTGCTAGTAGGGTAGTGTCGTCCGCATACCGTAAGTTGTTGATGGTTATGCCTCCGACAGATATTCCAATGCTGCTACTCTCAAGGGCCATTCGCATAATATACTCTGCATATGCATTAAACAGATGAGGAGACAAAATGCATCCTTGTCTCACCCCTTGCTCGATTTTGAACCAGGTACTGTCACCACCGTATGTGTGTAGAGAACTATAAATCACTGCTTCCTTTAAAGGTGCAGTTATCATCGCTAAGTAATCTGCCCACTTGTGATTCATAATCTGTGTGATCAATGACACAACAAGCGCGACTTCTATCAGTGGGGAGCACTATAATGGTGTTATCTTTACGCAAGTTCTCAATTGCTTACCTCTCCTCTTTAGTTAAATTACTCTCTGGCTGTTTTGATAATAAGAGTGACCTTACCTCGAAGTTCATCTGCATCACCATCACTAAGTTGCTTATAGGAAGATTCACAAGCCGCTATATAATCATGGCTCAAATCGCGAGATGAAGAATTGATTACCCACTTGTCCGTCTAATACCTGTGTCAACATGCTAAAGATGGGCAAAGTTTAATGCACTCTCTTATACAACCCACTGGTGTAAAATCGAAAATACATGACGCAGGGAGAATTGGAATGTTTACTCTGTATTAATATCCATTGGATTTAGCGGATATTATCTATTTTATTACATATGACTTTTGGGTTAGTATTTGAAGACCTGAGCGCAAGAAGACCGTAAGTCCACTTGGCCCCTCAACATGTATACACTAAAGTTACGTATAGTTTCTTGGGGTTTTAGAATGTTTAATACATGTTCCAGGGTGAAAACATCATGAAAGGTTGTGAAAGATTTGTTTTGGTCCCTGAACATGTATAAAACATTACCAAACTATACGTAACGTTAGTGTATACATGTTGAGGGGCCAAGTGGACTTACGGTCTTCTTGCGCTCTGGTCGTCATTTGTTGAACCTTCAAGGCAAATGTTAAGTTGTCCGAACTGTTGTCAAAATTTGATTTGAAAAGTTGAAGTGACTCTTGATATTTTAAATTATATGGTTAGACATACACAGGTGTATTTTTATGTAGAAGTTTAATTCCTTATCTTTTGAATAGGTTGACTACATGCATATACCCTTTGATTTCAAGGATGCATACTTATTTCTGAGTCAAAACTAATAATCACGTGTATGATTTTGTCAGAGGACTTTAGATAACCTAATGCCTATTCCCTGTAAACTCACGACCAACGTAATTCTATAGAGCGCACTAAAAGAACAGTGATCCCAGTGAAAGTGTAAACATTTTTTTTTGTCTTGGAATAGATTCATCAGGATTGTAAATAGTCATAAACTTCACAATTTTTGCAGACAAATCCAATCTATGTGCAACGTCTAGTGAAGGGCAATAGTCCAGGGATGCAAATTGTGTGGGAGCGGGGAGCACCGCTCCTAGGAAATGAGAGTCAAAATTGAGGAAATAATGCCATGGGAAGAAAAAAGAAAGAGAGGAAAAATAAGGGAGAGAGAAGAAAAGAAAAAAAGAAGAGGAAGAGGGGAAAGAAAAAGAAGAAGAGTGAGGTACAAGATAATAGGGGAGGGCTGTGAGGAAATGAAGCTACTGAACTGGTTGTGCAAAATTTGGAGGAATTCACATTATTGTTCAAGAAATAAGAGCAAAAAAGAGAAAGGTGTTGGTGTTAGATAGAATATGGAGATGGGATATGAGGAAAATTACAATTCATCACCATAGGAGGTATTCAATGTAATATAACAGGAAAAAAGGAAGTTGGATGAAGACAGGTGGCAACAGGGCTCATATCTGAGGAAGTTTAGAGAGGCGGCAATCATAGTTATCTGAGGAAATTTATAGAGAGGCAGCAATGAGGATTTTATGGGAACAGAAGTTGTAGGGGCAAACTTGGATTGCTCCCCTGGTTAGCAGAAGCTTGGTACTAAATAATACAATCTTCGATGACTCGGAACCAACAACAAAAAGTGACACAAATCATCACAAATCCAATGATACACTTTAGCTGAAACGTATCTTGATGATGTTTATTATCTTCACTTGCTATTCTTCTTCTAGTTCTTGTCACAAATAATAGTTATGATGGTTCAGGTAAAGATTAATTGTATCTTTACCGAGAGCTTCTACACTACCATACATCAAAAACCAAGATGACAGCCTCCAGTGCCAAATTCGGCACCAAATTACATGTGCAGGGCTGCAGGCTATTTTTAGCTTTCAAAACAAGAAATGAGGGCGCTATTACACATAAACAAACATGCCATAGGAATGCAATGATTAAGGATGCACAACACTTAAACAAACTTTGATTTTGGTAAATGGCATCAACATTCCGGCGCCTAATTGTCTGCTACCAGCAACAATTCTTCTTAAAACATAGTTTTGGTGTGCCATTTACTGACAAAACTGAACCTTTTACAAGAGGTGCCTTTGTGACCCCTTAAACTTCAAAACATCAAACTTGACTGATTTTGAAACATGAATAAATTTTATGAAATCAAAAACCTTTATCTGTGATTCACTTGTGTGATAAAAAACTTGTATCAATGCTATGATTCAAAACAAAAAAAAACATTTCAAAAATTTCAAGTGATTTGATCCAAAAGAAAAAAATAAACTGAGTTTTGGACATTTCAAAAGTGATTTTTACTTCACATGAAAGAATTATTTAGCTTCATTTTACATTCAAGATAGATGATGCTGCACTCAAGAGATAACTGCCCATGCCAACCAAAATTACTTGAAACAAAACCAAACAAAAGCCCACACAACAGGCAAATTTTGGTGAGATTGGAAAAGCCAACTGAACACATGGGAGATACTATTCAAGTGCAACATGATCACAACATATCAACATGAACACAACAATGTTTAGTTTGTAAACTAGAAATGCAGTCTGTTGCTGTCCTTTCAATCAAAGTACATAACTCTTTGCATGCGAATATCTTGTTTGGTACACCTTGTAAATGAGAATACAACTTGATATAATATGACTGCCTGTGCACAACCATAGCAGCCATGAGAAAAACACAACTTGATATAATATGACTGCCTGTGCACAACCATAGCAGCCATGGCCCAAATTTGCAAATTCAGTCAATCCAGGTTATATAGTCAAAACACCAGATGCTGATAGGATGCATTTACTTGCAAAGTACATGTAGATAGGAATACACAATACAAACTTGAGTGAAATTATTTCAGACCTCGATCATGCATACCCTTTGATAAATAGCAGAGCAACAATTTCAAAAGAAATCAAATTTGAGCATTATCGAGATTCCAAAATACACGCACAGAACATTACTTTCAAATGTGTATCCCAAATATGGATTACATGTAGATCACTGTACACAACCAACAAATTGTGCACACATTTTAAGCAGTAGAATACGATGTAGAATCTTGCAAATTAAAAACTCCATGGGCCTGTGGTGTACCAAACTTTAAACAAACTTGCTATTATGCACACTGGTTCCATCGGTACAAATTGCATGCATAGGATTCTTCTTTACAAAATCAAATTCACAGATGTGCTGATCTAGGTGTCAAACATGTTCATTCTTGATCTTGACGATGAGTTGTATACGAATCTCTGGCAACTTCACACTAAACGCAGACACGTCGCTGTAAAGACGAATCACCAGTCTTCACATCTGTAGTACAGGTAGGTTCATCCGTCATCACATCTGGTAGATCTCATGATGAATTTGACAGTTTGCATCAGTTGTTCCAAAGTGAAAGCAAGGTGTCAGCTTGCCTTTCATGGCAATTTAACGTAAACTGATGTTTAGTCTTATTTTATATATCAGCTGATCCGTGGCTTAGCCTCCAGACTAAGTGGCAATTTAGCTTAGCTGATACCTTTTGGTTATAACGGTTTCAGTGACTTGTTGTTATAACACTATTAATTCTTTAGTTCTTTACAAGTCCAGGCGTTTCACTGGTTTCAATGTTCGTCGTGGTCTTGCTTCTGGAGTACCTGACACTGATACAGTTTCATTGTTGGTAGCACTGGACGTAGTTTTAGGCTTGGTACTTGGGTTACCCAATGCTGGTACTGGTGGATGAGCTGAAATAGAATCTTTCTTCACTCCTATATCTTGATTTGGGACTTCTGATTCCAACAGCAAACACAGTTTATCAATGGGTCTGGTGAGAATGCTTGTCCTAGTTTTCACTCGCACACGTCGAACCAGTCCATCACTTGCTGGGAGAGTTTCAATCACCCTTCCTAGCGGCCAGACGTTTCTGGGTGTAGATTCATTTACAACCATGACGACATCTCCCACCTTGGCATTTCGCTGTGGGTGAATCCACTTTTGTCTTTGCTGTAACCGAGGAAGGTATTCTTTGACCCATCTGCGCCAAAACAGGTCTGCCAGATACTGGACTTGCCTCCACCGACGCTTGGCATACTGACTCAGCTTTCTTGCAGTGGCTGGTGGTAAGATCATGTCACTCTTTAGTTGGAGAAGGTGATTTGGTGTAAGTGGCTCTAAATCAGATACTTCTCCAGGAACATTGGTAAGTGGTCGGCTGTTAACTATGGCTTCTATCTCACACAGTAATGTATGAAGAGAGTCATCTGTTAGTATTTGTTCCTTTATAACAGAGCACATCACTTTCCTGATTGTCCGTATTTGACGTTCCCAGATGCCTCCATGGTGACTTCCTGCTGGTGGATTAAAGGTCCACTCAATCTCTCTTTGCAGAAGGTAGTCATGGATTCTGTCTTGATTCCAAGCGGCAATTTCTCGGCGTAACTCTCTTTCTGCCCCTATCAAATTGGTGCCATTGTCAGAGCGGATCTGTTTCACTTGGCCTCTTCTGGACACGAATCGTCGTATGACATTTACGCAGGCATCGGTATCCAAAGACGCTGCCATTTCAATGTGTATGGCTTTGGATGCAAGGCAGACGAACACTACACCATATCGCTTGACTATACTACGGCCTTGTTTAACTTCTAGTGGACCGAAATAGTCCATTCCAACTCTTGAAAATGGTGGCTCTCCTGGAGTGACTCTGTCTTTGGAAAGATCACTCATCATCTGCTGTTGTAATTTTGCATTCCTCTTTCTGCAGGTGATGCAACTGTTGATAACCTTTCCAGCTGCTGCATTAGCATTTGGTATCCAGTACTTCTTATGCAGGTGAGCCAACATGTGGTTTCTGCCCCCATGTCCAGTTGCTTCATGAACGTCATTTAAAATCAACTTTGCAATGTGGGACTTCTTTGGTATGATTGATGGAAATTTTGTCTTTTCAGGTAGAGCTGACTTAGCCAGTCGACCACCTACTCTGATTACTCCATCTTCTATAAATGGATTAAGTCTGTAGAGAGGACTTGCTTTCTTAATCTTGCTAACTTGTCGCAAGTTGTCTTCTGGCTGACTGTCATTACTTCTCAATTGCAGCTCTTTTAGTGTCTTAATTTCTTCTGGATATGCCTTGGTTTGGACATATACTATTACAGCTCTTTCTGCTTCTTGCATGTCAGCAACATTAAGCAAATCTGTAGTGTTGCCATGCTCTTCATTCTCATCATTCTTTCTACCATCATCATCTCCATTATCAACTCTATCATCAACTTTATCATCATCTCTATCATCATCTCTATCACGACAGATCTTGCGGAGATGTTTCTTGACTCTGAGGATCCATGCAACACAACGACAAAGTTGATACCATGAGGAGAATCGTGTAAGTAGTTTCTCCATTGTATCTGTTGCTTCTTCTGTCAACGCTGTGTTGACTACTAATTTCTTTTTAACCTCTGGATCATCAGCTAGCTCTTCAGCGCTGCTTCCAATGGTAGTCTTTGGCCACAGGTTTTCTGCTTTGTGTAAGAAGTCTGGACCATCAGTCCACCTTCTATTCTTGAGGAAGCAATCAACAGCTAAGCCCCTTGAGCAGTCGTCTGCAGGGTTTGAGCTGGTTCCTACATACTTCCATTGGTGTGGCTGGGAGCCATCTCTAATCAGTGCGACTCGATTAGCCACAAAGGTGTGGAATCTGGCGGTGTCATTGTTAATATACTTGATCACGGTCTGACTATCAGTCCAGAAGTATGTGCTTTCGACCTTCAACTGTAGTTCCTTTTGCAACATGTTGTTGACCTTTACTGCCATTGCAGCTGCAGTTAACTCTAGGCGAGGTATAGTTATGATCTTCAAAGGAGCAACTCTTGTCTTGGCTGTCAGGAGAGTAAGATGCACTTGACCACTCTCGTTAACGAATCGTAAGTAACTCACTGAACCATACCCCTTCTGACTTGCATCACAGAAGTGGTGCATCTGGACTTCACTTTCTCCAAAGTCCTTGGGCTTGAAACATCTTTCGATGGTGAAATCTGACAATTTCGGTACTTCATCAAGACATCTTTCCCAACGGGTCAGAAGCTCATTAGGAATAGACTCATCCCAACCAAGCTGCAGCTTGCTTAAGTTCTGCAATATTTGTTTTGCTGGCAGGATTGCTGGAGCAACAAATCCTAGCGGGTCATAGATGGAGCTTACAGTTGCTAGGATGCCTCTTCTGGTAGGAGGTCTCTCTTTTACTTTAATATGGAAGCCGAACCTGTCGGTTTGTGGTGACCATAGCAACCCCAGCACCTTTTCTGATGGTAATTCTTCATTCTTCAAATCTAGTTTCTTTGTAGTCTCAGCTCTATCGTCTTCAGGGACCGACTGCAACACTTCTCTTGAGTTACTCAACCACTTTGTCAACTTGAAGCCCCCATCCTTACACAAGCTGGTGAGATCACTGACGAGTTGAATAGCTTTGCTTTCACTTTCGATAGATTTGAGGTAGTCATCGACATAGAAGTTGGACAGCACTGTGTTGCATACTTCTTCGCTGTATTTCTCCTTACCATCATCAGCGGTCTTTCTCAGTGCGAAATTTGCACATGAAGGTGACGAAGTTGCGCCGAACAAGTGCACATTCATCCTATATTCCTTCAGAGGCAGACTCAGGTCACCGTAGGGCCACCATAGAAATCTTACTAAGTCTCTGTCTGGTTCTGGTACACGCACTTGATGGTACATTGCTTTTATGTCTGCTACAACTCCAACAGGGTGCTCTCTAAACCTCGTCAACACACCTACCAAGTTGCTTGTCAAGTCGGGTCCTTTTAGTAATTGTGAGTTTAAAGACTGGCCCATGTACTTCGCCGCACAATCAAATACAACTCGCAGCTTGCCCTTGGTGGGGTGAAACACCCCATGGTGGGGGACATACCACACCTTGCCATCCTTTCTATTGCATGCATCTTTGGGCACTTCTTCTGCATAATCATTTTTAAACATATCATTCATGAATGCAGTGTATTGGTCGTTGAAAACCGAGTCCCTTTCTAACTTCCTCTTCAGATGGCATGCCCGCTGTTCGGCTTGATGTATATTGTTCGGCAATTTCATGTCATCATCTTTGAGCGGGAAACCTACTTGGTAGTGCCCATCTACATACTTGATTGATGCTTCTACTCTGTTTAGGAATTGTCCTTCACTCACGCTTCTCTCTGGTTTATCATCAACGATTCGCTCATTGAACTCAGCGTTGTAGAGTTTCTCTAATTGCTGGTCAATAGTGTCATGTGCTTTAATTCTGTGGATGACTGATGTCCTTTTGTGTTCTTTATTTTTGACACCATACACTGTCCATCCGAGTCTAGTTTGGCAGGCGAAAGGTCCTTCACCTTGGCTATTTACTACATGTATTGGCTCAAATGCTTTAGGCACATTATTTCCTATGAGGAGACCAATATGGCATTGAGATTCATCATTTAATCTTCCTAGCTTAACTTCTTCCATATAAGGAATTGCATCAATATCATCCTGGTTGATGATGTCAGCCAAGTCACCAGGGATCTTATCTTGTGTGTATGCCTTTGGAAGAGAGATGATATTATTTCTGTTCATGTCAGAAACTTCTAAATCTTGGATGATTTCACTGTCTACTATGATATCATCTGTTATGGTTTTCTTGCCCTTAACATGTAGTTCCTTTTGCAGCCTTTCAGAACAGAATACAGCATCACTGCCGTTGTCGAGATAGGCATATGTTTCTACAGACATTCTGGAAACTCTTGAGTAGACTATGACTGGTATAATTGTGGGATATGATTCACTAGATTTAACTCCGGCGCCTGTAAGCCCACATGTCTGATTGGCAACTTCACCAGACTTCTTTGTTTCTTCCTGTTTCACATGCAGCACTGTTGGATGGCGCTTTTTACATGTCTTGCAGGTAAGCTTGTATTTGCAGATTTTACTGTAATGTGTTGCTTTCTTTAGGCAGCCAAAACAAACTCCCAACTCTCTCAGATACTGCAACCGGTCACTTATAGGCTTTTCCTTCAATTTGTTACACATTTCCAAAGTGTGATCTTTTACCCTTGCAGTATGTACACGGCTTGTCGGCTCCTGGGCTACTTGACGACACATTTGGCCTGGCTCCTGGACTATATGACATTACATTTGGTCTGGCTCCTGGACTATTTGATGTCACACTTGCCGGTACAGCTTCTGTGTTTGTTGCTAGATTTCTTCTAGCTTTATAAGTCTGATAGTTTGGTTTTTTTACTCTTTCTTCCTTCTTAGTACTATCTTCCTTCTCCGTCACACTTCTACCGTAGGCAGCATTAGTTGCGATTCTAGCCTGTTTTTCTAGAAAGGAGGTGAAGTCTTCAAATGTTACCACTTTGTTTCTTTCTTCTTCTACATAATCTACTTGTCTTCTCCATCTGTCTCTCATACTATATGGTAACTTCATCATCAAAATTCTAATGTTTGCTGTACTTTGCAACTCATTAGTATAGCCCAGGCTGGTCATGGTATTTTTGCATTCTAACAAAAATAATGACAAATCTTGTAGCCCTGAACTATCACCTTTCACATTCGGCCACTGCCTCATCTTCGCTAAGTAAGCCTCTGCAATCTTGTGCTTATTACCATATTTCCTTTCCAGCAACCTTTTTGCTTCCAGGTAACCAACCTCATCATCCATGTGAATACAACTTTTCACCAAACTGTTGGCTTCACCTCTTGTGTACTGTTCAAGATAGTACAGACGGTCTCTATTGCTTTTGCTCTTATTTTCGATGATGAATTCAAAGGCTCTTATAAAAGTAATATACAGAAGCGGGTCCCCAGTAAATGTTTGTAATGTCCGCTTTGGTAAACTTGCTTGTTTATGTTGTTCCACCAGCAGCCTTGTTAAGTTGTCTTGGTTGCGTGCCAAATTGTCTATACTGGTATCTTCTTTCCCTTCTATTGGCTCGCTTGTTACATGTTGCCGTGGCAACATGACTTGTTTTTTCTTCACATCAGGCTCTGGTGACGAAGTTACTCTATGACCGTACGTTACTGATGAAGGCCCTTCATGTTCATACTGTTCACTGTACTGTTCTTGACCATACTGACAATACTGTTCATCAATACTTTCATATTTAGTGGCAGACAAATAATGTGGGGGTATTCTGTCACCTGTACTCTCTGATTCCTCAGGTGCTGCTGCAGGAAACAAGACTTCACTTTGTGGTGGAAAGTTGACTTGCATAATTTTACTGGTTGTTAACATACTTATAGGTTGAACTTGTTGACCTAAATCAGTATGTACTTTACCATCAGTAGACATACCCACTGCTGGCTGCTCTTTTGCAGGTCCTGACTCCATGTGAGTGTATTTTGGTCTTGCCCCTGGATTTAGTCCTACAGCACCAATTGTATCTTGTTTAGCTAGGAACTTGCCATCAATTTCTTGACTTTCTCTGGTGTTGTGGTTCAACCACTTCCTCACTGATGTGTTTGTATCTGGTTGAGCTTCTGTGAGGTCATCAAGCACTGATTTTGGCCTACTTCTTAAGCTCTGGGATTTATGTTCATAATCCTCCAATACATCTATTTTGGCTTGCTGTATGTTTATTTCAGTCTTCATTTCCAACCACTCCTTTTGTTGTTGCAAGTCCCTTGCCCTGGCTTGCATTTCTTGTTCCAAGTCTCTTGTCCTTGCTTGGATATTAAATTCCTCACTTTCTAAAGCTTGTTTTTCCTTCAATGCTTTGGCTCGACATTCTAGTTCAACCTTTCGAGTTGCAGCTTGCAATAATGCATATTCTGTACTTTTTGATAATGCATCACTTTTATTAGATCTTCTGCTTCTTAATTCGGAACTGCTTTTATGACTCGACATGATGTTTTCGATAGTACGGAAACGAACGAATTAACGAAACGACGCCGATGCAAGCAACGAAGCGCAATACTTTTCTAAAGTGAACAACGGTTCACAAGTTTATGTGAGAAACTATACGTAGGACCTGTGTAAAGTGTGCTTTGTGAGGCAACATGTATCGAAACCTGAAATAAATGCGAATGTCAGTAACACGAAACTTCGCTTGAATGCAGGCCCTACGTTGCTTACCGACGGGTGAGAGAAAGCTCGATCCACCCGTTTATCGTGCACCGACGGGCGGGAGTAAGCTCTTTGCGCCCGTTTATTGATAACAAAATACCACAAAACTCTTTTTTAGGTAGAAGTCCTGAGTCAGTGTTGTATGATTCTATGAGTTATTCCTGCATGCACTAGCTGTGCAACTGCAAGATTACTAATGTCAGTATTAGAGGCGTACATGCAGGCACTTTACTACCAAACTTTATTTGAATTGTCGTAAGCGACTCACAAATTGTCGTAAGCGACTCGCGAATTGTCGTAAGCGACTCGCGAATTGTCGTAAGCGACTCGCGAATTGTCGTAAGCGACTCGCGGGAGTAAACTTGCTACCCCTTAATTAGATATTTATTAAAATACCACAAAGCTATTTTTCAGTAGTAGTCCCGTGTCAGTTTGTGTTTTTGATTCTACAAGTCATTCCTGCACAACGGTGCAAGAGATCTAATGTCTGTGTTAGAAATGTACATACAGGCAGCTACTACTGATATCTTTATTTGATTTCTACGATTCGGATTCATAGGCCTCAATAACTTCTTTGAAGTTCTAATCTTTAAGCTTCTACCAAATGTGCATTTATCTACATGCACACTCATTAATATTTGCTATATTCAGTGACGTCTGACATGACTGGAGGCTGTGGTGACTGTCTGTGCCAATGCAATGTTTATGTTTACACTGCTGACACGACCTTAAGCTTTTAGCTCTTTTTAGGTAAGCTTACAAAACAGACGCTTAACTGAACCTTTATTTGGTAACTATTTACCAACTATAGCATCTTCTTACAGATAATTAATCTTTACAAATGTAGGGGCAAACTTGGATTGCTCCCCTGGTTAGCAGAAGCTTGGTACTAAATATTACAATCTTCGATGACTCGGAACCAACAACAAAAAGTGACACAAATCATCACAAATCCAATGATACACTTTAGCTGAAACGTATCTTGATGATGTTTATTATCTTCACTTGCTATTCTTCTTCTAGTTCTTGTCACAAATAATAGTTATGATGGTTCAGGTAAAGATTAATTGTATCTTTACCGAGAGCTTCTACACTACCATACATCAAAAACCAAGATGACAGCCTCCAGTGCCAAATTCGGCACCAAATTACATGTGCAGGGCTGCAGGCTATTTTTAGCTTTCAAAACAAGAAATGAGGGCGCTATTACACATAAACAAACATGCCATAGGAATGCAATGATTAAGGATGCACAACACTTAAACAAACTTTGATTTTGGTAAATGGCATCAACAGAAGTCATGAAGGAATTTTATGTATCAATACTAATGACGTTGAGAAGAGGACAAACTGCAAAATATTGAGGAAATTTAAAAAGAAGAACCATAAAGCACTAAACAAGTTGTGCTCCTCTGACAAAAAATGAAAGAGAATGGGGTAAAGGAAAATAAAAAGGAAAGGAGCCTCTGCCCGACCAAAATTGACTCCAAACTAGTGTAAAATACCAATGCGCACACATTGTCACCATAAAGCCTTTTTTGGAAGCTCGAAAGACCTAATATCGCTCTAAAAATACACACTGTGTTAACATTCTCATCTTTTGAAGTGCAGAATAAAGCTATTTTATGCATGATATGATTGAGGAAATCTTGAGCCTAAAGACCTTGCTCCTGAGGAAGAAATCACAATTTGCACCCCTGGGCAATACATTCAAAAATAGTGTAAACCCATTGCTATGGTAACCATTAACCATCATAACCTCTACAGCGAATTGTAAGTTATGACAGCCATCTAAATCAACGTTTATGTTAAAGTATATTGGTAACATTGGACAGTTTGTGAAATGAAGTTTGAAACCACAAACTTTAACGTCTAGATGATTATAGAGGATTATGTATTCAAAACCACTCTGCCATTAAAGTCGCTGGAAGTAGAAGTTAACGCGAGAATCTATAGTGTGCCGTAAATTATGATGAAAATACGTCATTTAAGAACAATAGTTTGCATATTTCCTCATAGACTACATAATTACCTCTTATGTATTATCTAGTTAAGAGACCAATTATTGGAAATCTAATTTTGTTTGGGTAAAAAACATGCTGAAAAAAAATTACTGAATGAATTACATTAAAATAAATTTGTGTTCCAAACGTCACGCTTGGTATAGTTTTGTGTGTGCTCTTCACGTACATACACCAAATCAGTTTGCGAAACGAAGTTTTGTCATGCCTTCAACTTCAAGGGGATTAAGTTCCCGTAAAAATGGTCTGGTTTTACTTCAGCAAGCAGTGTACCATACTTCTGGAAGAGTAAAGCATGTGCATAACATTTTTAAATAATATGTCATAGGTTGTGCCTGGTAAGAGAGGGGTAGGGAGGAGGAGAGGGAGGGTATTGGAAGTGGACAGGGAGGTGCATTGACGGTAGCCAAGGGGAAGGGATAGCTCCCCCATGGGACATCTCAAGTTGTCGTCCTTCTTAACCCTCCCCTGTTGGATGCTGGCCGCCATGATATTTTACGCTTTTAGGTATTTTTATGCCATATTTTGCCCATTTTTGTAAAAATGTTTCCCTTTGAGAATCGCCCACGCCCTCCTAACAGAAAAACCATGACAACGTCACTGGGAGGGGGGAACAGGAGTGCGAGTGGGGTATTATAGGAGGGGGTCAAGTTTGAGAGAGCGAGTACAGATAGGGGGAGAGAGAGGGGGAAATATGGAGAAGGTAGGAGAGAGGGGAAACAGGAGAGGAAGGGGGGAGAGATTGAGAAGGAGGGAAAGAAATAAAGAATAGGTATTTCATTAGGCTTTGCGTAGTAAATTAGAATATGAAATTGACAAAGCTGATGAGCCTTTATTAAATAATATAAATTTATATAGGCCTATGTCTATCGTAAGAATATTAATATAAACGAATAGCTAGTTTAAAAATAATATGATAAGGAGAGTAGCGCTGGGTTCCGACGTTGAGTGGTATCGCGAGTTCATTCATGTTTATTCAAACGAAGCGCATGAGATAGAGTCTTTTGTCTTGAAGTGGGACTAATAACCACTTGACTAAACACAATATATACATTTTGATGCAGTCGGTTACAAGCTCTTACACATGTCCTTCTTTTGAACGCACACTGATACACATGTCCCGAGTTTAAGCGACAAGACGCTGTTGGTGCAGTAACCATTCATACGTTCGCGTTGGAGTAAATTTGAGCAAGAAATCCAATCGATATTTCTGAAGTTGCCGTTCCAGTTAAATTAAATTTTCGAACTTCATTTCGCAAACTCTCTATTAGCTGAGGAGAATGCCCTCGATTTATTTTTACAAAATTCATATTTATTATGCTGATGTTTATAAGAAATAAAGTATTCAATAGTGACTGGCCATAAAAAGGTTATTAATGACAGTAAAAGTAAAGTAATTTACTATGCCTGTGTTATTGAATGCAACAAATCTTGACATAATTTTACTGGTTCACTTCAATACTGCAAACCTTGGATTTTGGAATATACCAATTTTATTGATCGCGAAAGCCAGAGTAAAAAACTTCTTGGGAAGCTGACAAAGAGAGGGAGGACGGTGACTGAAAAGACCAGATGTGAAAATCTATCAGTTGTATACACATTAATACAAAGTATAAGAGTTTTATGCTTAAATGTAATGCGGACTACAGAGAAGTCTAGTCTTTAGCGTCATCGATGACGTCATAACAATCGAGGGATTGATTGATACACGCAATGGCGATATAAACATCTCAAAAAAAGTAACTAACCCCCCTTAAATAATGGTTATTATTCACAAACGGACTATTGTATTGTAAATCTGTAAAATGCGTTGGAAGCAGAATTTATATCTGCCCATTTAGACACCTCATTTGATACGATATAGCCATACAATAAAACACCGGTCAATTTATTGTTGTGAGGTCCAGATTTGAAAGTTGAACTTACAACAATACAAAACCACTCGGATATCATTACACCGATTTCCTTCCATTATACTGAATACAAATCAATAGAATTTACTGCAACTTTCTAATCCTGGGTTACATTGATTTAAATGTACGCTGTGACGTCAATATTTAGTCAATTACTACAAACGAGGTGTCAAAATGTTCAGAAATAAATTCTGCTTCCAACGCATTTTACAGATTTGTAATACAATAGTCCCTTGTGGCCATTATTTAAGGGGGGTTATGTACTTTTTTTGAGATGTTTATATACAGACGCTGGAATTAAATAGCAATTTTATTTGTCTGACCTCATTTGTTCGACTTAAAATTAATCGGGGACATATATGAGAGTGACATCTAACAGTTTATGGAAACAACTCAATTTTAATGTTACAGTCTTACTATAAGTTTAATTAACTTGACTTTTTGACCTTCATGTTAGACGAACTTACGTATTAAAGTGAATAAATTTAAAGCATGCATATTTCCGCATCGCTGTGGTGGCTGTATATTTGCACCGTATAATTATCATGTTATTGGTCCTTACATTACTGTAATTACTAATTAGTGCTTTATATTTCACGGTCGTTTGATGTAGTCATTAATTAATTTTTCTATAATAATGTTCAATTATAGACCTGGACACTATCACACTAATATTCACACATATTTTGTTAGATATTTTTTACATTAATATTCATATCTATATCAAATTATTCATCTTGTTCTGCTTCTCTGTGGTAATTTGTATTCTCTAAACTGTACATTTGAATTAGACAAATAATATATGAATTGTTCCTTACATATCATGATAAAAAGCATTTTGAGAATTTCCTATTTGCTAGTGTTTTTCCTGATGTTCTAACAGTATATAAGTACGGTATACCCCTTGTAAAGGTGTAAACAAGATTTAAGATAGATAGCGCCATCATTGTTCAACTTTACTTTAAAATGGCACAGTTTTACATGCCATCAAACAACCGCGGGTGGAAATGACATCACCTATGTCATGCCTTTGCATCTCCTTTATACATGTAGAACATACCATTCGTCTTGTGTGTCAGATTTATTTGTCTAAAGTTTCGACATAACTGGGTCATGCTCCTTTCCGATCAACCTTAAGATGACGACGTTCATCGTTTATTATGCTGCATAATGTTTTGTTTGCTATAATACAATGCCCTTCTTCTTTTGTATCTTGTTTCCTTTTTCTATTGATCTAAAAATAATATTATAAATGTATTGGACTCGTCACTTTTGATGACATAAGTAAGCATCAATTGCGGGTTAAGAATATAGATTGTTCAGCGCCAGAAGTGAGTAAGTGCAATAGCGTGTATGTATTAAGGTAAGTAGTAAATTGATGATCAAAATGATTAAATGTTGCAAACTTCATAATATAATAATGGTTCCTGTTGTGATATAAGTATATAATTTACTTAAAAGGAGCGGTTCTCTATTACTCTTGCAACTATTTACCTTTAAAACATTTTTACTTAATATTCTTTGCTCACCGTTATTGGTTTTTTTTAAATTGTTTTTTTTTTTAAATTATGATTCTGTTGTTGCGGCAGATCTATCCAATATCTATATTAAACGTAAAAAAACCCCATGAAGTATTTGAGAAAATCTCCACGCACTCGTAATGGTTATCGTATATTTGACGCCGTTAACCACGTGGGACGACATTTATTGTTATTATATCGATAACAACCCATGGATACGACACCATTGCTGCTACAAGGCGTTAAATTCGTCTAAAGTTAAAACTTTTTATTTCATTTTCAATTCTCTGGAGCTAAAAATATTGCGAACATTTTGTATTTTTAAAAGTCTCACCTACATTGAGCGAGAAGGAAAACACCTGCAGAATGGTTGTAGCTTATTGCAGAATCTCTGAACGTGTTGTACGCCGAGCTGCTGCACAAATACATTGATCCATTTTTGTCTACAGCTTGAGTTTGTCGCATTTCATCTGTCGGTAGAACTCTATACTGATTGTTACCAGGAAATATTTTTTGTCTTTCTTTAAACATTGGAAGCACAAAACATCTGAGGACACAAAGGGTACCTATTGTACTGTGAATGAAGGACAATTACAGTATGTGACTAGTTGAGGTTACGCATATGTAGTCAAGGTGAGTGACACACAAAAAAGGGGTGGGTTTAATAAAGGCGATTCAAAGGTTTCAAATAATGGGGTGTCATTTCCACCCCGTGTGTGTATTTTGTGCGGAAAAACATCAACAACGTCAAAAAAAAAAAAAAAAAAAAAAAAAAGGGGGGTTGACATTAACTATTAGACAAAACCAATAGAAATATGAATGTTTTTATTGCTTCCTTTACTCATTTCTTATATGCACACTACAGTTTTTTAGTTAAATGAACAAAACTGGAAATAATATTACTTCTTACATCCCACTCGCCTTATAAAATTAATTGATTGACGGTGGAGTGAATAATATTTGAGATAATTAGCGGCATGATTGCCACCATTCCATTACCTTCACGATTAAGTGTTTTGTCGCATGATAGTGATTTTCATTTTTCTGTCCTTACAATTCTGAGTAGCGACTCAGTGCATTCAGGCATTTATAAGTGTAAGTTACGGTCATATATCCCAGTTTATGGCAGACGATATCAGTATAGCATTCTTCATGACTTTTTTGCTCTCTCTTTCGAAAAGCGACCAGCCAATTATTGATTAACGGGTTATGCCATTTTAAATCGACTTTCGAAAAGTTTTTTGATACATTCATTGATTTCTCAAAAAGTAAAAATCGCAGTTTAACAAATAACGGTTCAAATGAAAGCTATTATTGGGGGTTAATTGTTGTATCACTATGATAGGCCTGACACCAATATAAACACTTGTTTCGGTGACCCAAGTTCATGGTCATTTCTGCTCACGCACTTTTTTACAGATGGCCTGGAATTTCATATTTCGGTTTCAGCGATTGCCCGAAAAAGGTGGTATGTTTTTGAAAAGCGTTTCCGCTTGGAATGTAGATAGTTATTGTTGCTATTACTCTTCGCGATTTTAATTTATGTCCTCTTTAGCCGACAATTTTCAATGTATTTTACACAATAGATACGTCGCTTGCATAAATACCGCTATTTTTAACAGTATCGTTTTTGTTAACCAACATAACATCAAAAAGAGTTCTCAAGACTTTGATGAGACCATAGATACCAAATCGGACTACATGTGATGAACAGATTTTACACTAGAATCAAAAGAACCAGCGTAGGCCCTCTCAAAATGTACTTTTTAAAATATCGCGTTGTGATAAAATGACTGCCTTTTCCTTGTTTTTTATAACAAGGAAAAGCTTTACTTACCTCAAACTTCAAACGTAGTGCTGTCTCAGTGTCCGTTACTGGTTAGTATTATTCCGATTAAGCGATTTTCATGATTTAGGCCTACTTAGCCTACATTTGAGCAACTATTTGCCCACACCGTGTACGAATATATTCCAAATATGGCGCTGCATTCAGTATCACTCTAACGACAAGGTTATACTAAGATGTGTAAGACTTTCTGACACTATATTCACGGTTGTTCTAATGGCTATTCAAACTTATGACAAATTTGGCTGGTTTGCGTTGTTCAATACCATTTCACCTAGTCTTGGTACCAGCCGGTTTGTGCTCCTCCGTCACTAACGGTGACGGAGGAGCACAAACCGGCTGGTACCGAGACTACATTTCACCCTGACGTGACAGTGACGTCACATCCGGGGGCACGTCAGTATAAAGCTGGTTTCCACAGAGGAGTAAGATATCTTACTCCTCTGTGCTGGTTTCATACTACCATGCCGGTTGCAATGAGCGGCGCACACCGTCGACGTCCTATACGATAAATATAAATTTAATACTCCGTTGGTGAGCGACGGGCGAGTGGTAGTGAGCGACAGGCGAGTGGTATTTCACTGAACGCAAGAAAAGGAGTTCTATCTGATTGGCTAGCAATCGATCGCTTAGGTCGCTCAGTAGTCAACTACAAACTCATGCATTCAATTCGATTGAAATCGATTATTCTATTATTGACGAAGATAAAGAGCGTGATAGTGTGTCAATAATGTACATTGTATTGCACCTGGTTTTACCAGCATTCCTTTATAAAATAATTTTCTCAAAGAGTTAAATATTATCAAAATTTTTACCCAGGATTTCAAATGTTTTACATCAAAATTGCAGTTAAACATATCCACAGCAAAATACCGGTCCTCAATAATTAGTACATTTAATTTCCAGTTAGTACATTTAAACGAAACCTGTGATTTACGTGACAACAAATAAAATTTTCTTACAATAGAAATATCATATGGGATACTGATATAGTAGGCCGCAACCGCCACAACGTGGAGCTGCTACGCGTAGCTGACTTTTTGTTCCGTGGAGCCAAATTGACCAATCATGTTAGAGTTTTTCATTACTCGGAGGTAAAACTGACCAATCAAGTACGACTTACTCATTACGTGAAGCGAATTTAGTCATTAAGAATTTGTTGGTGGTTTATTTACATTCGATTCATTTAAAATCCACATAGTAAACATTAATTTTGGCAAGAGTTTTCTCTCTCTGGAACGATGATGCATCAACTGGCTCCGCGTAATGAAAAGATCTAACATGATTGGTCAATTTAGCTCCGCGAAGCGAAAAGCAAGCTACGCGTAGCAGCTCCACGTTGTGGCGGTTACGGCCAGCCATATACTGATCATGCGAAAATCGTAAAACATAGAATAGAAACAGTGTGGCCGGCTCTCAAAATCTCAAATTGTATGCATAGCCTGAGTCGCACGGCCTATCTCAAACAAAATCACCATGCGTATTTGTTGAAAAACGTGAGGATTTATCGTACTACCACGGCAATTCTTAACACGAACATATAGGGATGATGACGGTGTGCGGCGTGGCGCACGCGCATTGCAGACAAACGGACACAATCAAGACTTGTCATTGGTTGAAACGCTCTGCCGCTTGCCGGGTTTTCGTGATCGCGCGCCATTATTGTGATGATCGGGGATTCCTTTTTTGTGATGAAGGCACCAGCCGAAATGTCCGTTTTCCAGAATGCAATGAACATAACTCTGTACTCCCCCGGGGAGATGATGTATTTTGCGACACTCATGGCGGGAAAGAGATATGAAACGAATTTTATTAGGCGCAGCATCACTCGCTGGAGTTCGATGGCGCTGGTGTACATACGCACGCGCTTAAAGACACCGCATATATGCGAGTGCAAGCGCCGCTCAGACTGTGAAGGTTTCTGGATACCGAATATGGGTTTAGATTAGGCCTATATCATGTCCTCTAGGCCATATAATTTATTTTTGGAAAGGAAGCCTATTCAATTGAGAAGGGACTGGATTTTGTCATAATAATATAAAAATTAATACTTAATGCCTCGCGATTTTTTTGATATCCAGCCATAGTATTTTAATTGATTAAACTGAACATAAAGCTATATCTTTACTAGCTTCATGCACTAATTTGCAGACCTGCCCGGCCTTCTACATGTAGTGAGTACCACATTAGATTGTGTTTACAAGAAATAATAAGCGCTGCCTCCTCGAAATTTCTTATGCCATCAGCTTTGATGATTAAATATTATCTACAACTCGGCACCTGTGTTCAAGGCCTTTCTTTTATCTATTGACCTCAAAAGAAAGGATTAGAATGATCAGAATGCCGTCCCTGACCCCTTTCCACACATTAATAATGAGTCGGTAAGGGAACGTGCTACCGTTATACTTCAATGAGTACGTATGGCTACTACGCAGTTCAATGGCCTTATTGTTATCTTGCGGGAGTTTTAAAAGCACGGTCCCTGACTGCGTGGGCATATTTTCGGACAAGGAACAATAGAGACCAATTGCCTGGCAATGACGTCACATGTAATCCCAGTCTATAGTGTGATTAGAACATTATAGGCTGGTGGTCACTTATAGTACGATCAGTACGAAAAGTCCAATGCGATTATTAATGTATTTTCTAAAATTAAAAGAACCACTTTTTAGCGGGAATTTTTGTAAGTTACACAGCTGAAGTTGTGAAAGGGTTGAAAGACTACAATATTACGGCTTAAACAAGAATTTCTTTGTTTGGTCGTTATTCCTATAGACTCATCCATTAAAGACGGCAACACTACCTAGCGTCGAATCGCTACCAGTTGAAATCAGGGCAACTCGATCTCAAAAATTACATTGAAAAGGTGCAAAACAAAATTTTGCTCATTTAAACACCAAATTTGATCGCTTGTATGTCCTCACTAAATGACTGAGCGAGCCTTGTACAACAACAGAAATCGTTTGACTAGAGTTCTGCCTGGATTGTACGGTATTAATTTGATATAGAGTGAAATAAAGTACTAAGGAGTAGCTGGAAACGGTAAAATAACATTAAAAAAAAAAAAGTGAAATTGAAACTTGAATTGTATATCAGCCTCTCATTACCATTTTAGGTATGAATCAGGATGGTTTCTGATTCATCAATTCTTATCTAACGATAGTACAACATAGAATTTTTATTAAATCAGTTTATTATCATTAATTACATATAGAAAGACAAATAATGATACATGAATAAAATAAGTATAACAACAATAAAATACAATAATGTAAAACAAACTGGCAGTGTAAAATCTAGGAAACGGAGATACCCGACCAGCGAGTCCCCGGCAAGATAAAATATTAGATATTAAAAAAACCAACTGTTAAAATAGGCCAGTAAATCTAGCACTTTTTGGGGCCAACCAAGGAACTAATTGCAACAGAATTTTTTTCACCACAATGCATTTCCTTGAGGTCCCCAGAGTACCATATTAAAAGTCCCAAAATATCCAAGTATGGGAAAGGTGCCTAATTTGCATAAATCCAAAATGGCCGCTAAAATTTCACAAAAATCTAAATTTTGACATACCTTCACTTCTAGATGGCTTATTACAATGATTTAACAGTCTAGGAAGGGGTTTTTGGACACATCGAGTCTAATGGGATATGTTACAAAATGTTTACACAGCAGCATCATTAGCATATTTTCAAAATGGCCGCCAAAATGTAAATTATCCGTATTTTACACAGGAAATACCTCATTTCGTATTGTAGAATACGAATGGTTTTTTTTCACCACAATAATCATTTAAGAACCCTTGAATACTATACTAATAGTACCAAAGTATCCAAGTATCAAAAAAGATGATTAATTTGCATAAATCCAAGATGGCCGCCTGCCAAAATTCAGAAAATGTAGATGGCCACCAAAATTACACAATCACAAAGAACACAATCTCATTGTTGGATCGTTACTCTTCCCACCCAAGAAAATCCATAAGTTAACTTGAAATTCTCCCAATGGAAGGACAGTCAACCAAATTGACCATACCTTAATCAACCGGAAATGGCATAACTCCTTAAAAGACGTTAGAGTGTACAGAAGAGCTGATGTTGGAAGTGACCATAACCTGGCAATTACTACCATCCACGTAAAATATGATACCAGTAAACTGCCAGAGAATAAAGTTTTGACATGCTTTAATGCTAAAATCGTTGGAAGGTTCCATGCATTGGCTGAATTAGATGCTAATACTGATGTTGATGAAAAGTGGTATGTATTTGTTGATACCATAAATAGAGCATCAGTAGAACACCTTGGATTCAGGATGAAGAAGAAGGCAGACTGGATCTCAACCGGGACAAATGAGGTTATTGGCAAGAGAAAGGTAGTCAAACCAGCAATGGATAGTGACTACCGTGAACTCATCAGGCACACAAAGAAGTGCTTAAGAATGACAAAAAGACCTGGATGAGCAAGATCGCTGATGATTTGGAAGTAGCCTCAAGTAAAAACAACATATGAGAGAGAGAGAGAGATAGAAGTCTACCAGCTGAAGAATATTCTCATTGGTAAAACCAGCAGAAAGGCCTCGTAGATACGAGATGCCAAAGGAGAAATACTTAAGGATGAGGCTGCTTGACTGCAGAGATGGGCTGAATCTGTTGAAGACCTGCTCAACGCTGAAGAGCCTAGTGAGCCTAGTGAGTTCAATCCTTGGGAAGAATTGAAAATTGATATGGAACCACAAACCAGAGAAGAACTTGACAAGGCACTTAGCCTGCTCAAACGAAACAAAGTACCAGGCATTGATAACATCCTCCCCCTCACTTCTCAAATATGGTGGCGACAACATCAAAGAATGGTTGCTGATAATTTGTAAACTGATAAAGGCGAACCGAGAAAACACCAAGAGAATGTGGACAAGGCATAATCCTTCCATTACCAAAAAATTGAGACCTTTCTCACTGTAGCAATAACTGAAGGATGACGTTGACGTAAGAATGAGGGAAAACCAAGCTGGTTTTAGGGACGCTCATGCCAGGATTATATATTCGGCCTGAACCAAATCATCGAGAAATGTCTGACCCAACAGCTACCAAAGCTGTCAAAGCTTCATGGATATGGTATATATGTGGTCAAATGCTTAATTGGTTCACCTCGTACCTCTATAATAGAACCCAAAGGGTGCAATACCGTGGTGAATTCTCCGACTGGACTTGTGTTAGGTCTGGGGTCCCACAGGGATCCATTCTTGGCCCCCTACTTTTTAATGTCCATGTTCTTGATCTTCCCTGTTTTGTTTCATCGTCTCTTCCACAGTATGCCGACAACACGGTCCTTTATAGACCTATCATATCTCCCCAGGATGAAGATATTCTTCAGAATGACTTAGATGCAATCAGGACGTGGAGTACCAACAATAGGCTTCCCCTTAATGCTGCTAAATGTGTGGTAATGCACATTACTAGATCCCATCGTCCTCTTTCCGCTAGATATCAGATGGGTGATATCCCTCTTGAAACCGTTTCTACTCATAAGCACCTCGGCGTTGTCTTGTCTTCTAACCTTGAGTGGGGTCCCCATGTTGATACTATCACTAGTAAGGCCCAACGGTTGCTTGGCTTCATCCAAAGAACGGTTGGATCCAATGACCCGGATACCATGAAGAAGCTTTTCTTTGCTCTGGTGAGACCTACCCTGGAGTATTGTGCTCCAGTTTGGGCTCCTAACAGGGAGGGTCACAAAAATAAGCTGGAAGGGGTCCAGAGAAGGTTCACCAGATACTGTTTTCCTGGTCACTGGCAGTCTAGGCCTTCCTACAGTACAAGGCTCCAGACCCTTGAGATTCCCACCATTCTTTCTCGCTTTGATTATCTTCGCATTATGTTTGCTGTTGGATGTCTGTGGAATAAATACAATATTAGCTGGGCTGACTATATCAAGCTGAATACTCTTTCCTCCAGACAAGCAGTCAACATAGATTTCCGGCATTTCCATCGCAGCCGAACTGACGCTTTCCATAATTCCCTCTTTGTCGCATTTCCCAGGTTATGGTCCACCTTACCAAATGATGTCTCCAGTGAAATTGTTTTAGTTTGTTTTCTTTTTTCGCGCAAAACGCGTAGTTGTATGTACCTTTATCAGTAATGTCTTTTTTATATATAATATCTTTCGTCAACGGGGTTATCGGAGACCCACTACAAAGTGATTTAGTTCGCTATTAGGGAATCCGCCAGGGACCCCGTTGACTATTGTATTTGTGTTTATTGTTTTAAGGCTTTTTTCTGCTATTGTATGTATGTTTGCCTGGATTATCAATAAATCAAATCAAATCAAAATAAAAAAAACCAAGCTTTAAAATTAACTTCATCGACTTTAAGGCTGACTTTGACTCACCAACCTTCTCTATGGAAAATCCTGCACATCTATGGCATCCCAAGGAAGATCATCAACATCATAATTAACTCTTGTCATGCCACTACATGTGCGGTCAAATCAGAGGGTGACCCTTTCCAAATTCTTCAGTATAGTCACTGGCGTAAGAGTGAAAGGGTGATATTTGGTCACAATTGCTTTTTTGGCCTTACCATCGACTTTGTATATAAAGCAAGAAAAGTATAACCCTTCTACATAGCGAAGCTTGAGGTACCCGGAGGTAAAACTAGTTGATCTAGACTATGCTGACATAGCCCTCCTAGAAGATTCTGATGCCAAGATTGCAGATACAAATGAAGCCATCACTTGGTCGTTCGAGCTCAGCACCTTTGGTTCCAATGGGAGATGAAGGCCTCATCTGGGAGCATACTTTAGTGCTGATGGATCATACTATTAAAGGTGCTCAATCATAGAAGTGGCAAAGCATCTGGTGCTTTTAAGGAATTTGAGAAGGTGTGGAAGGACCGGTATATCAACTTAGACACCAAGATGAAATTCTATAGTGCATGCGTTCTCCCTACCCTTCTATATGCTTCTGAATGCTGAACCATCACTGAAAGAGATTAGTCCAGATTAGATGCATTTGTTATGAGATGCCAAAGGAAAATTCTCCGCATCAAATGGACCCAGCATATCACCAACGACTCCATAAGATTATCAGTGATTAAACAACAGAAGCTCACAACCATTATAAGAAAGCGATGCTTACGGTGGTTTGGCCATCTACACAGAATGGATAACAGTCGCATCCGGCCGAGAAAGCTCTACTTCTGGAATCCCACACATGGAAAGAGAATACCTGGACGCCCTAGGACAACTTCGAAGAGTGTTATTTGGATAGACTAGGAACCGGGTGGTCTGTGGAAGAAATTGCTACGGGCCACGTGGAAGTTTTTCCTACGTAAGGCAGCAGGTGCAGAAATACACGATGCTGACTGGTAGGTAAGTAGGTATTTCCAAAATTCAACACCGCCACCCATTAATAGTTTCATTACAATAGCTGAACTTTATTATAATGTAGTTTGTGGATACAAGGAATGTCTTGGGAGACAAGTCATGTCAGAATACGATTTTCAGATTATCGATGCCATGAAATATGAATATTTCGTAATGTAAATGCTTTACATCACACAAGAAGTAGGCTTTTTTCTTTTCAAGTCAAAAATGTTAATGTATTGCATTTTTGGAAAATTCTAGCAGTTTTCTTGGCATTATTCTTTCCCGACACTGCTCACACTGCTTTCTGAGAAATGCAGGAAGATTCTACATTCTACAAGCTCATACACATATCATAATTATATACATCCGTGAAAATCAAACCATCATACTGGTCATCATGGTCATTAGGAAGTAAAGATATAAATTCAAAGTTTATATTTTTTATTGATTTCCGCAGGTGGCCATTTTGGATTTATGCAAATTAGGCACCTTTTGCAATACTTCAATATTGTGGATCTGTTCATGATCCATTTGTGTAATCATTTTCCAACCTATCCCATAAGACCTGAATCATTGTGTTAGGTCATTTAGAAGTGAAGATATATGTCAAAGTTGACATTTTCTGAATTTTGACAGGCAGCCATCGTGGATTTATGCAAATTAGGCATCTTTTCTATACTTGGATACTTTGGGACTTTTAGTCTGGTGTCAAGTTAACGTGTTGTGGTGAAAAAAATAGGTTTCAATTTGTTCCAAGTAGAATATGGCTATTCTATCATTCAAAATGACGTGTTACGTGTGTAAAAAGATTTTGGCGGCCATTTTGAAAATATAAAGATGATCTGTTTATGTAATCAATTTTTAACCTATCTCATGATACTTGTTGTGTCCAAAACCCCCTTCCTAGAAAGTTAAGCCATTGTAATATGCCATTTAGAAGTGAAGATATATCAAAATCTAGAATTTTCTGAAATGTTGGCGGCCATTTTGGATTTATGCAAATTAGCCACCCTTCCCATACTTGGATATTTTGGGACTTTTAGTATGGTACTTTGGGGACCTCAAGGAAATGCATCGTGGTGAAAAAAAATCTGTTGCAATTAGTTCCTTAGAAAATGCTAGATTTACTCTCCTAAAAGACATTATAGTTTAAACAGTGGTGGATCAATCCATGATGGTTCGGATTTTGAACAATATATACTAAAAGATGTGCACAGGACAATTTTTATGAGATTGTTCCGAACGTTCTTTAAGGTTTCAGATGTACCAGATCAGAGAGATATATGAGTGACTTAAGAGTAGAGATATTTTCAGGAGATAACGGAAATAAACGGTTCCATGTATACATATATTTATCCGCCCATCTTTTGCGCGCATTTACCAAAAGGGGATTCTTGTATGAGGCCCGGGTATAAATTTTCTATTTTTGTTAGATCCGCAGTAATGTTATTAGCATTAAATTTCCTTTTTATGTTAACATCAGTCATAGCTTTTTAGTCTTCCCCAACCCCCTCCCCTCTTTGGGTACGCCACTATTTCTATACCAATCTCCTTCTTAAAATAAAATTAAATGGACATTTCCTAAAAAACAACCTTTATAGGCCTATACTTATACTTACATGTATACGTATAGCGATTACCATTATATGGACTGGAAATGGCAGCCTTCATACATTCTAATGTGTAATCGATCACCAAGAGCATTCAATTTATTTAAATGAAACACCTATCGTCATGTGGGTGGTAAAGATGATTGCATCGACAGCTAAAGCCTCCTTATAGTCTTTAGACCCACACAAGCACACATTTGGGATACATTGAGTACAATGGTACCACTTTACACATGACTGCCCTTACACATGACTGTAGTGTGGTCACTTATTGATACTCGCCTGTTGTGTAGAGCGTTAATATGATGCCGGATCAGTGACCAATTTAATGGCGGAACCCCTTTATTCGAAACAATGGTACCACTGTTATGAATAGCCTGTCGCAACTTCTAATCGGCATCAAACGAACAAAAGATTATATAATCTATTAATATTGCGACTCTATTTCTATTTAAAAGCTCTTTGGTTATAACATTAAACAGAATGACGTCATAACAATAGACGGATTGATTGACACACACAATGGCGATATACTGACGCTGAAATTATTTGTCTTACCTCGTTTGTGCGGCTCAAAAATAATTGGGACATAATTATAATGAGAGTGACATCTAACAGTTTATGGAAACAACTGAATTTTTTTATGTTGCAGTCATACTACATGTTAAATTAACTTGACTTTTCGACCTTCATGTAAGACCAATTTACGTAAGTGAATATAGTAAAAGCATATTTTCGCATGGTTGTGCTGGCTGTTTATTTGCACCGTAATAATTATTGTTCCTTACATTACTGTAATTACTCATTAGTGCTTTATATTTCACGGTTGTACGATGTGGTCATTTATTAATTTTTCTAACAAAACATCATAATGTTATAATGTTATAACGTTATAATGTTCAATTATAGACCTGGCCAATATCACACTAATATTCCACATATTTTTCAGCTATTTTTCACCTAGATGTTTGTATCTATATCAAATTATTCATCTTTTTCAGCTTTTCTGTGGTAATTTTATTCTCTAAACTGTACATTTGTGTGCAATTTGAGGGTGCCTTTTTACATAATCATATTTCAAAATTTAAATATGAATAATTGTTCCATACATTTATCATGATGATAAAAGTGTTTTTTTTTTGTAAATTTCTTCATATTTGCTTGTCTGTTTTCTGATGTTCTAACACCATTACACAAGTCTCAGCTAACACAAAACGTTTTCGACATCATCCGCAAATGGTTAGAAAATGTTGCCAGAAAACCTTTAAATGTCAGGTTATATAAAAGGTATAAAACGTTTTCATTAACATTAAAAAACATTCTTTGATAACCCACTGCAAATATTCTAACATAATGTGATTTTACTGTTGACACAATGTTTAGTAAAAATGTTTACAAAAAATAGATTACCATAACATTTTGAAAACATTGTAAAAACTATCGTTGTTGTGTATTTTCATGCAAAAAACGTTTTAAAACGTTATCATAGCCTTTATACATTAACTGTTATTAAAACTCAAAATCTAACCTGTTTGAAACGTTTTAAAAACGTTTTTGTGTTTGCTGGGGTGTAAAGATGTAAACAAGATTGAAGATAGATAGCGCCATCATTGTTCAACTTTACTTAAAAATGGCACAGCTATACATGCTATCAAACAATCTTGACTTCGAGTAGCCCATGGTTGGAAACAAATCTGGCATATTTATTTTTGACAGGAACATTGCATTTTATACCAGGTTTTGTTGAAAATACGTTTATTATGATTTTAATCTTGTCAATTGTGAAACAAATTATAACTTAAAACAGTAAATTGAGTAAAACCTTCTACACTGTAGAATCTCAGGTGTTAAAAAGTAAGACCGGTTGGGGTCAATAGAGGACCACACCCAGAGGTGTTGTTCTTTTAACACTATACACCTGCCTAGGCTGGTGTCAAAAATGACACCATGAGTGAAAAATTAACACCTAAAAGTGTTAAAAACAACAACCCTGGGTGTGGTCCTCTATTGACTCCACACCGGTGTTACTTTTGACACCCGAGTTATTGCAGTGTAACTGTTTTGAAATATGCATGTCACATTGCCTATTATATATCCAAATAATACGGTCGAATTAAACAACCCTGATTAGAGTTTGGTGGCAAAATGTGTTTTTGCAGTGGTGTTGAACACATTTGTTAGTATTTTGTAAATGTTTAATTTGTCTATATAAACAGTATACTATTGAGTTTTGATATCCAAGCAAAAGAAAGTAAATAATTGAATTGTTACCAAATCCATAGCAGGAACCGTTCAACGGAGTATGTATTTTCCACCTTCCCAACGAATTTCGCGTCAGATTGTGGAAACTATAAACGTCACCAGCTTAAATCTTTAAGGCAATCGGTATGGTAGACGCCAATTTTTCCATTTTTACAAGTTTACATAAATACAAAACAATACTGCAGTGTACTTTTTAATATTAATGCATTATGATATTATAGGATATGAGTCTAGAAAGCTAATAATGGCATTTATACAGACTGAGTCAAAAAGAAGTAAACTCTTGTTTGAAGGGCTGTAACTAGAGATATGTAAAGAATCTGCTAAAAATGAAAATATCATTGGAAAGAGCAAACTCTACACGTCTAAATAAAAAGAAGAATTGTTGTAATTGCGCACAGCAAACTAAAGTTATACTCCTTTGAATACAACCACCCATTTTTGTAGCTGCACACGGCCGATTGATTTTCATCCATTTCAATTTCGAATCAACAAAGTACTAACATGATTTATTGTTGAAATGACAACTTTTGCTCTAAACAAACGGCGTCCCCAGGATGATGTCCATGACGGTACTGTAGTTTTATGGATACCAATTCAAGTTTTTACGAACGATCTGGCAGAAGCTTGACTGGGGAATGTTGTGTAAAGAATTGCGTCTTGAGCTGATCTTTGGGTCTTGCTGTAACGCATGTCTAACTCTAGCAATCTTCACTTGTGATCTAGCAGTTCGTGGTCTGCGTGAAGCTTCCGGTTGTCTGTTCTTTAGTGTTCCATGCACATTGTGCTTGTTCACATTCTTATATACTGCTCCCTTACATGGAATCAGATTAGCTGTGGAAGACTGGAGAAGAAAAAGACGCTGAACTTCAGTGGGACTCTTAGTTCCATGATATTTCGTCGACAGAAACGTGCGATCCCGTGCGGTAAATTGTAGTGCCATGTTGTCATTTGGCCCGTTCCATTATAATGTAGTGCAATGAGATAAGATTCATATTGAAAAGAACCCATTAACATGAGGGAATTATTGATCGAAACTACACATGCCACAGAACTTTATTTGCATTTGACATGTTTGAATATCGTGCCTTACCAAACAATATAATAGGTACTTGGGAAGTGAAACCGTGTGCAGCTAAAAAAATGGGTGGTTGAATTCAAATGAGTATAACTTGAGTTTGCTGTGAACAATTCCAACAATTCTTTTTTTAAATTAGATGTGTAGAATGTGCTCTTTTCAAGGATATTTTCATTTTTAGCAGATTCCTTACAGATCTCTAGTTACAGCCCTTCAAACAAGAGTTTACTTCTTTTTGACTCAGCCTGTATGTCCATAGGTCTGGTATATCTTGCTGTTCTTGATTTAAAGCCATATTATAACATTTCTGTAAAACTAGATTAGTATTTATTTTCCATAAAATGTTAGCTTTTACTGTCAGATACGTCCCCTTTTAATTTTGAGCCGAACAAGTGAGGTAAAGCATAGAAAATTAGAATTTACTACTAGCGCCCATGCATGTTACTCCCGCGGTTGTAATACGGTACGATCATCGGGGTGTGTGTATGTGTATCCCGCACGCCGTGTACGTACTGTGCATACGTGTTCGACTAATATTTCCATCGTAATAATAAAACGCCGGTTCCATCGTTTTATTCAAAATCTCGGATTTTGACAAAACTACAGCACCTAAAGTCTTGATTTTTGCAGAGTATCTTTATTGACTAAAGTACATTACAATCGTGTAAAACCAGAATTTTAAATTTTTTGAGGGCGTTCTCCTCAGCAAATGTTATAATATGGCTTTAAGGCCAATATTATTATCAAAACGAAAGTTGGTGCGTTTTCATGCACATGGGGTGGTAATGACATCACCTATATCATGCCTTTGCATCTCGTTTATAGAGCATACCATTCGTCTTGTGTATCATGTCTTGCTCCCCTCGACCCCAATCAGCATTAAGATGACGGGGTTCGCATTTTATTATGCTTCATAATACATTATTTGTTTGTTATAATGGGATGCCCTTTATCTTTTCTATCGTGTTTCCTGCTTCTATTGATTTAAGAAAGATATTATAAATTTGTTGTATTTGTCACTTTAAATTACGTAAGTAATAAAGCACAAATTGCCCACTTCTGGCATGATGGTCGCCATTAGTAAATTGATGAAGGCAATGATTAAATGTTGCAAACTACATAATATTGAATGGTTCCTGCTGTGGTAAAATTATCGAATTTACTATTTTTACTCTTCCAACTATTGCAACTTTAAAACATTTTTTACTTAATATTTTTGCTCGCCATTATTAATGGTTGTTGTTGTTGCAATTATGATTTTGCTCTTGCTGCATATCTATATATACAATACTGCCTAAAAAGTAAAGAAAAATAATCATGTAAGTATTTGAGACAATCTCCACGCACTCGTAATGGTTACCGCATATTTGTTGCCGTTAACCACGTGGGAAGACATTTAAAGCTATTATATCGATAACAACACATGGATACGACACCATTGCTGCTACAAGGCGTTAAATCCAACTAAAGCAGACACGTTTTATTGCATTTTCAATTCTCTGGAGCTAAAAATATTGCGAACATTTTGTATTTTTAAAAGTCTATAGACACCTACATTGAGCGAGAAGAAAAACACCTGCAGAATGGTTGTAGCTTATTGCTGAATCTCTGAGCATGTTGTACACCGACCTGCTGCACAAATACATTGATCCATTTTTGTCTACAGCTTCAGTTTTTCGCATTTCATTCTGCCGATATAAGTCTATACTGATTGTTACGAGGAAATATTTTTTATTCTTTCTTTAAACAGTGGAAGTACAAAACATCTGAGGAAACAAAAGTTACCTATTGTACTGTGAATGAAGGACAACTATGTGACTAGTTGAGGATACGCGATTGTAGTCAAGGTGAGTGAATTCGTATTTATGGCAGTGTTTGCACTCAAATATTGAGATAGATAAAGCTGACACACAAGAACTGAATAGGAGATTCCAAGGCGTGATATAAGGAATGTCATTTCTACCCAATGTGTGTATTTTGTGCGTGATTCTTCTCGGGAACCTAAAAACGTCAATAATGTCAAAAATTGGTTTTGATATACCACCATTGGACTTACCTAAAAAATGCTTTTTTTTCTTGCTTCCTTTACTCATTTCCTATATGATCAATGGCTAGATATTAGAAAGCACACTGCAGTTTGTTAGTAAAACGTACAAAAACTGGAAATACAGACTTGACATTTAGTATGGAAATATTTTTTCGCAAAATTCCAAGACTGATTTGGAAGGGACTGCATGAACCGCACGGGCTAAATATTAATTTAGATGGTGTAAAATAATTATTGTATCATAGAAAATGTACTTTCCATTAGTTTACTTTATGGCGCTCATAATGTAATGAATTAGCCTAACATGACGGATTTAAGAAGACTGGTAAAACTTCTGACTTTGAATAACCTTATTTTGATATTATCAAATTTATTGAGGTTTGAGGTGATATTTATTGAATCTAAATACCAATAAATGTTTATCCGAACTGAAATGCATTTGGAATCTTCAAGTTTTGAAAGTGGGAGGAGCTTTAAAAAAATATTGCTCTTAAAAATGTTACGCACTCAGAAAGTTTGAATGGCACCTGGGGCCAAATGTTATAAACTTACTTTACACAAAGAAACATCATGAGTTCATTAGGTTTTAGATAACTGTTACTTTAGTTCTCAACCAATATAAACAAATCAGAGCTAAAGAGTACAGGTATTGGCTTTGTTTAGGATACAGGGGTGAACATAACCGGTACCTTGGTTATTTTGAGAACTGTATTCTACACTTAAGTAAGCCAAATAAAACCCCTCAAACCAAGTTTGACATTAGCAACAATGAGTTGTACTATTATTTACTATAACAATGCTGCATAACAATATTCAGACTATTGTTCTCATTTGGGAAACAAAGCCTTACTATGCGTTTGTTTTGTAATATTTCATCCAACTGAAGCTCTAATACCTATATATATATATCATTGCAATATCGCACAGGGAAATCAGATACATGAGTTTGTGGACTTAACACGGTTTAGAAATAAGCTCTTCATATCAGATTGATCACGCTGAAATTTTAAGCTCAAAATATTTTTTTATTTTTTAGTCCAAATATTTCTCATGATATTGATATACATATGAATTGTAATATCGCAATTTATAGTTAGGGGAAAAAGTTCACTTTGGTGACCACTCTCTGGCTAGTAAGGTTTGACGATTGATTCGACTTCTATGGACCATTTAGAGAAAAAATAGCCACCATGTCCCATCTTGAAAAATTTAGTTTTGAACAAGAGGACCTTAAATCGTGTACAAAGACACTTTTTTGGATAAGTCGACCACAAGGATTTCAAATTTGACATTACTTTGCCATTACGAACTCATATTTACCCAGAAATCCAAGATGGTGGCCGCCGGCGCCATCTTGAAAAAAATAAGTTTTGAACCAAATTACCTAAAATCGTGTACAAAGACACTTTTTCCGGTAAGTCGACCCCAAGAAATCCGAATCTGACATTAATTTGACTTTACAAAATAATTTTTGCCCAGAAATCCAAGATGGCCCCCAGTCGAATCAATCGTCAAACCTTACTAGCCAGAGAGTGGTCACCAAAGTGAACTTTTTCCCCTAACTATTACTAATATTATATAAAAAAAAAAGAAGCGGTTGATTTTATCCATATGTTTAAAAACCATTAAATGTGTGATACTTAATTCAGAGTTTTTTCCTGTGAACAACAACAGTATACGTTCTGTGCATTGAGAATGTTTATAGTCCCATCTCTCAAAACAGGCACATCCCATTTCATGACGTCAACTTTTTTCTAGGTCAAATCTGTCTCGTTCGAAGGAACTCATCGCTTAAGTTTGTTTTTTGCGGAATATCAATTTTAAACGTCTTATTTTCTTAAAAAAGGAGTCATTTTCATTGTCCGCATAATATTAGCTTGCCAATGATATGATGTTGTCCGAGCAATATATATGACCTTTAAGGTATCAAACTGTGAAAGGCATTATTCGATTGCTTTTTGCCATTAACTTCCAAATAGAACCTTTGGGGGTAAAGTAAGTTTATAAAGAGTTCATAGGTAAATATCGCCTGTGCAACACACGCATGACTTGTATAAGACCGATAAATGTAAAAAGAACACATTTTGAATTCATGTATTCATTAGAAATAAAGTTGAGGACAAATTTTAAATCATGATGGACACTGTTTTATCCGAAAACGCAAACAAAATAAGTTCTCAATTGTTTAACTTCTACAGTTCTGAGGACAGTCTAAATCCATTATGTCAATACGGGAATCAGTGGGCGTATGTTCAAGTTTATTGGAACAACATTTATAATTAATATCGATTTCTAAAAGCTATTATATCATAAGTTTCGTATGTTTCTGTTTTTGAATGCCGGTTTACGTTTTCTTTGTTTTCTATTTCTCTGCGGGTAGTACCAAATGAGATTACGAGAGGATGTAAAAATGTCATCTCTGGGCAGTTTGAGATTTCCAAGTGTTATTCATCTTATTAAAAATATATACGACTCATCGTTGTGGCGTTATGATTAAAGGTTATAAGGGGTCAAATCAAAGAATGCCCAAATGTTGAAGGTACTCCCTATTTACTTAAAGTTATAGCTATACTGCGCCAAGAAAGTATCCTTACACTTGGAAAAATAATCACAATTTCAAAACTGAACCATATTGGGGTAAATTTGTTTTTGTAATAGATGCACAATCTAATCCTGCACATTATGACACCACGTTGACTCCAATATGACCTCAAGAAATAAAGTTACAAGCAGTTGAATACAAAAAAAGAAGTGGTGATGGAAAAAGAGACTACACAGTTTCTTCAATGAAGCCTTATTTATAGCAGTATTTATTTCAGTTTTTATTCTCTGTACTTTTCATAACTTGCATTTTATTTGTCAGCTCTTTTGTTTCAGTTTTCTTTTGTTCCTTTGGTTTAAATTAAAGGCACTACACAAATTGGCCATTTACCACACTAAAACCAGATGTCTAGTCCGTGGAGTTTTGAATGGCCAGTGTCACTTTTAAAACTGGACCTTCGTCTAATCAAATGCTTGTAACTTTGCTTCTTGAAGTCACATTGGATTCAATGGGTGTCAAAATGTGCCGGATTAGATAGTGCATCTATTAAAAAAAGTCAAGTCAAGTCAAGTTAAACTTTATTAATCCATTTCTGAAAATTACATGCACATGAGATCATAATAAAATACATAAGAGAACAAGCATAATACAAAGCAGGAATTATATAAAGCACAATGAAATTCAAAGGCACTCCCTAGAAATGGTATGAAAACATAAATTAACGACGGTACTTGGAGTTATGATACAAAATAGCTTGAGGGACAAATGAGTTCAGGTATCTGTCTGTATTTGCACGCGGCAGTTGCATACGACCAGTTTTTGAGTTATGATGATATGACAAGCGATGGTGGAGTGGATGTTGGGGATCCTCCATCACATCGGTGAGCTTCTTTAACAAAAGATCAGTGTACACTGTCTGGAAATCCTGTCGTGGTGAGCCTATGATTCTACTCGCTTCTTTAATAACCCTTTCCACCCTCTGTCTGTCCCCTATGGTAATGTTCCCTCCCCAACAAAGTAAACAATAACGCCAGACACTTGCCACAACTGAATCATAAAACAAAGCGAGGATAAGAGAATTGACATGAAAAAATGTCAGTTTCCTGAAACAATACATGCGAGAGTTGAGTTTTTTTAACCATGTGATCAACATGTTTATGCCAGTTCAGCTTGTCATCTATCATGATACCAAGGTACTTGTATGATGACACACGCTCTACGTTACCTCCCTTTAAGACAACGGGACATGGAGAACGACGTTTAGAGGTTCTAAAGTCAATAACCATTTCCTTTGTTTTGGAGACATTTAGCTCTAAGTAATTGGCATCACAGTAGTTGACAAACCGAACAAGCTGTTGTTGGTAAACAGTATCATCATCATCGGCAATTAGCCCAATCATGGCACTATCGTCCGCAAATTTAATAACAGGACATGCCGGGTCATTCGATCTGAAATCGGACGTGTAAATAGTGAATAAGAATGGTGCTAAAACTGTACCCTGGGGGGCACCAGTATTAGATGTAAGCATCTGAGACAATGTACCGTTGGACGTAAGTCTGACATATTGAGAGCGATTGGTTAAGTAATTTAAAATCCAGGCCATGAAAGAACTAGGCACGCTACTACTGTCCATTAATTTTTGAATCAGCAAGTGCGGTTGAATGGTGTTAAAAGCGGACGAAAAGTCAAAAACATTGTTCTGACTGTGTTGCCAAACCTAGCAGTACCTTCACAATGGTGATACATTTTCTCCAACAAGAACAGAATAGCATCAGAACAACTACGATTACCTCTGTAAGCAAACTGCAGAGGATCAATGTGGTTTTGAACATAATCGAACAAAGTTACCCCAATATGGTTCAGTTCAGAAATTGTGATTATTTTTCCAAGTGTAAGGATACTTTCTTGGAGCAGTATATTTTAATATCTGCACTATTGGTAAAAAAATGAACATACTGTCACCTTTGTCTAAAATGTTTTTCGATAATCTTAACTAAATGAGATAGATAGATGTCGCCTTTTACAAAAAGGAATCGTTTAATACTGTTTCTGATCTAATTTTACGTTGATAATGTTCCGTGTTCTGAATTTATACTGCAGACAAAATAGCATCAAGTTTTTTAATATTAATAGCAAATAGAGTTATATGTTTGCATTTGGTAATAGGCCAGGCAGGTTTGCTTTAATGTTGACATTTCATTATGCTTATATTCAGAAAGTGTCTTTTGTTGCCAATATTTAATATACTTCAATCATGCTAGTGTCTCGCTACATTTCGCTAAACTTAGCCCGGAAGGGCATCCAGACTGGACCTAATTTTGTAAAATCGTCGTCGTCGCCGTCGATCTACTCATATCTGAGTATTCGTGACCTTTCTGATGAAGTTTCTACACTCATGTCGATCTTGTGCTTTGGTATAACAGCTGTAAATTGACATCTTGGTTAACGAAACAATTCCATCTGTCCACCTGAGTCTCTGTCTCCATAGGATGCATAGAAGTTTTCTCCAGCACCACATCTCAAACGCTTCAATCCTTCTTTGATCTGCCGCATTGATCACCCACGTTTCACACGCATATACATACATACAATAGGCTTTTATATAGCGCCATTTCAAATGATCACAGCGCTCAATACAACATAGCAAGAAAAATATAGCAAAAACATGACAGAATATAAGCAAATGCAATAAAAAGCAATTATATTTCTGAAAACAGAAATGTTTTCAGCCCTTTTTTGAACACTGGCAAAGAGTTGGAGGAACGGACTGAAACAGGTAGCTGGTTCCACAACTTGGGAGCTGTGAAAGCAAAAGCCTTATCAGCGGCTGACTTGACAGAGCGGTAGTGGAGTTTGGGCACATCCAGGCGAGTGGCATCGGTGGCAGATCGAAGCCCTCGTATTCCAGGGATATATAATGACAAGGAGGATGCCAAACAATCCGGCCCCAAGCCAGCAAGGCACTTGTAAACATACAACATGGCTTTGTAGTAGACTCTCGCCCTCACAGGCAACCAGTGCAAATCGCGGAGCAATGGGGTAGCATGGTCTTTATTGGCTGCAAGAAAAATGATCTTAGCTGCCCAATTCTCTAGTCTTTGAAGACGAGCAATTTCAGTGACATTCGACCCCAAAAGTAAGATGTTACCATAATCCAATCTGGATAGAACGAGTGAGCGCCTGTAAACAATGACATACTTGATCTTACTTTCTTTGTCAATTATGATAACATGTTCAAATGTCTCTGCAAGGAAATCAGAAGGGTAAATCTGCAGCTTTAGTGTTGATCTATAAAGAACACCAATTCCACCATGTTTGTCAGTTTTACGGGGCATATTGATGAAATTGAACCCTGGTATTGTCAGTTCACCAATTGCTACTTGGTCTAAGTCAACAGACAACCAGGTTTCGGTAAGAAACATAATGTCTACTTTGTGATCCATTACCAAGTACGAATATGTTGTTGTTTAGTTCCTTATACTACGTGCGTTCCACTGACATACATTTAGGTAATTATTGTTCTTGAAAGCAGTCCTGGATTGGGTTGAGAATGTACAGCCTGTCTCAAAAAAAATTGTGCAAGTGAAAAGCGCCCTCTGTGACAATTAGTGAAAATACCGTTGTGACATAATGCTTACATCAACGTCAAGGGCATAAACTTAGCTCTCAAATGCCGTTTAGTCTGTTCAATTTGCTTCTTTTAATCTTGAGATATGCTTACTTAACAACGAAAGGGTAAAATCACAATTGTGCCACTTTTACTAGGGAAGAGGGCTGTTCATGTAAATCAATGATAGCATCAAGATTATCAAGAGTTCCTTCGTGAAATCAAAAGAATGCATCAATTACACAACAATACATAATTGTTTTTAATGTTTAATCATGATAAAGGTTTAATGGTTCTCTTTGTATGCCTCGCTGTATACTTCATTTTCATTTTTGTTGTTTTCTACTCACGTGTTATCAATGTAGTGTACAGCTTGGCGGTTTAAAAAATTGTGTTTTATGATTCTAATTTCATCTCTGATATTTGTTTGCAGTATATTGCCGTTGTTTATACAAAATTGTTATTTGGTTAAACTTATTTTGCTTTATTGCTTATGCCGTCACTTTGAACATTTCACTTAGTTGTTTCTCTGCTCATTTTGCATGCATTTTTTCCGTGCAATCCCTTTTGTGCAATGTTCATCGTGTGCCTATTTCCTTTGTTTCTTATTTCTTAATGATGTATATTTATAATTCAATGGGTATTTTGTTTTTATGTACACATGTTTTAATTGTAAAGCGCCTTGTGGTCTTTGATGTAATGCGCTATATAAGAATAAATTATTATTATTATTATTATTTTTCCACTTACGACAAATTAAACGGTAAAATTAAATACATCTGCATGTCAATGATTTTACCACGGTATACTGTTCTCATTTGTCATTCAAGACATGTTAAAAGAAAAACAAATATTGCACACTTATAGGTTAATGAACTTTGACAAGTTCACGAAATTAGACAAATTAATGAAATTAGACAAAATAATTCACGCGCGCTGGTGTTGATGCGTCTAATGCAAGAGCCCCGAAGGGAGTGCATTAGACGCATCAACATCAGTTATATTTGATTTACATGTACCAGCCCTATTCCCTAGTAAAAGTGGCACAATTGTGATTTTACCCTTTCGTTGTTAACTAAACATATCTCGAGATTAAAAAGAGCAAATTGAACAGAACAAACGGTATCTGAGAGCTAAGACTGTGCCCTTGACGTTGATGTAAGCATTATGTCACAACGGTATTTTCTAATTTCCAAAGAGGGCGCTTTTCACTTGCACAATTTTTTTTGAGACAGGCTGTATGTTTATCATAGTGAGCTCTTTTCTGTTTCATTTTGAGACCAGATTTAACACCACGGCGTGTGGGTCTAACTTCATCTCTCTCTCTATACCCAATGGCACAATTGTATTCCAAACATCTTGAGGAAGTTTGTCATTACAAGTCTTATTGTTCTGATATTGAAGTAGCTCAATTCTGGTATATACACCCATTGTGATGGTGTGAGATTTGATTGAGTTAAATCTCAACAATATTGAATCTAATGAAGCCAGATCAATATGTATCAACACAAGTCCAATGAGGATGATATTGATTGCATAGCTCACTGTCCTGTGCAATGTAATGGTGGTAGCCATGAGCATCCAGTTTGATACAGAGCATGAATAAAAACTGGCAAAATACTTGCAAACTACAGGAAAACAGTCAAAAATAAGTTGACCAAGTTGACTGCCAGGCTTTATATCTATCATCAGTTCAAAATTAGTTGGAAAATTCAAGCTGAAAGTAGTATAAATTCATACTAGTTGTAGAGAGCTGCCTAAGACAAGCGCATCATCAAGAGTGTTTCTAGATCGCATATGTTGCGATCGGAAAAAATGTTTTTGCCATTGCTATGCGACGTCTGATCTCAGTAGAGCATCCGCCTTGGTTTGAAATCATGGATCCAAGGAAGTTGAACTGTTTGATAACCTCAATTGCTTGATTTCCTGCATGAATAGTGTTGTTCTCTTCTTGTTGGTTGATGACCATCACCTTGGTTTTGCTTACATTTAGAAAAAGGCCAAAGTTTCACTCTCCGTTCTCACTCTTTCAATCAGCTCCTCAAGTTCACAAGCACTGTCTGCTAGTAGGGTAGTGTCGTCCGCATACCGTAAGTTGTTGATGGTTCTGCCTCCGACAGATATTCCAATGCTGCAACTCTCAAGGGCCATTCGCATAATATACTCTGCATATGCATTTAACAGATGAGAAGACAAAATGCATCCTTGTCTCACCCCTTGCTCGATTTTTAACCAGGTACTGTCACCACATGTTGTTCTAACAATTGATTCCTGATCGTCATAGAGTGTCCTAAGCAGTTCTACCACATGTTTTGGGAAGCCCATTGATACTAAGGTGTCCCACAGTTTTTGATGTTGAACAGTATCAAATGCTTTTGAATAGTCGATGAAGCACATGTAAACTGGACGGTTGGATTCAAAAGCTTTCCTCTGTAATATTTCTGATGTTTGCTATTTGGTCTCTTGTGCCTCTGCCTTCCACAAAGCCGACCTGCTCTGGGGGAATCTCACTACGCATGTGCTGTTTGATCCTCTCAACCGTAATGTACAGCATGATCTTACTTGCATGGGAGATTAGAGAGATGGTCCTGTTGTTTTTGCATTCTCTTGTGTCGCCCCCTTTTTGGGGAGTGGTAGGAATATTGATCTGGTCCATTCTATCAGCCAGCTCTTGTCTTTCCATAGAAGATTGCATAATTTGTGCATCACATCCACTCCTTCATCTCCGGTTTCTTTGATCAACTCAGCTGGGATATCATCATATCCTGGTGCTTTACCTGTCCTCATTTTCTTCATTGCCATCACCACTTCTGTCTGATCTCAGTATGTCAGGTTCATTTTCATCAACCTCAATTGGTTCTGTTGCACCTCCTAAACCATCTTTATTTGCATACAGCCCTTGACAGTAATGTTGCCACCTCTGTTTGATTTGATCACTCTCAGATAGAATTTCACCATCTTCATCTTTGATTACATCCAGCTTTGGTATTTTCTTCCCTGTGATTTCTTTCACTGCTCTAAAGAGGTCCCTGGAGTGGTTGGTAGAAGAATGTGATTCAACCTCTTTGCATTTCCTTTCAAGAAAATCCTGTTTACCTTGTCTGGTTCTGCGTTGAATTCTCCTGCTTAGGTCTTTATACTGCCTTTTGTCCTTCTCCGTTAGTATGCCTCTTGCTTTCACCTGTCATCTTTCGTCTGCCATTGTACTCACTTCCTCTGATATCCATGGCAATCGGGTTTTCTTTGGTTTCGGCAAGTTGTTCTGTGCTGCTGTAGAGATTGCCTTCTTGGTTTGTTCCCATAATTCATTAGGTGTTCACTCTTCTTCCTGTTCAAGGAGTATCTGAAAAGAGTTCCTGACTTCCACTCGGTACTGTTCATTAATACGATTAACATCATATCTACGTGCAGGAGTGTCTCTTTGACTGACTTAAGCTTTGATCGAATTTCAGCAACAAGAATCTGGTGATCTGAGCCACAATCTGCTTCTGGGTATGTTTTTGCTACCTTCACACTCGACCTCCATCTTCGTTTGATTAAGATGTAATCTATCTGATTTCTGGTCCTCCCATCTTAATATCCAGGTGTAAAGCCGTCTAGGATGCTGTTGGAATAGCGTATTTGTTACGATCAGCTCATTTTCGTTGCAGAAATCAGCTAGTCTTTCTCCTCTCTCATTAGCTTTGCCCAGTCGAAACTTTCCAACGGCATCATTGTTAACCAGGTCATTTCCAACTTTGGCATTGAAATCCCCCATGATGATGGTAATATCTCTATTAGGAATTTTGTTGATGGTTCTTGGAGTTCATGGAAGAAGGAATCAATTGTCTCATCATCTGCTGTCGAGGTTGGAGCATATGCCTGAACTACTGAGATGTTGACAGGTCTTGCTTGGAGACGGATGGTTATCAGTCTGTCACTGATTGGATTGTAGCCGAGGACACATTTTGCTGTTTCTCTTGATAGAATGAAACCTACTCCATTCCTCTTTAGTCTATCTGAGCCAGAATAATATACAGTATGTCCATCATCAAGAGAGAAATGACCTTTACCAGTCCACCTGACTTCTGCTAATCCACAGATCGGAATATTACATCTCCCCATTTCTCTTTCTATAATGTGCAGTTTGCTATCATCTGTCATACTTCTCACATTCCATGTGCCAAAACGATTATTATGCCTTAAATTTAAGATTTTGTCCTTTGTTCCAGCCCTTTCATCAGCCTGTGGCACATCATTAAAGGACCTTCCAAAGGTACACGTTTGTTGTCCGTTCCTTTCCCCTCCGGGGCCAGAGGTATCACCTTGGTTTGCCAGGCTGGTGACTGCCCCACTCTTAGAAGACTTCATCATTTAGGTTGTCTTGGGAAAAATAGTGAAGTGGGTTCCCGTTTCCTTCTTCACCAACAGTAGTCCTCTAACTCGACCATTGCTGCCAGTCATAAGAAAGATCAAATCATCCGACTGCCAGCTTCCAGCATTCTGCTGTTGGCTGATAGCATTTCTTCTATCATGGTGTTGACGAAAAACCCACTCAGAAAAATCTAAGTCGGTCGGGCTATTTTATTTACCGCCGCCCGGTGCTCGGCGGTGGTGCTAACTGGCAATACTGACTCACCATTATGGCAATTAGGCCTGGTATCGCCCCACAGTAGCAGCAAGAACCTTGATCTCCATGACCAAAGAACTCCCCGACCAGACATTCACATCCCAAGATGTTAAAAACAACCTACTTTTACTCTATGACTGGGGAGAAAGAGAGAAAGAAAGAAAAGATGAAAGAGATAGACACAATACCAGTTAGCGTCCACACTGCCTGCTCCTGTAAACAGTATAACTGAACACGGTGTACAGGGGATGGCACACAAGAAGGTGCCCATGTGGCGTTCGCCTTCACCATCAAACTGGGGATCTGTATCCTGTACCCCAGAATGATATTACAGTCGGTAATCGCCCCTGGGATCAGGCACTAAACCCTATACTAAGGACAAAACCCATTGTCCTAGACAAAACCTGATGTTAACCATCCTACCAAGCCAACTAGTTTGACTCACCTATCCTTGCTAACTGGATTGCGAAATGAAAAATTATAGCAAGAAAAGATTATTGAAAGAGTGAAAAGTGAAACATAGAGATGAGTAGGTTGGGAGCACCCCCATAGATAAATCCATGAGGGCAAAATCCAGCTTCTGCACCTACTGGTGCAGGTGCTGGCAAAGGGTTATTTTCAGCTCCTCGACACTGGGACAGTGCCACCCCTTATCCCTTGTAAAATGATCTAACTCAAATATAGACTTGACTTTCTACGTAATTAAAGCTATGCTGTGCTGAAGCTTTAGAGGTTATTTTTTCTCCCAAAGAGTCCAGCTATAAACATGCATCTTAAGTTAAAATGTTTTTATCAAATTAGAGCTGACTATTTTGCAGCACAGCCTTAACTAGGTAAAAGACTATCTTTGCGTAAGATAATTTTACCAAATTAAGGCCGAGGGTTTATCTAAAAATTGGCGTATTTATGCCATTTATAATCCAAACAAAGATGCTTTACATGACTACTTGAAAAAGATAACTATAAATAATACATAATAAAATGCAAAATAGACCAGTCGTGTAAAATTATCTTACTATGTAATTAGAGCCCCGCTCAGACACGTTTTAAACCTTCACATTCAAATGTCGTATTAAAAAGGATGTAATTAATATTAAAAGTTATAATACGTCTTAATCTACAAAATTGCTGTTAAACGTTTTAATTTAATGTCATTTCAGTTTTGAAAAAAAAATGTTTTCAAAAATATTTGCCAAAATATATTTTGCAATAACATTTTTTTTTTATATAAAATGTTTTTAAAAGACGTTTTCATGACCTTTATATAACCTGGCATTTAAATCATAAAATATCATCTTGACTAAATACTTTGTTATAGTATGTATAATTATTAATAACATTTAAAAACAAGTTGTGTCTGCTGCGTTTCTTGTCTCCCCTATTTCGTCAAGTCAGCTCTATATTCCACATTTCCATTAGGTTTAATTTTTGATCACTGAACAATAATGGACTTGGCAATTTTCCCAGGAACTACGTGCACGTTGCATCACCAATGTGTGAAAACAAACCAAAATACTTTATGCATGAAAATGTATTTTTGAACGAATCTCACAGTTGGCCAAGATCTGATGACTTCAAATCTATCATGAATTATGTTTTAGTATAAAAAAAAAAGAAAGAAAGAAAAAAAAATAAAATAAACCACTTTAAACTGTTATTGGTTAAGATAAGGTATTGTTTATTGGGTCTCAGTTGATCTTGGGGTTATGTGTTTTTCTTCTTTTGGTTAATAAAGATGATTAAATAAAATACATAAATAAGAGAACGTAACTTGAAACCTGGTTGAGCGAGCGTCAGGTTATAATCAGAATGGCTTACGATAGTTATATGGACATCTGCGCATAGTATAGACAAAGATGTTGCCACGTACCACACGATTTGATTTAAGGAATTTCTGAAAAATGACAAAGTGACATCTTAGATCGTACCAAATGCCAACAACTAGGATGGACTATCCAGTGCAACTCAATGACGGTCAATTCTATTGGTATAATTATGAAGGGAAAATACTCACAGGTAGCACACGTATTTGTACCTGTATTACAAGAGAATCTTGCGATGAAAAATATAAAACATTAATGCTTTCTTGTGTCTATCACGTTTTGTTGCTTTAGAATTCTTACTTTTTATAAAAAACAATGTGATAATACATTCCCATAAATCTTACTTACAAAGAGCTGGAAAACATTTAAAATGCGGGCTCTGTTCCGGTTAAAAATGGCTATCTATAAAAATGTGTTTCAAACCATGACGCATTGACAGCATGTAATGAAGTGACAACACGGCCTTATCATAGATCTTTCCAGATCTCAAAGACTTTGACGAACTATCCATCATTCAAATTCAATTAAATGACAGTGGCGGTACATTAAAGACATCAAATGCCTCTTTTGGCGTTTTATACATCTGTATATGTTTATTGCGTACGAACTGTTGCGTTGACTATCTAGAAACTTTGTTTCAAGCCAAGAATTACTAACTCCAATTAATGAAATGACATTTTAGATCCCAACAATTCCAAAAACGTTGACGAACAATCCAACACTCGATTTCAATTAAGTAAGGGTCATTAGTACATTCAATGCATCTTAGATCTGTTTGTTGCGTACTAAATCACTGATAATGAATGTGGTGTGGAAATGATTTATTGTAAAGAAGTATGTCAGTGTGGGCAAACAAGAGAGTGTTTCCGCTTGAATCTGCTGATGTTTGCTAGAAAGTAATTGAGAGATCCCCATCCTTTACACAGTTATTACCAAGACCTAATTTTAGAGACGGTTTGAATATTTAAATTTACAAAATTACGCATAAGGCACTGCCTTGTTCAGGAACTCGATTATCACGACACTTGTGAACAAACAATGCCCGAGTTTGATTGACAGATGATGTCAGATGAAAACTCTTTTTAATTCTGTCTTTGATTATAGTCAGGATGTTTTATGGGATCCCTTTAAAAATCCCTTTTATGTAGCCATTTACTCCCGTAATGGAGGTTCATTATTATAATATATAACGGCAAAAAGAAATCAACAATAAAAGTTTGAAAATGAATTTGGATTGCTGGCCTTTGTTTTTCAAAGAAAGTGAATTTTGGCCAGAATGTGATTCATATTTTGGTGGTCTTTCTGTTCAAAAATCAGCTATGTATTCTATAGAATAACCAATTAACATCATTTATACACCCGATTCATTATTGTAATCTTACATAATTAATGTATCGGGTATATAACAAGACAATGCAAAATGCATTCTGATTGCTGTTAGTATGGATTGCTTAATGCATACTAAACCCAGTACAAAAGGTAGAGTTGAGTCATGTAGCCTGCATTACTTCTTAGATTAATTAAACAATGTTGAAAGTTGAAAAGCGGGTCACATATTCATTCTGTCCCTCTCAATTGTTGCATATGAGTGCATTGAAGAATTTTCAGTATGAGAAAAAAGCAAGCCCGTGTAAGCTGAGCAAACTTTATCAAACCTTCGTATGTGTTGCTCTAGTTTTGTTAACAAGCTATGTATCAAGCCTGTCTCAGGAATATCACCCGCATCCGTCGTTACCTAGACTTTGACACCTGCAATCACATAATTCGCTCTCTAGTTCTCTCACGCCTTGATTACGGCAATGCTCTTCTTCTGGGTGCAAGACAAGCCGATATCTCCAGACTTCAACGTCTGCAGAACTGGTCTGCTAAACTGATCTTTCGCGCCACCAAATATGACCATGCATCCCCCTTTCTCCAACAACTACATTGGCTGCCAGTCAAGGAGCGGATAGCTTTAAGATCTTGCTGTGTGTGTTTAAGGCCATCAATGATATTGCACCAGCCTATTTGTCATCGCTCCTGACTTTGTACTCTCCTGCCCGTGGGGGATTGCGCTCATCCACCGACGTCACTCGTCTTGAATTACCAAAAATAAACAGCAGAACTCTCAAATCAGCCGCTGACAAGACGTTCTTTTTACAGCACCATCCATGTGGAACAGCCTGCCTCAAACCATAAGATCCACCGGCTCACTTCCAGTCTTCAAAAGGGCCTCAAATCCCACCTTTTCCCACAATAATAGTTCTTGCATTGTATCATGTTGCTTTTTTGCCTCATTTTTCTTATTGTTGTGTTTTTTATGTATATTGTTTCATGCGCTGTGATCACCTGAAATGGCGCTTTATAAAAACCTGTGTATTATTATTATTATTATTATTATTACTGATTTTATCCAAGCCTTGTTTTACTAAATGTAATTCATTTGAATGAAGTGAAAGGTAGAAAAATCGCGAAAAAAGTGGAAATGTTGAAAATGTGTTACTTACTACATGGTTTGATTTATATGTTATGTATATCATAATTGGGAGTCATTGGGACGTCATTGCAACAGACAATTTCGGTGCCCGGGAAATTTGGATATCGCGTGGTGACAGACAGCTGTTTTCATTTGTTTTAAGGTCAATACGCGCTTGAATTAAATAAAACCATGTGATTCGTGCTATATAATACATATAGAAGCAATAATGTTGTGATTGCCGGAGACCTCCTTTAAGATAATTAAAATGTGTCCTTGGTTAGCATGGACATGCATAAGACAATAAAGTAAATTACAATGTCTTTGAAATGGTTGCAGCATGTAGATGGACTAATTTATAGGTGACACAACCATGTCAATTATAAACACTTAGTTGTTGCAGTATAACGCAGACACACCCACCCCCACAAATCCACCGGCACTGCACAAACATTTTATATTAAGGATCAGTCCATGTCAAAACAGACTGAGTGTACACCCACCCTCTTGGATTATGCTCTCCTTTGGCTCAGGGGTACCTTTCATGGACCCCTAGGTGAGGTCACAAGAAAAAATTCAAATTCAATTTCGTTTCCGAATGGCGGGCCATCAAAGTTTGGCGACCTTGACCAAAATTGGGAATTTAAGGTGTCCAAATGACAAAGCGCTCTCTTTGAGAGGCATTTTCTTCTTAATTAAATCAGTTGTGACCCTCTTTTTTGAATGTGGTTTCTCACTGGCTGTGTCTGAAATGCCTAATGCCAAAAAGATTGATTTCAGAATTTCGTTGGGATTTCAGAGGGGTCAAAATCAGCACTTCATACTGTTCAATCAAATTATCTTTGATTTTGAAGGACCCATGATAATGCCACAGTGCACTTATAGGTCCTAATTATGTTCAGAATGGATTAACCATGTGCCAATGTCGATGAGCAATTCAAAAAAAGAGAAATTTCTAGACCCCCTACAGAATTTTAGGCCCCCTAAAGTGGTTCAGCCACAAATGGCGCTTAAAATCGGCAAATTTTGACACCTAATAACTTTAGGTGTACACCAGATATGAATTTCTAGTCTTTTGCATCTGAAAGAATGTAGTCTTATGTTACTAGGAACATAAGATTTGTTTTGTATTTTTGTGTTTTGATACTTTCAAAAGGTCGTTGACCTATGAACATTTTTTTCGTCATAGCGCCCTCCTGAAAGGTCTGACACATAACAAAATATACATTTTTGGAATCCTCATAACCATACGAGTAATTTAATATATTACTTGACATAATTGTGAGCATTCTGAACATTTGAACCCCATAACCTGTACTTTGCATGTGCATCGTTGCCAGGAAGTGCATTTTTGACCCCTTAAAAATCCATACAGAGGATTAGAAAGTAGTTTTTCTTATTACTTGACTCAAGAGCAACTTGAAATATCAGGATAAATAATACAAATGGCTATAAAGTGATCAAAATATAAAAAATATCATACAAAATTGGCATTTTGTACTGTATCCTGTATGCATGGTATGTTAGGCAAAAATGACTATTTTGAAAGCGTCAACTTAATACTAAAATACAAAAAACACAAAACAAATCTTATGTTCCTAGTAACATTAAACTACATTCTTTCAGATGCAAAAGACTAGAAATTCATATCTGGTGTACACCTAAAGTTATTAGGGGTCAAAATTTGCCGACTTTAAGTGCCATTTGTGGCTGAACCACTTTAGGGGTGGCCTAAAATTCTGCAGGGTCTAGAAATTTCTCTTTTTTAATTGCTCATAGACATTGGCATATGGTTAATCCATTCTGAACATAATTAGGACCTATAAGTGCACTGTGACATTATCATGGGTCCTTCAAAATCAAGATAATTTGATTGAACAGTACGAAGTGCTGATTTTGACCCCCTCTGAAATCCCAACGAAATTCCGAAATCTATCTGTTTTGGCATTAGGTATTTCAGACACAACCAGTGAGTGACCACATTCAAAAAGAGGATCACAACTGATTAAATTAAGAAGAAAGTGCCCCTCAAAGAGAGCACTTTGTCATTTGGACCCCTTAAATTCACAATTTTGGTCGAGGTCGCCAAACTTTGATTGCCCGCCATTCGCAAACGAAATGGAATTTGAATTTTTTCTTGTGACCTCACCTAGGGATCCATGAAAGGTACCCCTGAGCCAAAGGAGAGCAAAATCCAAGAGGGTGGGTGTACACTCAATCTGTTTCGACATGGACTGACCCTTAACTGTTTATTCTAAAATGTCATGGTTGTTTTCAAGAGCTGATATTTGCAGCATTTACTTTTATACACGAATATGTTAACTGAACAGTGTCAGCGATTATTTATACCATTGTTTATTTAAACCTTTTCTGTAACACGTGTATTTGCTTCTTAGTAACAAAACTAGAACATACGCAAGATTGTTAATGTTTGTTCAGCTTACCCAATGTTGATTTTCTCATTAATAACAAACAGAATAAGTAGTTCTCATACTCATGCGTGGTATATCTTGTATAGATCTGACATGGTTTTCAACATTATTTAATTGATCGAAGTAAATAAATAGGTTACGATATATTGTTGATAAATGTGTACAATAATTCAAGACAATGAATTAGAATAACAAGAACAAAAAGTAGGAGAGGAAAATGATGATGATGACGATGATAATGGAGGAGAAGAAATGGTGTTAAAGCAACATTTAATAAACTTTAACAATATTCGAATATGTCTCGCTACTTAATGATGCAGACTTTCAGTGCCCGTATCCGTACCCGTACTCGTACTCGTACTCGACTCCAATTTTCCTTACTCGTAGTCGTACCCATGGCTTCGGACCCGTACCGTATTTCGTTGAGAAGTTAGACCGTAAATCTCAGAGATAAATAAATTATACTGCAATAAGCCCACTCGGTATTGTAACTTTCTGTTTCGAGAGCAGTTTTGGGACACTGACCTCTGACATATCGGGAAAATTGCTGTAATTATTATTTATTCATTACTATTGTAATAATGTTATCAGTAATAATATCTTAAATAATTAATTTATGTATAATCGTGTTTTTTAAATAATTTCTTATTCTAGTAAAACATTTTAAACGATATTTTGTAAGCACAATTTTTCCGATAGGTCGGAGGGCAAAGTGGCTCAAACCTGAAAAAAAATGTCACACAATGCATTGTAAATTACAATGTCGATTTGGTGTATTACTTATGGGTCAAAAATTCAATTTGCACCATGGTATTTTTAACATCATTGAACCGAGTTATGACATTTTAAATGTTTGATTGTACCTAACCTAAAGCAAAATGACGCACAACATTCCACAAGGGAAGTAGTGATGCGGACACGAAAATACAAGATAGATTCTTTGGAATCATATGATAAGAACAAATGCTTAATGTAGTAAATGTGTCGGCGTCTTTATGTAAACAGAACACAAGAGACGAGAGATATTGATCATGATGATTCAAATTCTTCGTATTCAAACATTTCTATAATGTTCTTGACATACATTTTATATACATGTTTTCATCAATTTCTTTGATACAAAGGTACATCCAGCTCAGATTCAATTACCATTGCCAGAAGACAAAACAAGTTTAGTTAGTTGAAATTGAGATTTGCTGTACTCAGGAAAAAAATCCCAAAACCAAACGTCTACTGTGTACAAGGAATATATACATCAAATAGCTGCTACACGGCCCTGATTTGGTTAAACAATCTAACTTGAAATTTGGAGATTTTGAGATAAATCCATATCTTAGGTATTGCGAGGGCACTCTTTCCATTGGTGACATCCTCAAATCACCGTGCTTCATTTTGAAGATAACAGAACCTATCTTGACACGTTTGTGTGTGTATTTAATGTGGTAAAATGAGCTGTCTCAAAGTTAGATCATTTTACCACATTAGCCAAGACCCTCTAGAGAGCGTCAGATAAACCCTGACGCATTGATGATAACATGACAAAACAACCACTCTCAAGATAGATCATAGACCAAATTAATGAGTCTCGCTATTTTTATTTTTGTTACAAGGTAAAACAATGTAAAACAATTTAACTTCCTAAAAATGGTTGTCATTTCAAAATTACTCAAGCCAAATTTTTGCAAATAAAAAGATTTTTATATTTTCCAATATATTAGATGTGTATAATAATTTATTTTATTCAAAAAGAAAAACGTCAAGTGTTCAAACTTAAAGGCTCTTTTTCTCGAAACATCGATTTTTCAAGTTAGATCATTTTACCAAATCAGGGCCGTGCTATTTGAATAACTTCAAGCAATCATTCACAGCCTTTAATCTATTTAGATTTCTCACTAGATTTTTCGAGTTAAATTTGACCCAACATTATGTCTTAAATCAAGTTAAATTATATCAAAAAAGTTGTCGAGATCCTATTTCACTAGAAATCTAGTCAAATCGAAAAAAGAGTTTTAAGAGTGCACTGGTGGCGAAAAGAAACACCATATATATAAAGAGTCACAAATCACTAAATCAAGCTCAGGCTATAAGCAAGTCATTGGTGATGAAAAAGTTGTGGCAAGCAAAGTAACGTGCTTTATAGCGTATATTAAAGTAATTAGTAAATGATGTCAGCATTAGGACTAATTACTGACATATGACTTTTTAGAATAAACTTTATTGCTGTATTATTTTGAGGTCAACTAAGTGTTATAATTATAGTCTAAAGAGTTCCTGTCCTTTTCTGTATAGTAGTCAATAACATGAGGATTTGGTCACGAGGAAAAGTCAATAACATGAGGATTTGGTCACGAGGAAACGGTAAGACACTCTAACTGAATTTTAATGCATAATATCAGAAGTATCTTTGGAACACTCAATATGCGAATCTGTTCAATAATGTACATATCTAATTCACCTAATGCAATTGCCTTCTCCTGTGTTCTTTTATCAATAACATGTTGTGCCGACGGTGCGAATTTCGTGGATGATATGCTCGATATTCTGTTTCGACTTGAAGTGCTAATCTATTTTTAACATGTTTGTATATTTAATTTAATTCTTATATATTAAATTGTATTTTATCCGCAAGAATGGCTATGGGTGACTTTGAACCAACGCAACAATACAATACAATTCGATTTATATGTCATATTGGAATCTGCAGCTTTCATAGCACGTCAATAATCTTGATTACAAAATAAGGTATCAAAATGTGCAAATTTTTGAACATATTTTTGTTTCATTTTAGTTTGAAAATTTAGGTAGTATGTATTAATAAACTTTTCATAAGAGAAATCTTATCTTATGTATCAGACAAAAAAAATGTATAAAGAACACATTTTGAATTTATGTATTTATTAGAAATGAAGGTTGGGGAACTTTAAAGCAAAAGCAGAAATAGGAAGTTAAATAACAAACAAACACAAAGGTTTTAGACATTATTCGCAAAATGTTATAAACGGTTGCCAGAAAACCTTTAAATAAGGGTATAAAACATGTTCATAACATTCAAAAACATTTTGTGAAAGCTAAATGTAAAATGTTCTGACATACCGTTTTTAAGTATTAACAATATTTGGCAGTACATGTTTGCCCCAAAAATATTTTTCAATAACATTTTGAGAACATTTTAATATTGCTGATGTAGTGTATTTTCAAAGGTCATGACAATTTTAATGATCTAATTGATGCTAATTAATCAAATCAAAACACAGTTTGCTGGATTTCGTGTTGGTGTGGTTTGTTGTTGGGTTTGTATAATTAACCTGTCCGCAAGCAAAATGCGCGCCACAACTGTGATTGGTTGATCAGTTCTTTCCGTGAGTTTCTACACTTGGTTCACGCGATCACCGTGTCTTCTTGAGGGCCGCAAACTTTGTATTGTATCGTCCGATGACACAAATGCATTCACAATATTAGCCGACGATGCTGTGCTATCATATTTTGTACAAAAAGAGAGGCTTCTGGTTAACGCGGTGCAGACAAAATAACCCTTAGCTTTTGGTCATACAATGTCGATAATAATAAGTGGTCACTTGTTTGCATTCGATATACCGTTTCTTACTGTAATTCTCTTTTAGTATTGTTATTTGGTTCAAATTGCATTAAGAAAATATTGTTATTGCACTCTTATTTCGCCAATTAAAAAAGTCTTAAACAATCTTAATCAATCTTAAACTCGTGTTAGTTACGTGGTCCTCTCGTCGAAATATTGGTTAAGGGCCCTTAATTTTCTTGTTGTTTAAGGCTCAAATCAATAGTTGGTTAAAAGTTTTAACCAATAAATGCATATAGCACTTTAACCAGCTTCAAGTTTAAGTGCTTAACCAACTAGGTTGTTTAATGTCTTTTAATCAATATTTGCTTAATAACTCTAAACAGATAATGATTTATATGTTCTATTTTATCTAAGGATTGTTTAAGAAATACAACTGCTTAATCAATGGTTGTATTGGATTTAATTATGATTGGGACTTTCTTTCTTTTTTTTCTTTTTTTTATTTTATACTGAAACATAATTCATGATAGATTTGAAGTCATCAGATCTTGGTCAACTGTGAGATTCTTTTAATCAATATTTGCTTAATAACTCTAAACAGATAATGATTTATATGTTCTATTTTATCTAAGGATTGTTTAAGAAATACAACTGCTTAATCAATGGTTGTATTGGATTTAATTATGATTGGGACTTTCTTTCTTTTTTTTTTTTTAAATTTTATACTGAAACATAATTCATGATAGATTTGAAGTCATCAGATCTTGGTCAACTGTGAGATTCGTTCAAAAATACAATTTCATGCATAAAGGTTTTTTTATCAGTTCAACCCGCTATGTATCCGGGCAATGTATCCGAGTTAAAAATTAAAATCTAGTAAGCCTTTCTCTCTCGCATGCATTACGATACAATGCTAAAATACAATACATCAACGCTAATAAATTCACACACTCGATACGGTATTCAGCATACCGATACTTCAATGCATCTCGTCTACATTGTAAGCTATTGTGCGTATGCCCAAAACTGAACATCGCGGTACACACATTGGTGATATACACCAGGCACAAAAAGAAACTCGTCAGTTATATTCATCCTTGCTGCTCAATAACGTGATAATTTTGGATTATTCTGAAATATACATTTTGTTAATTGGACTTTTCTTTCTCATTTGACACCCTGTTCGTGAATATTGAGCAAGAATTGATCAAGATATGCGCCTCAAACTCTCAAACCCCAAAATGAAAAGTTGCAATTTTAACGATTCAATTGTGCCTGTTACACTGTGTGCTTTATTGATTGGCCCGTGGTGCTTGTTGTCAATACAACGACGCGTTCCCATTGAAAATCGTTGAAAATGCGACTTTTGATTTTGGGGTTTGAGGCTTTGGAGGCGCATATCTTGGTCAATTCTTGTTCGTTTTTCACGAACAGGGTGTCAAATGAGAAAGCAAAGTCTAATTAACAAAATGTATATTTCAGAATAATCCAAAATTATCAAGTTATTGAACAGCAAGGATGAATATAACTGACGAGTTTCTTTTTGTGCCTGGTGTACATGTACCGTGCACGTAGAACAGTACAGTACAGTATCGCTAGAATGTCAATCCCAATGACGTTGTTAAATCTAGCAAATGAACGCATCAATATCCATCCTTTATGTCTCAATGATGTCTATGCATAACTTATCAAACGAATCTCGAGTTTGGTGCAACCTGATTGACTCAAACCTACCTATTTGAACGAAGTTTCAGGATACCATAAGCAGCACGACCAGCATTCACTCGTGGCCGCCATTTGCTTTTGTCATTTTAAACAATAATTGGTTAAAATTCCGTGGCGCGAGATGCATCGTTAAACAGGTAAAGTACAATTCCACTAAACATTACACAGTTTACCGCCTTTTAACGTAACAAAAAATAACCACCTTTATACGCTCGAGTTTAACAGTCTTTTAACATACGTTAAACTTTGCAGATTAAGCGCAAAATCACGCCTTTGAACATTAATTGTTTAAAAATCTTAAACTTTTCTTCTTATACTTGGCGACTGTTAACTGCCGGAACAAGAGTGTGCTTATTCATACAAAAGTATTGCAACACTGTCGATTCCACATGACGTACAGGATGTAAATGTTCTTTGCATGTGATGGAAGGTTGGTCACTTGTGGTGACATCATGCGCCTATTACAGTGCTTACAATGTTGAAAAAATGGAAATCAGTTGAATGCAGAGACGAAGTAACTTACAAAATATTGAGATACCTTTAGAATGAGAGCAAAACATTTTAATTGGTTTATGCAAGGTATCAGCAAGATTAAGGATAATGAACACACACACGGGAATGTATTTGATGCAAAAGTCTCCCGGTAGCCACGTGACCTTTCTTTCTTCTGAGTCACCAAGGCTGGTAACTTCTTCCACCCATCACAACCATGAGTCATTTTCCAACCACCGTTTTCCTGATACTTTGCAAAAAACAATCAAGCCCTTTGTTGACCACTTAAGGCATCTGAACATTTTGTGTACTAAAGTTACTGGAGTTACCACGTGACCATATTATTGTAATTGAAATTCCCGAATCTCAATCCTTGCAAGACGTCGGCCATCTTTAACTGTTATTTTCATCCAATCACCACTTCCGTGCAAATTTCTTCCGTAACCATTTTGCTGATACCTTGCAAACATATATGGCGACCATTTAAAGGCATCTGGATATTATTGTGGACTAAAACATGCTAAAGTTTCTTCGTCTCTGCATTCAAACTGATTTCTGTCTTTCCGCCATTGTAAGCACTGGAATAGGAGTATGATGTCAACACAAGTGACACATTACATCTCATGTAATAGCCTAATCTTACTTTCTTCATGCAACTTAATATTTCCATCCAGCACGTCATGTAAAATCGACAGGATATTGGATCAATGTTCAAATTACAGCTTGCGCAATTCATCATTTGTCTGCAATGTTGCAATACTTTTGTGAAGTGCATTTGGTGAAGTTGATGCTTTCAAACTCGTTGTAATTCAATCTTGTAATTTTCTCGCTTACACTGTGTAATAAAAAGAAGATAAATATGCAAGGTTAAATCAAATACTGACAATAAATGTACAACGTGTAACAGTTGCGTCCTGTATCTCCGTGATTCGTTAGGCATCGTATTCGTTACGTGACAAAAACATATATTTTTAATTTACCTTACTGCATGACTAATCTACACCAAGATATACATTTTTAATCATTATGTGGGTGTAATAATAAACATCTCCTAAAAGGTAACTAACCCCCTTAAATAATGGCCATTATTCAAAAACGGGCTATTGTATTACACATCTGTAAAATGCGTTGGAAGCAGAATTAATTTCTGCGCATTTTGACACCTCAATTGATAGACAAGAAAACAGTATATACATCGGTCAATTTAATGTAACAAGGTCCAGATTTGAAAGTTATACTTACAACAATACAAAAACACTCATCCGATTACATTACACAAACTTCCTTCAATTACAATAGAATTTACTGCAACTTTTAAATCTTGGGTTACATTGATTTAAATGTACGCTGTGACGTCAATATTTAGTCAATTGCTACAAATAACATGAGTAAGGTGTCAAAATGTGCAGAAATAAATTTAGCTTCCAACGCATTTTACCGATTTTTAATACAATCGCCCGTTTGTGAATAATGGCCATTATTTAAGAGGGGTTAGTTACTTTTTTGAGATGTTTAATACAAAGTACTTTGATACGTTACTGCTTGCATGCGGGTGCCGACATACCGCTCTTGTACCGCGAGTCTATACGCTCTGTATGCTAAAGCCACGCTCTGCATGATAAGGCCTAAAAATGTTTAAAATAGGGTGGTAGGTCGGATTTTTTTGGTCGCAGACTACTCCTTATCTGTTTTCTAAAGACACTTGTGCATACTAGTATATCAAACTTCAAATGATCACAAGGTCGGCAGTATGTTTAGGTTAGGTCTATCTATCTATCTAGGCTATGTCAATCCACTGTTGGATGTAGCCCTCCTCATGATCACTCCATACCTTTATATCTAATGCTACTCTCGCCCATGTTGTACCAATATGATGTTATATCATCTCTCCACCTCCTCTTCTGTCTACCTCTTCTTCTTTTTCCCATTCTTGGTTGCCATTCTAACAATCTCTTTGTCCATCTGTTATCATTTCTTCTGGCAACATGTCCAGCCCATCTCCATTTTGATTGTTTTGATTTTTCTCAAAATGTCTGCAACACCGGTCAGCTGTCTGATGGTTGAGCACCTTACTTTTTCTCGCAGTGAGATGTTTATCATTTGCCGTTCCATTGCTCTTTGAGCGGATTGTAGTTTAGTTTCTAAGTATATAGTTAATGATCATGTTTCAGAGCCATACGTCATTGTTGAAAGGACACATTGATTATATACTTTCATGGGTATATTTTTGTTGCATAAGATTTCTTTATGTCTTCCAAATCAACTCCATCCTGCTTTTATCCTTCTCAATATTTCTTCCTTCGAACAATCCTTTAACCTCAGTGTTTGGCCCAGATATTTATACTCCTCAACTCTTTCAATTTCCTGATCTTCAATAACGATCTTTTTATCTGTTGCCATATTTGTCATATATTTTGTTTTTCCTTTGTGCATTTTCAATCCCACCTTCTTGCTTTCTTTGTTCAAGTCATTAAGTTGTATTTCCATATCCTCCACTGTTGAGGAAGTAAGGGCAACGTCATCTGCAAATCGGAGGTCTGTTAATCTTTCTCCATCGACATTGATTCCTCTATCATCCAAAGGTAGTTTTTTTTGAAGATAGCCCCCATAGCTGCAGTGAATATCTTTGGTGACAACGTATCTCCTTGTCTAACTCCTCTGGATATCTTAACAATTTTAGAAACGTCAGTATCCAGATGGATTCGAGATGTTGCATCTGTGTATATATCCTCCAGAATACAAACATACCCTTCATTTATTCCTATTTCTCTCAGTGCTTGGAAGAGATCCTGATGTTCTACGGAATCAAATGCTTTCTCGTAATCAATGAATCCAATACATAAGTCAAGTTGGTATTCGTTTGACTTTTCTATGAGTTGGTTTATTGTAAGTAGGTGGTCCATGGTTGAGAATCCTTCTCTAAAACCTGCCTGCTCTCGTGGTTGATGTTCATCCAGTTCTTTCTTTAGTCTATTTTGAAGAATTTTTGTGAACATTTTGCACAGATGTGAGAGAAGACTAATGGGTCTGTAATTCTTGATGTCTGCTTTGTCTCCCTTCTTGTGAAGAAGAATGATTTTTGCTTCCTTCCAAGATTGTGGGATGCATTTTTGATGATGAGTTGGTTAAACAGTTTTGCTAGATGGGTTATTACTTCCTCCCTCCTCGAGAATATCCTTTGTTATCTCATCTAGTCCTGGTGCCTTGTTTTTCTTCATCTCCTTGATTGCTGTTTCTACTTCACGAAATGTGATGTGTGGTAATTCTGAGTTCTCTGGTGATGTTATTTTGGCTTCTTGGCTCTTGGCCTCCGTGTGTGAATTGTATAGTTCTTGATAGAAGTCTGAACATATTTTGAGGATTTCCTCCCTATTTGAAGTTGGAGAACCATCTTTTTTGCGCAGTTTTTGGATTCTGACCTTCTTTCGACTTCTTTTATTTATTTATTTGGGACCTTTTCCCATTTCCAGTATGTTTTGAATTAGTTTCTCCTTCCTCTTTCTATTTCTCTGTCTTCGTTTCTTTCTGGTTGTTTTAACAAGTTCAGCATATTCTACTTTCTCTCTTGCTGACTTGTTATCTTTTTCCCTGAGCTGCTTTCTTTTTGAGTTCAATTGGTTGATTTCAATATCCTCCTCTAACGCCAATCAAACCTTTCAGGCCTAAGGTTGGCCCGCGATCGATCATCGATTCAATACTGCGACCAGTGGCGTAACATGGGGGGGGGAGGGGGCAGAGGGGGCAACATGCCCGGGCGCTACCCTTAGGGGGCGCCAAATTGACCAATTTAGCATCGATTTTGCGCCCCTCCAAGCGATAAAACTCAATTTTTTTTGCTCACTTTCCGCGGATTTCAGCACAAAATCAATTGAAAGAACATTTTAAGACAGTATTCAACTTCTAGTAACCAAAATTAATTAGTGGTAGGCGTTATTTGTCTAAAATTTCTTTTTAAGAATGGGGGGGGTGTCTAAGATATTCTCGGGTGGGGGGTGGGGAGGGGCCAATTTTGTTTCTTGCCCCGGGCACTACCAACCCTAGTTACTGCACTGACTGCGACAAGCAACATACGCCTGCCTGTATTAAATCACTGCCAAACTTGAGGAGAAACATAGTACCAGATGCTTTACTTTGACTAATACCGTCAATAAATTGAATAAGTTAAGTCCAGTGCTATTTTCTTATATTACGTAATTGGAGGACATGCTGATTGACATTAGTAGAGAGGGTTGACTAGAAAGTAAATTTGTTAAACATCATGGAAGTAAACAAGAGTCAGGTTACGACGATAATTTCATGGTGAGATTAGCACATCGGTCTTAGTAGGTGATAATTGGGAAAAATGCTCTCACGTACCACACATATTTGTACCAGACAGTCGTGTAATGCCAGGTAATTTGCGTAACCTCTGAAAATCTAAAACAATTTTAACATATATTATATGACTTTCGTGTGTCTATAGTGTTCTGTTGCTTACCATCGTAACGTTAGATATTCTGACGTTTTGTATGATAAAAACATTTAGGTATAATAAATGCGGACACGTCACGTTCGTTTAATGGCTATATAATTCTATAAATTATGTTTCAAACCATGACGTATTAACAGCATAATGAAATGACATTTAAATCATTTCTAAATCCTGACAGCTGTAAACGAATCCAATGAACTATCCGCCATTCTTATTTATTTAAGTGGCAGTCATGGTACATTTAGACATCAAATGACTCTTCTGGTGTCTTAACGCGGCTGTGTACTCTAGCCATTGTTTCTTTCTCAAAATTGAGTTTTTATGATATGTTTGTACCTTGTTATGTTTTTTATAAATACAAGGAATGAAAATCCAGATTTGTAAACTCCAACTGCAATATTTTAAGGATTTTATTTCACTATTCCACTCGTGTTTGAAATTGAAAAGGAAAGAAAATCTTTGTTGTACCAGCAAGGTACACGCGCGCAACAACTCATCGCGTTGCGTATCGCGCAATTTGTTAACGCACAAATACGCGACGCATACGCGACGCTTATCTTCATGCGCGGCGCATCTTATGGAAACACCACGGAAGCACTGATTTCACAAAAACCTAGTGGTCAAATGGCTCCGTTTTAGCTGATAAAATGTGGGTTTTTTCAAGTTCTTTCCCCCTATTTAAATATCAAGTTATGAATGGATTTCGCTCAAACTTCTCAAGGGGCTGTGGATGTTCACGTAATATAAGTTACAAAACAAAAACTGTCGCATTCTCCTGTGAGATTCGATGAAAGTGCAAAATGTGACCACTTTAAACGTCAACGGCCATTATTTCAATGTTCATTTTCTCGGTAAAATGACGTTTTAGGTACACGATTACTCAATAAATACAGCATCTATAGGTAAGCAAATATGATCATCGTAAAAGCATGATCGACTCAAGAAACGGTTTTCTCATTTTTTTATATTTTGGTCTATTTCCGATTTTGGGCATCATTTTGTGCAAATAGGCGTTTTTGAATTTTAAAAGTTCATTTTGATGCCTTATATGGTCAATATCTCAAAAATAAGGCCAATATCAAAAAATAAAAAACCGTTTTGGAATGGACCCTCGAGATTGAGCTAAAAACAAAATAAAATATTTTGGAAAGAGTGTTTTTTTGTTATGATGTACCTAACAAATATTGCCAAAAACTCACTTTTTTGTGATTTTCTTCAAAATTGTTGTTTTTACCCCAAATCTGTATTTATATTAAGATTTATTGATTTCTTGCCTTCATAAAAATGTATACTTTTATATGTTTTGCGCGAATAATTACAAAGTTATTGCACTTTTACTACATGCATGTCTGAGAGTACACAGCCACCTTAAACCTTACATCCTAAATCACTGACGATGAAGGTGGTATGTAAACGAATCGAATATATTACAAAAGTGTTAGGAGAACTTTACTTGGTGACAAACAAAGGAGTGTTTCACCTTGTATCTTACGCTATTGACATTCGTTCATACGCAATCGACATACAATGAATGAATCAACGACATTTTATAAACAGTGTCAAATTGTATTGATGAGGAATATGTGAAGAAAATTTAGAATATGTCGCATTTGAAATAGCAGGCAAGTGAACTTTGATATAATGTATTATTCTATAGAGCTGAGATATTCATTATATTTTGCAGTCTATTTGTGAAACTAAGTTACAAGTAATATTGTAACCTCCCAAATCAACATTAAATTGAAAAGAAAGTTTAAATATGCGTTATATGGTACTTTAGATTTCTTTTGAACTCTCGCGTTCCATGGTCAATAACAACGTTCATCTTATGGAGACTAGATTATGTACTCTGAGTAATTATTTGCATATAAATCAACAACAAGTTCAAGGTCAAATTTATGAGAACATCTTTTAAGATTGTTCAAACAATAAGGCCTGCGATGAGCTGCACTTTGTTTCCTGAATATGTACTGTTTTCAAACTAATCAGAGGGTGAATGACAGGAGTGAAGTACCATAAGGTGCACCTTACTAGAACCTCAAATATAAAAAGGTTTTAAGTCCTTTTCATTAAGAAGTTAAACCGCAAAATCGGACAGATAAAGAAGTTATACTGCAATAAGCCCAATTGGTATTGTAACTTGCTGTTTTGAGAGCAGTTTTGGGACACTGACCGCTGATATATCGGGGAAATTGCTGTAATTATTATTTATTCATTTACTATAATTGTAATACTCCTATCATTAAAAATATTTTAATAATTAATACGTATAATCGTGATTTTAAACAATTTTTATGCTAGTAAAACATTTTAAATGATATTTTGAATGCACAAAAAACAATTTTCTCGATTTATCAGAGGACAAAGTGCCCCTAGCCTGCAAAAAATAAGGCACAATGCATTTTAAATTACAATGCCGAATTGGCGTATTACTTTTGAGTCAAAAATGTAATTTGTACCATGGTATTTTTAACATCATTGAACCGAGTTATGACAATTTAGATATTTGATTGTTCCTAACCTAAAGTAAAACGATTCACAACAATGCACAAGCTGAGTAGTGATGCAGACACCAAACAAACTAGATGAACTCTTTGGAATCATATGATAAGAACAAATGCTTAATGGAGTAAATGTGTCGGCGTCTTTGTGTAAACAGGATATCACAAGAGACGAGAGATATTGATCATGAAGATTCTAATTCAACAATTTCTGTAATGTTCTTGACATACATCTTTATAATATATGCATTTGTCATCAATTCTTTTGATATAAAGGTATATCCAGCGCAGATGGAATTACCATTGCCGGAAAACAAAAAATGTTTAGTTAGTTGAAATTGAGATTTGCTTTATTCAGAAAAAAGTTCCCAAAACCAATCACGAAATACACACAACCAATAGCTGCTATTTGTATGACTTTCTTAAGCAAGCCTTTACAGGTGTAAAACAAACAAAACGTTTTACAGAAAACGATTAAATGTCTGGTTATATATAGAATAAATACCACTAATTATGTATTACACGGGTTTCAATGGGAAACTGCCTAATTTCGGGTGGAATTTTCTCATATTCAGAACTCTCACAGTTCAATGCCACTAATATCAGGTGAAACTATATGATTTAGATGCCAAATGATCAAAAATTCAACATAGGTTGACCTGAGACTTTTCTTGTTTTAACGCACTGAACCGTAAACACCTTAAAATGACAGTGCGCCCTCGAAGCTGAAAGTTACAATATGATAGGGCGAATATTTACTAAAATCCGAAGCCGTGCGTATGAATTTTGGTACTATTACAACAAAAATGTCATAAAATGAGAGAAAATGTACCATTTTGAAGCATCAAACTCTAAAAAGTACTTTTTGGCTATATAACTTGATCAATTTCAGCGATTTTAATGCAGTCTTTTTGAATGCCATGAAAACAAATAGTTACTCGTCGTATTTCAATGTATCGCCCAGGCCTATTAGTGGGTATTAAAGGGTATGAAAACGTTATAATAACATTCAGAAAACATTAAAAAAACATTCTACCAAAATCTTATTTAACTGTTGACAAAATATTTTGTACAAAATGTTCGCCCAAATATTTTACAATAACGTTTCAAAAACGTATCAATGACCTTTATTTAAACCGACATTTAAATGTAAGGTTTAAGAACATTGTTGTGAAGTAATATTTCCGAGTCAAATTTGACCCCAAATCATGTCTAGAATTTAAGTTATATTTGACCCTAAAATTAAGTGAGATATTATTTCACAAGAAATTAAGTAAAATCGTCTAGGGGTTTTAAGAGTGAACCGGTGCCGAAAAGAAAACCGATATACAATGATATATGTAAAGAGTCACTAATCACAAAATCAAGTCCAGGCTATAAGCAAGTCAAAGGTGCTACAACGTGCTTTATCGCTTACACTGTACAGCTCGCCAATCAGAAGAAAGTAAATAATAATGTAAATGATGGGGTTTTTTTTCGATAGGGAGTGCACCGGTGCCGAAAAGAAAACCGATATACAATGATATATGTAAAGAGTCACTAATCACCAAATCAATTCCAGGCTATAAGTAAGTCATAGGTGACACAACGTGCTTCATCGCTTACACTGTACAGCTCGCCAATCAGAAGAAAGTAAATAATAATGTAAATGATGGTTTTTTTTCGATAGGGAGTGCACCGGTGCCAAAAAGAAAACCCATAATACAATGATATATGTAAAGAGTCACTAATCACTAAATCAAGTCCAGGCTATAAGCAAGTCAAATGTGCTACAACGTGCTTCATCGCTTACACTGTACAGCTCGCCAATCAGAAGAAAGTAAATAATAATGTAATTGATGGGGTTTTTTTCGATAGGGAGTGCACCGGTGCCGAAAAGAAAACCGATATACAATGATATATGTAAAGAGTCACTAATCACCAAATCAATTCCAGGCTATAAGTAAGTCATAGGTGACACAACGTGCTTCATCGCTTACACTGTACAGCTCGCCAATCAGAAGAAAGTAAATAATAATGTAAATGATGTTTTTTTTTCGATAGGGAGTGCAAACGGTGCCAAAAAGAAAACCCATAATACAATGATATATGTAAAGAGTCACTAATCACTAAATCAAGTCCAGGCTATAAGCAAGTCAAAGGTGCTACTGCTACAACGTGCTTCATCGCTTACACTGTACAGCTCGCCAATCAGAAGAAAGTAAATAATAATGTAATTGATGGGGTTTTTTTTCGATAGGGAGTGCACCGGTGCCGAAAAGAAAACCGATATACAATGATATATGTAAAGAGTCACTAATCACCAAATCAATTCCAGGCTATAAGTAAGTCATAGGTGACACAACGTGCTTCATCGCTTACACTGTACAGCTCGCCAATCAGAAGAAAGTAAATAATAATGTAAATGATGTTTTTTTTTTTTTTCGATAGGGAGTGCACCGGTGCCAAAAAGAAAACCCATAATACAATGATATTATTATGTAAAGAGTCACTAATCACTAAAACAAGTCCAGGCTATAAGCAAGTCAAATGTGCTACAACGTGCTTCATCGCTTACACTGTACAGCTCGCCAATCAGAAGAAAGTAAATAATAATGTAATTGATGGGTTTTTTTTCGAAAGGGGGTGCACCGGTGCCAAAAAGAAAACCGATATACAATGATATATGTAAAGAGTCACTAATCACCAAATCAATTCCAGGCTATAAGTAAGTCATAGGTGACACAACGTGCTTCATCGCTTACACTGTACAGCTCGCCAATCAGAAGAAAGTAAATAATAATGTAAATGATGTTTTTTTTTCGATAGGGAGTGCACCGGTGCCAAAAAGAAAACCCATAATACAATGATATATGTAAAGAGTCACTAATCACTAAATCAAGTCCAGGCTATAAGCAAGTCAAAGGTGCTACTGCTACAACGTGCTTCATCGCTTACACTGTATAGCTCGCCAATCAGAAGAAAGTAAATAATAATGTAATTGATGGGTTTTTTTTTTCGATAGGGAGTGCACCGGTGCTGAAAAGAAAACCGATATACAATGATATATGTAAAGAGTCACTAATCACCAAATCAATTCCAGGCTATAAGTAAGTCATAGGTGATACAACGTGTTCATCGCTTACACTGTACAGCTCGCCAATCAGAAGAAAGTAAATAATAGTAAATGATGTCAACATCAGGACTTTCTAGAATAAAAGTTGCAACTTTATTGCTGTGTTATTATGCAGTCAACAAAGTGTTATACTAATAGTCTCGCTTAAGCTGTGTGAATACATTCTACTTGGATTTTAATGCACAATGTCAGAAATCTAATGCTATACGAAACTGTGGATGAGTGACAACTTAAGTAATCCTTGTTTTCCGCAAACAAATACGACATGTTGCAATTGTTTTACCTTTTCAGCTGATTTTTACTGAGGATGAGGGCAAAACTGAAGTAATCTTTGGATAAGCTATTTCGTTTAAATTCATATATGGAAGGTCTCTAATATATGGAAAGGTCTCTATTTTTTTTTAAATAAAGATGATACTTATAATTATATTTTCGTCAACTTAAAAGTTAACAAAATATAATTATAAGGATCTTATTTTTAATTTCAGAAATATCTGGAACCAATTCTCAGAGATTACCTGGATATTCAAAAAGTCCATATTGGTATTAACTTTTTAATGGTCTGGGGCAGCTATTCCTATTTAAAATGTAATGCACGTATGCTGCAGTAGGATGGCAAATCTTTGACAAAAGATGTGCTGCAACAATATTATCCAAAATATCATGCAGTCTCATTCCAAAGCGGAGTTTGTTTTGCATGAGCCTTTAATATATTCTTACAGAGTGCCTTGTGTTTGTGCATACAATTCGCCGTCGCATTCCTATAGTACAACATTAATTTGTATCCATGATTGGTATTCGCCGAATCTCAATACATTGAGGCTATGCTCAAAGCTACCAGACTATCTAATATATGTTGTTAAGCACATTTTTATTCAGCTTTCAAATTCCTTTTGATCTTTAATATTGGCGTCCTTTCCCTCACGTTACGTTCTTGTTCTATTCAAATGCATTCAATGGGTTTTCTTTCGCGCCAAAAATATAGTAAATCAGTAATATATATTAGTTTCGCAGATTCAGGATTATACGTAATTGCTTAGAAGTTTAATAAACACAATAGTCATCTTTAGTATGTAACAGGCTATTTTAAGAATAAACGTGGATATAACGTATGCAGAGTACACGGTTGTTTGATGTATATAGAATTGGCTTCATTATTAACTAAATGCAAACTATAGATGGCGCTATTCATCCTAAATCATATTTCTTTATTTGCAAGGGGTAGGTGAATAATACTGCCATTAAAACATATGGAATAGGTGAAACAAGCAACAAGGAAATTTTATAAACATATTTAATCAAACAATAAAAGGAATTATTTGTATTAAAAGCTTGAAAGAGTAATGTCCAGTAACTAAATAGCGCCACCAATTTTGTCATTAATAGATACATTTTATATCCGAAAAAGCTATAAAAAATGCTATAAAAGTGAATAATTTTGTAAAAGAGTGGAAATTAATGTTGAGAATGACTCACAAGCATCTGTATACATTAGGATGATATCACATTTAGCTGTTTAAGCCTAAAATTTGATTGTACATGATGTTTTGTTTGAAAAACTAATAAATGATCCCATCAAACAACCGTGAGTATAATTTGTTTCGAGGTTCAAGGACACATTTGTAGATTTGATTGGGAAAGCACAGCCGCAAAATCAACCAAGTTAGCTCAATCAATAAGGCGTTTGACTATGGTGTGATTGGTTGCGGGTTCAAACCCTGACGGTAGTTTAGTACGCTCTCGTGGAAAAACCGAGTTAGCTTGAAATTCCCTGGACAAGGAACTAACTGCTAATTGTCTCGTGATAGCTCGTACGAAACTGATGGAGGTGATTCTGGTTGCGAATGTTATTTGTGGAATGTTTAGGGTGTACGCGCTTGAAGCTACAGAGTCAATGTGTTGTTGTTAAATGGTTTATGGAATGATGTGGGCCGTAGTGGTCAGTGACAACCTGTAAAGTGTGCTGAGGCTTGTGGATCAACTTCTATGCGCTGCACCTGTGCGCAGCGCGTTATATGTCACTGCGTTTTTCCCTTTTTTACCATATTTTTTCCAAATATAAAGTTCAAATATATATTACAGCATTTCTATCCAAAATATTATCACGTAATATTGTTTTTATCTCAAAATACTAATACCCATTGGTATTCATTTGAAGGAGGCTCTAAGATATTTTCTTCAGAGTACATTTATTTTATGGGCACATACTTCGCAGTATCATTTCTGTTTTCATGCTTGGTATTAGTCTAATTTCAATACATTGTGGCTATGCTCAAAGCTACCAGATTGCCGAATATAAGTCAACACTTTAATACAAGAACGTCGAAATTGCGTTGTTATTACTACTCACTTACATCCTAGTCTTCAGTAAATTTTTGATTCAATTTTTTTGTAAATCCTTTTGATCGTATGGGCACTACTATACACTTAAAGAAAAATAACTACTGTGTCAAATTAATGATGTTCATTTAACTAAAAGTCAAATCATAGCAAAGAAAGTCTTTTCATCACCTATTTTAGGAACTTTTTTTGAAATTTCTTATGCTTTTCTTTATTTTTTACCAATTCCCTAAAATAATCCGTGTTATTTGAGCCAACAGGGAAGGTGCTATGGTTTTCATCGTTTATGGGTGGTTAATAGTTATTACAATTCTCTCGCCATTTTTTTCTTGATAAGGTATTTACCTTTCGAAAAGTAATATTTTTTCCATTTGATTTTAGAGAAATTTAGAAACGCTTTTAACTTCAAATAGGAACATTTAATTTTTAAAAGCTGGCATTCACTCTAAGTGCATATTATTAGATTTAACAAGTATTTTTCAGGTGACTAACTTTAATATAAAATTGGATCGATTGAGCCCATATTTATAGGTCGAGTTATGAGTTTTAAAATATTGGACGAGACATAGTCGAGTACAATATTTTAAAACTCATATCAAGACCAATAAATATTGGGCGTAAAGCATCCAATTTTATCATTATTATGTTTAAGATCCAATATTTTTACACACTTAGATTCAGCAAAACATAATAATGGAATTAAAAGTGCTCAAACCCATTACAGGATTAGTAACGGTTGCCTTTTCCAGAGGTCTATACTTTAAATTTATTATTAGATTTATAAAGTTTACTTCGAGGACTGTAAATTTTATTGCATTTTAAAAGAGATATTTATAAATATTTAAATCCTATATTTTGTGAAGACCACAACTCAGAATGATATGTTAATACTGGAATAACAAAGGAAACTCGAAAATATGCTTCCCTACATATCTTTGATTTTCTCATTTATGTGCCATTAGCCCTAAAATGTTTACAGGGTGAGAGCTTTTGAAAAGTGTGTGACCAGATCGATAACCCCATTCCCTTCTTTATCCTATCAAAATAAAGATTTTATTCCCCAGAAAGAGGCTTATATTTTTCTCCTAATCTTAGTGTAATTGGGTCCATTTAGATGTTTTAACATTTAAAAAACGTCTTTCACAACGACACTTTGAACAGTATGTTTCTTAAAAGAAACACACTGTTCAAAGTGTCGTTGTGAAAGACGTTTTTTCTTATAGCAAAACCTCTATCTATATTAGACAGCTCAAAATTGGTCAATCAGATTATTTCGGCACATGCCTCGATGTCGTTGTGAAACACGTTTATTTTCTCATATCAAAACCTCTAATTTAATATTATTCACCTCAATTTTGGTAAATCAGATTATTTCGGTACAGGCCTCAATGTGAGGCCCAAACACAGATAAGTGTTGTGCAGAAAAACAATTTTAAAAACCGTTGCAAGAAATGTTAAATATATATAACAATTATACTGGCTTTAAGCGCAACATTGGAATCTAAATATTTCATTCGCCGGAGCGAAGCAACAATTTTGAGGCTATTTGCACATTTTAAGGTATCAAAATGCGCAGCGCAAATTAATGGACTTATTTGTACTTTATTTCTGTTTCAAAATTTGATGCATAGATTTTCTGTAAAATTGTCTTTAAAAAGGGGTGTTTATTTTTTGTGATGTGTTATTAAATATTGCGCAGGGTAAAATCTCACCCGTGTAAGCCATGACGTGTTTAAGACAAATGAATATACGGAGAACACATTTTGAATTTATATATTCATTAGAAATGAAGGTTGGGGAACTTGAAATCAGACATAACCAAACAGAGACTGACACAGGAACTTGCACAGCAAAAGACGTCTGGGTTATCCTTTTGTCAACAAAAATCCAAATTCAATCATTGAAATATTAAGAATAGCATAGTGTTATTTTTACTTAGTCAGACACTAATGCCTTATGATGGACACTGTTTGTTTGTTCAACTTCTATTCTGTTCAGTTTCCTCTTCTCTGGCCTATTTTTCTTGAAAATCAGACCCTTGCTCGGAGATATTGCCTCCCCGCTTCAACCAATTAGCTTAGGTGCATAAAGTGCGGGTGGTTGAGTGACAGCATTTTGGTGCTTTCGTTTCATGTAATTGTATTTTTTTTACTTTTAAACTTGTTCTACTTATAATTTGTATGCAATGATATTTATTTGAGTAATTTTATAGTATTCTACATATCATTCTAAATGTGTGTTTTTTATGTATATATAATTGTAATTATTCGTGTAATTTGGATTTTTGGCCAAAATTTGAAATATCTTAAATTAAATATTGGATCTTAAAGGGGCATTTCGTGATCCACAACCGCATCCCCCACTTTTCCCAAAAAAGTTGAGATTTTTACACCACTGGATACCTCTGGCTACATAATGTTTATGTACCAAATATTTCTTGCAGATTAATTCGTTTAGCAAAAATATCGCCAAATTTGAATTTCGTTCTGGTGCACCAGAACGAAATTACAACACATTGTCTATGGAGCAGTGTAATACACATAATCATGCATAACTCGCAAAAGCAAAATCGGAATCAACTGACATTTTGGAAATAAGCTTTTTTCGTGGATATCTACTGAAAAATGTCATTAAAAGAGGATGCTAGGATCACGACATCCTCCTTTAAATCTTGAATATAAAACTTTTATGTATTATTGAAATAGCGTGGGAAGTTCTTTGACAAAAATATATTACAGCATTAGTATCCAACATATCATCATGTAAGATTGTCTTAATCCCAGTCGCTAATACGCATTAATATTCAGCGGATTAGGTCCTGTAGGCGGCTCCAAATAATTCTTATAGAGAACCTTGGCTATATGTGCATATACTTTGCAGTTGCTTTCGTGTTTCCATGCTTGGTATTAACCTTATTTTAATACATTTGGGACTTAGCTCTAAGCTACCAGATTGCCTAATACAAGTCAATGGTTTAATGCAAACGCTTTGCTTATATCACTTATATCACTATGTACTTACTACTTCTTCTATTAAACTGACGAGTTGTTAAGTACATTTTTATCATATTGTTGACAATCATATTGAACTTTCATATTGGCGTCCATTCCCTCATGTGCTTCCTTTATAAGAATGCATTCAATAGATTTAATTCGCGTCAAAATATAGAGCAAATTAGCATTACATTAGTTTCCAAGATTCTATATAGGTGATGCGTGCATTTGTTTACATGCAAAGGTTTATCAACATAATAGGACATTTTGTTATTAAGGTTCATTTATTGACAAACATTCACAGTGCAATAATTTATTTAGAGGTTTGTGACCAACATTCAGCTTGAAATTTAATCTATAAAGATATCTGTAGACAAAATCTGCATAGGCAAAACATGTTTTTATGTTGCCATAATAAATATTAGAACTAGATCGTGAACAACTCCACTCGGTGGTATATAAAGCACAAAAGTTTTAATGAAATAATTTGCTGCACAATTTCGAAACTAGTGACTTTTTTCAAGTTCCTTCAAAACCTCTTGACGAAAACATGTATTGTGAATAATCTCAATACGTAATTAATCAAAGCACGTAGTAACATATAGTTCACATACAGTTCTCTATTTTTGGTGATTTTCTTCTTTCGATCAATATCAATTACATTTAACAAACGCATGTCGTTGACAAATTAAGCTTGGGTACTATTAGTAATATATAACATAGCAACGAAACTAGAGCAACATACGTTCGTGTGTACAGTTTACCTGGGTTTACTTTTCATCATTCGAGACAAACAGAATACGGAGCTCTCCTCTCATATTACGTGACTATCAAGAGTATATAAATAGATATATCGTGTATATCTGACGCAGTTTGTAACTTTTAACACTGTATTATTGATCAAAGTAGTAATGTAGGTTGCGGCACTTATTCCATATGCCTTACAAAGAAGGAAAAAATTAAAAGGGTAGATAATGATGCACATTCTAGTCAATATAGACGAAATTTTGGATGAGAAACCGGATATTTTGGTGAGAAACGGCCAAAATGGAACGAATTTGAATTTTCTCATTCGTTTGGATGAGAAAATAATGTTTGTTTTGAGCTCAGCGGGGATTACCAATTATCACCAGTTTTAATAAGACAATAGTGATTGACACACACACCATGAAGTTTCTCATCCAAAAGATTGAGAACATTTAAATTCTTTCCATTTTGGCCGTTTCTCACCAAAATGTCCGTTTTCTCATTCAAAACTTCCTCTAGTGAATATTATTAAGAAAAACTACAGTACCGTATTGAAAAAAAATCTTAGAACGCATTCTGGTAAAGCATGGACTATCACCTCTCTCCCCGTTCGATGTTGAGAAATGCCAATGTCTTCAGCAGTTTTCCAGTCTGTTCCAACATTGATTGATGGGGCGATTGGAAGGGTAAATTATTGTTGACATGTTTGATCCGAAACACAATATGTCACAGGAGATCCTCATAGAGATTATAGTTTAACCAATGCAACTTGACATTATCTCCCTGATATAATGATACGGATGACAAGGAACTAACAATTACAGACAGAAATGTACTGAGTTTCAGTGCAACACATGATTGTAATAATATGCATCTTTCATTCGCCGCGGCAGCGGAACACATTTGGGATTATAAACACGAATGAGGTATGATACCAACATGTGCAGAACGTTATTAAACTTGCTTCGGCTATTTCAATTTGAAAATTCGATGTAAAGATTGTGTGTCATTGTTTTGCAAAAATGTGTGATATTTACTTCCTACGATATGTTTTAATGTACAGACTTGACATTTAATATGGAATACTTTTTCGCAAAATTCCAAGACTGGTCTGGTAGAGTTCTGCATTAGCGGCACGGGCTAAATATTAATTGGGGTGTGTCGGGAGATGGTGTAAAATAATTCTATGACAGAAAATGTGCTTTACATTAGTTTACATTATGGCGCTCATAATGTAGTGAATTAGCCTAAAATGGCGGATTTAAGGAGACTGAATTTGATTTTTGTGGGGGTAAAATTTCTGAATTTGAGCAACATTATTCTGATATTATCAAATTCATTGAGGTTTGAGGCGATTTTACTAAACCTGAATACCAATAAGTGTTCGTCTGAACTGAAATGCACCTGTGATCTACCAGTTTTGAAAGTGGGAGGAGCTTTAAAAATATGGCTCTTAAAAGTGATACGCACTTAGAAGGTTTGCATGGTCCCCTGGGGCCAAATGTTATAAACTTACTGTACGCAAAGAAACAGCGTGAGTTCGTTGGACAACCATGAATCCACGCAGTTGTTTTTGTACCGTAAGTATTTAACATTTGACCCCAGGGGGCCATTCAAACTTTCTGAGTACGTTCAGCTTCTAAGAGCCTCATTTTAAGCCCCTCCCCTGTTCACAAACTTGGTACATTGTAAATGTATTTCAACTGTGATGAATGCCAGTTGCTGACAAAGTTTAAAAAATATCACCTCAAATCCCAATAAATTTGATAATAACACAACCATGTTGCATAAAGTCTGAAATTGTGTCCCCAACAAAGCTCATATTCAGCCTCCCTAAATCCGCCATTTTGGGCAAATTCGCTACATTATGAGCACCAAAATGTAAACATATTGAAAGCACATTTTCTATCAAACAATTATTTTACACTATCCCCCGACACACCCCAATTTATATTTAGCCCGTGCGGTGTATGTAGACTCCGTCCAAACAAGTCTGGGAAATTTGCGAAAAATATTCCATATTAAATGTCAAGTCTGTATTAACATTACATAAGCAAAAGCTCGCCTGTATAAAATCAAGCAAGATATGTACAAGACATACACGAAGAAGTTAACTCAGTTTGCATTTATGTATTCATTAGAATTAAAGGTTATGGATACTTTAATATCAGAACTAACAAGAGACTGAGACACGAACTTGCACAACAGAACACATTAACGCTATTCTCTAGGCAGCCCAAAAGTAGACTGCTCTGCATTCCCTTTTTTGATAAACAATTCATACCTTTCCGTGCATAAAACATTTATTATACACCCCTAGTGACTGCCCTGCCCAGACACAAAAGGGACTGCTCTAGTTGGAAATTGACCTTGTGACCCATATCGTAAAAAAATAGACTCAACCTCTTTCATCTCCAATCTGAGATGAATGTTAATGAAGTAAAAATCAATGTGTGGGTGGTAAATCTTAACCAATAACAGATAGGCAAGCATACACGTAAGTATGCATTAGGCCAACCCACTGTGTTCACTGAACCCAACCCACTCGGGGTAGCTCTATCTGAGTCAGGTAACATAAAACACATGATCTGTGCATAAACAACCAATGCTGCATTTTTAATGAGGTATAAACATCATATCCAGTATAAGAGTGCATAAATCATTGTATATTCTAAATATAGTAGACCATTTTTCTCAAGGAAAGCTGAGCTGTTGGATCAGAACAGGATTGGTGGATTTTTCATGGTCAGAGGGATTAATGGATGCTAAATTGAAATGGTCTACTACAGTAGACTAACTCAAAAGTCAAGTTCAAGCGAGACAATATAATCAGTTTTGTTTTGACGTAGTCAGACACTGATGTCTAATGATGATGGACACTGATTTATCCGAAAACACAAACAAACAAAATAAAGTTAAATTATGTGTGTGAACACAGTGTAAATCCACTAGGGTAAAGTGGGGTAATCCCGGGCACCTTTCGTTAAGGCTACACAGGTACAAGATTAAATAAAGTTCATCAGTGAAAATCATATCAATGCAAAGTAGGAGTAATGTTCTAACTAGTAACTAGTTTTTAATAACTCAACATCTATACTTAGTAAGTTATAATTAAAAAACAAAATGGTAAAAAATTATGGGATAATGCCGGACACGGGGTAATCCCGGACACATGATTGTTGCTAAGAGGAAAAGTGGAGTAGGATGATAACCCCCTAGAATGTATTAGGTACTTCTACCTCAAGCATACAACTATGGGGGCCGTTGTTGTTGTCTATATTTTCGAAATAACAAGTGTCCGGTATTACCCCATCTGTATAGAGACGCATGTGTGTCCGGGATTCCCCCTCACGGTCCCGATTTATTTTGTCAGTGCTTGTTCTACTAATCAATTTTTAAGATACCAAAATTCATACATCCAGCTAACAATCAAGTATCAAACACAATTTTCATCCATAACTCATCTGTGTCCCTTGTCGCATTAACTGTCACCCAGCTAATAAATCACTCTTCAGATAAAAAGTCAAAAATGACAATTTCTGTTTTTTTGTAATTTTTACAAAGACAGACGAGACCCAAAGCGCTGGTAGTAGTGCACGTGAGGTACACCTTGAGGTAGCTAATACCCTAAGGTATTATAATAGTGCCACCCTTCTCCGTTTAGCTGCAATCGATGTGTCCGGGATTCCCCACAGTCCGGCATTACCCCACTTTCCCCTACGTCTAAATAGCGGACATTTAGTCAGTAGGATACATACTTAAGGGAGTGCAGCAATCACACAATTGTGCCTAGTTATATGTTAAAAATCATGAAGCACGAATTACATGGTTGTTTTTTAAAAGAGACTCTTATCATAAAAACGCCTGCTCGATCAACTATCACGTACAGAAGTAATAAAATAAGTTACTGCTTTTCAAAAGTAGCGAGTTTTTGCCAGTTCACTGTTTGAAGTTTACGTATTTTATGAAACTCTCAATACGGACAAACAAAAACATTTCACAATATTCAGGAATGACAAATTAAGCTCGGATACTATCAGTTATACCTAACTTAGTAACAAAACTAGAGCAACATACGTTAGTTTGTAAATGTTTGTTCAGCTTACCCGCGTTTGCTTTTCATCATTCGTGACAAAAAGAATAAGGATAAGTAGTTGTCATACTCGTGCGTGTCAGTAAAGAGCAGCAAGAACGAAGACTCGTATACATCGTAGATCTACATTCAACATTGTTTAGTTGAATAAAGCAGCAATGTAGGTTACTGTTGTACAATGATTCCATATGCTTCGAGGAAAAAATGACGAAGATGAAGAACGACGATGAAGGTGAAAATGAAGATAATGAGGAAGAAAATAATAGTGAATGTTAACAAGGAGGACAAGAATCGAGAGGAAGAAGACCAATATTAATAATAATAATAAGAAGAAGAATTCGACAGAGAAAAAGAAAAAGAGAATAATGATAATGATAAAGAACAAGAAGAAGGAAAAAAAGTGAGATTTGTTTTGTGTTACAAATAGATACCAAATTAAACGTGATTGTATAAATATATACTTACTGCTTCGGCAAGGTCAACTGCTTAGTGTAAACCCTGTAAGCTACGTTGCTAGTCCCAAAAAAGCAGTGCGCGCTTAGAACATTTCTGTGCTTGCTCCCATGACATATAGCCTACTTTTTGACTCTTTTGAACACACATTATCCTTATCACTTCGTCACAAGGACTCAATAAACAAGGATCTACGAAGGCAAAAGATTCATCTGATTGAATGTTGTTTCAAACACTGCGCAGGATAGGAATGCCTAATCCCTATAAGATTCAAGAGGATACAACTTTTTATCATTCGGTATTTAGGACGCAATAAACATAGATTTACGACGACGAAAAATTCTTTCCTGTACCACGATCGTCAATGGAATTCAATTAAATGACGGTCCTGTACCAAGACGTCATTTAATTGAATTCCAATGATAGATAGTTTGTCAAAGTTGTTGGGATTTGGTAGGATCTACGTTGTCGTTTCATTACATCTTGTTATAATAATACTCCATGGTTTGAAATACATTTTATAGATACCCAGTTAATGCAACAACAAAAAATGTCCGTATTTATTATATTTGTCTGTTTTGCAACTCGGTGTAAGTTTTATGCGAGTGTATTAAAAGTTAAGATTCAAAACGTAAAGAAACAAAACGTGTTTAGACACAAGAAAGTATTTTGTATATATTAAAATTATTTTATATTGTTCAGAGATTGCGCAAAGAAAAGCGAACCGTTCACGAGATTCTCTGATACAAATACGTGTTGTACGTGACAACATTTTCCCTTAATTATCACCTTTTCAACAAAAGCAGAATGATGTACCCAATGAACTATAATCGTTCGTAACCTGACTCTTTCATAATTGTATGGTGCTTTAACCAGTGACTATTTTTTACAGTGTTCCTGACTAAATTGCCCAGCCCAGGCGGCGGATGACATGATCGAGCCGGCAACTTGTGAAACCGCCCGGCCGTATGGCATTTTCCAATATACTCTGTTAGTTTTGTGGGGTTCATTATCGAACCCCAACGGTTTTAGCTTGTATTTATATTATTTATCAACATAGGCCTATTTGTTCGTGATATTTCAAGCGTTTTAAAATTTCAAAATAATCCCATTCAATTACACGGTTGACGATGAAAATTTACTGAATTTAGAGAATGCAATGCGGCCACCACCTGGCCCAGCCAGAGCACATTGTGTATGTCACTGGATGAAGCCCTTGGCATCAAACCCAAAGGAATATGAAACAGAAATAAGTAACATAAAATATATTATGTTCCTACTTCCTATCTGTGTACGTGAGGTGAGCTTAACGTTAGCTGACTTCGGAGAACTTGAGAGGCAGTACGTGTGAACGGAGCCATTTACCACTCAAAGCTATATTGCCCGCCACTGAAGCAACATTTCCTCAAAATACAGAATTAGATAATAATACTTGATTGACCTAGGAATATACCAGTTTCTTATTTTTCGTTAAGGCATGCATTTACAAGTAGTCTTAAAGCATCTAGTCTTTGTGTGTTGTGAAAAAAATGAAATTACACCTGAATGTTTGGAAAGTACATAAGAAACCTGATGTACTTTTGCTTTATAATACACAACGTAGTGAGAAAATAACATGATTGAACAAGTTTAAGGTCAACCGTAGACGAATATATTTGTTAATGAAATTTGAGCCATATAACATTGTCAACGAAAATGTAATTAAGAATTGTCATTACCCAATGCAAACATAATGACTCTATTTGTTATTGAAATTAGAACTGCATTATCAGGCCTTGATATCATGATTTAACCTACATCAAAGATATTGTTTTAAGATATGTTACAAGAAACAAGCCATACCAATCAATAAAATTATGAAATTCAAGATCACATGGTTGACATTTATTAAGAAACGCGTTTTAAAAGTCGGCTAATAGTGTTTTGCATTAGTCTTGTTTGTGTCAAATTAGTAGGGGTAGGCAAATATTGACGCACGCGAGAAGGTTAGACAGTTGCGTAAAGCGAGACGGTGTATAAGACTGAAATCAACGAATCACAGATGTTTTAAGTAAAGTGTGCTGAGGCTTGTGGATCAACGTTTAGGCGTTGTGCCTGTGCGTAACGCACTATGAATTACTGCGCTTTCCCCCCTTCTTTTACTGAAGGGTGTTGCCTCCGGACAGAGTAAAAAACCCAACCACAGAGCACACCTTCACTATTCAAGCAGATTGTGTTATTGCATTATATTAATTGAAGGCCTTAGAACTAAAAAGGGGTTAAGTCACAAAATCTGGAAAAATTAGTTAGTGACAATTTGTCTGAAATAATGCTGTAGAGCATTAAAACTGCAATGCTGATTTATTTTGTTTACGTTTTTGGATAAAATATTGTTCATTATTAGCCATTAGTGTCTGACTAGGGTAAATATAAAACTATGCATCGATTTGAACGTTTTTGGTTGCAAGGAAGATAGCCTAGATATGATCTGCTATGTAGGTTGCTCTCTCAGGCCGAGTAAAAGTTTAGTGTGAATTATTCATAACCGATCGATAACATGAGTCACTTTGTCGCTTGCAAAACAACATAATTCGTCGCAGGTTTGTGCTGTTAATAGAAAAACTGTGAATTTTGTATTACCCGGTAATAGCAATAGCATCAGTTATATGTAACTGGATCAAACTTTGTGTTCGATAATAAGTTGGGTATAAAGCAACCTTAAGTTGGCCCTATCATATGGTATTCATTTTTATAATTTTCCAAATGCATCAGCGTATAAACCCTCTCTTGTATACTATAATGGAGATAAATATTTAAATAGGAACACTGTTAATTTTTCGCAATAAATATCAGCCGTGTATCATAATTCATTAAAAAAACTGATGCAGGGATCTTGAATTTCGTGGTATGACGACTTATTCTGGTATCGTTGACGTATTGCACGAAAACATTTTACAAAAACTAGGATCCACAACATATTCATCTATCAGGGCACAGTTCTTTAACTCACATATATGTGGTGCACATTCATTGAATGACCTTTAAAAGTATGGGTACAAAATCTCATACTCTGCAACTTGAGGTCAAATTTTACACTACAAAAATTTAATTGAGGTTATTGAACTATGCCATTGGGATGAGGCCATTTTGGTCCATAATGAAAGCTATATATTTGATTTAGGTCAAAGTATTTTAAACAATATAGAAGCCTATAAACCAGCTTGATCTTAAATAATATACAGCCCGAACTTGAATAACAAACATCACGACAAAAGACATGTATTTGCATTCAGTAATAGAGTGTCTGAATTTAATAATCTAATTTCTTTTGAAAATGTTATCTAACTCAATTTCCATCAACAAATATTGCCATTGCTAAAATACGGCGAAGCACCTGCTCTTGTAACTAGTTCAATCATTTTCATTAACGCAAAAGTACATTAACCGACTTATATATAGTGTAATGTCAGTTTTCACAACAAACAAAGACTATGCTTAACATGAATACTTGCAAATGTTGACTAAGTCTGTATACGGAAATAGGTCAATCATATATTCTTATCATATTCTGAAATTACAGGCAAATGTTGATTGAAGAGGGGACGAGAAGGACAATGCCGTTGCCCGTTAGCTCACATACACAAATAAAAAAGCGTTTTTATTTACATAATTCTGTCAGAGGTTCAATGTGCTATGTTCAGCGATGTGCCGAGGGGAGGGTGGAGCATTTCGCTCATCTGTAAAATTGTAGAAATAAATGAGTATGTGTCGAATAGGGGATAAATACGCAATAATATTGTCATATACCACACGCATTGGTAACAGAGAATGGAAGGATTTCTGTGCACAATCTCTGAACAACTTTAAGACAACATTCGTTCACGTGTCTAAAAAGAGCGCAATGATTTATATATACTAGTGCGCTACGCATAGACGTTGATCCACAAGCCTCAGCCCACTTTTTAGGTTGTCTATCACGTTTTGTTACTTCATGTTTTGAAATTCTGACTTTTTATAAATACACTCACGTAAAACTTACTTACAAAGAGTTGTAAAACAGTTTAGTATAATAAGCACGGACACATTTTGCGTTTAATGAGTGTCTATAAAATGTATTTTCAACCATGAAGTATTAACAGCATACAATGAAAAGACATCTTAGCTCATATGAACTGTCAGTGACGAATTATACATCATCTAATTCACGCAAATGACAGTAAAGACATAATATGACTCTTTTGGCGTCGTAAATCTATGTTTATTGCGTGCTAAATCCATGATAAAGTTAGTATCGAAATGGATTGTAGACTTCATGTGTCAGAATTAAGTGTGTCGGGGATTCTCGTGAATCTGTGCTGTTACTAATTGAAGGATTCCTATCCCGTGCAATGTTTGAATCAACAAGAAACATCAGTTGGATCTTTGGCCGCCGTAAAATATCTGTTTATTGCGTCCTAATGATGAAGGTATTCAGCTGGTATTAAGAAGATGGTTTTTAACTGACATATAAAAGAGTCAGATGTAGACACTATTGTTGATTTAAAAGCTTGTTTCCCATAGAATTATACACAATGCTGACATTTGCTCTTACATAATTGAGAGGTCAAAATTAAGAAAAATTAAAAAACGGCTCCTAGATATTTTTATTTAGTTTCTAAAAATTAATTTAAAAAATTTGGCCCAAGAATTGTGTGTTACATTGCACGAAAAAGAAGTGGGCCAAAAAAAAAACCCGGTATTTTTGGGATTTTGGGCCAAAAATGTCATTTTGGCCCAAATTTGACCTCACAGATGAACTTATCAAGTCTAAATATGTATACTTTTACATACTTTACACCAACAATTTAGCAGTTATGAGGCCCGAAAGTGTCCATAATTCCAGGATTCAGACCAACCTTAAGTCAAATAGTTAATGGAATCCTGTGATTAGAACATAATAATGCTTAATGGAGTAAACGTGTCGGCGTAAAAAGGAGACGGGATATATTGATCATGATGATTCTAATTCATCATTCGAGTGTCCATCAGGCAGTTATTGTTAACTACATGTATGCACACAACACAGGGGCACTCACAATAGGCAATTGAACCCTACTGGTAGCGCTGTGTTGTAGCTATATGGGATGAACTAGTTAGCATCATATATCAAAAAGGAAAAAAAGCTATTTTAGTACTTGCTCTATATTTCAATTACTTATTCTTTTCCAAATATCTGAATCTTCAACCCGGTACAAGCTTTAATAACGGGGAACATACATTTTATTAAAAGAAATCCTACCATCTATCCAAACTCGCCAATGCACATTTTGCTTCACCGAGCAGCCATTTTTGTGTCGTATTTGGAAGATTGGTGTCATAAAACCGTCATAGGTACAAATTTATTACTTTCTGTCAATCAATTATGACTTATTTTCTACATGTCAATCTTTAAATGATTGGCATAGTCCTTATAATAACGATGGTCCGCCTTGATTAGTAAATGAAAGCAAACAGCTGCAAACCAGTGAAAAATACCCCAAAACTCGGTCAGTGGAGCTCCGCTCGTACATGTCAATAGAGTCATTATCGATTGGATTAGTCGTCCGTAGCGGACAATTTGGTCGCTCATTGGATCAATATTATCAGGTGGTAATAAATTTGCATTGGACAATAGATTACTATATTGGTTTAGTACTGCATATATCGGTTTAATCTTCAATAAGAGCGTTTATGGCTGGAAAGGTCACGGTGAATATGCCGTGGACGACACTGCACTATGCATTCAATAAAGTTCTACCTCTTCACTTATAACTTTGGTTCTGTAAATGGTAGCTTCTTCAAACACATCGTGATTATATATTGGAAAGTCCCCTACGCGTACCAGTGAGAGTAAATCACACATTGATGCCTTTTCCTAATGTGTTTAGGTGACCAAACAAAATAAGATTGATACACCGGAAACAGAAAAAATCGAAAACATTTACATGAATATAGTAGTGTATCACGACATTTGCTTGATATACAAGGGTTATGATTATGTTAACAGATTGTAACTGAAACAACATCAATTGTGCAACCAAACAGGAACTGTCAGGAAGATGACCATTAATAAAAATGCGCTTTAACTTCTGCAAAAATTATTCCAGCTTTCAATTTCGCTGTTATGTCTGACAGTCTTATGAAAATCTGCTTGGGAACAAATTTATATATGAAATGACTTTCAAGTTCTGTCTCAAAGCTGAAAGTAAAAAAAAAAAGATATACACCCAGCCACTTTTTGTAACTTGCTACTTGCAAATCAGTTTCCTTGGTGTTCAATTACCAAGTGCCATTTCCATAATAGGTTTAAAGTGCTTCCAGTTAGCAATATTTTTCTAATGCAGACAAATGTGTTTTGGGCATTTTGAAGAGCAGTTCTTATCTGCTCTTATCGATTCTTTGGGAAAAAACACTGTGTTTGTTGGAGTGACGCAGGTGTGTTTTTCCTCTTTAGTGTACATAATATTTTTGATATTTTGTTGCATGTCAAACTCAATTTTAGCTATCTGAAGTGAACAATTGGTATTTTATGGTCACTTCAAATTGGTTTCCCTATGTCGCCTTGTCCTTCTGAATATCCGCGATAATGAGTCCTGATTTCATTTTTACTTCGGCTGCATTAGATGACAAAAGGCATTGAAAATACATTTATTCGCAAGCTAAACAAGATAAAAAGTTATAATCATGGACAATATGCAACGACTACTATTTGCAGAAGCTGAGATATGAGGATAGAGGTAGAACATTTTGAATGTTCCTCACATTTAGTAACTTCTGCAGTATTCATGACAGTTTATACAATTTTATACATAACATGGATCTCTAAAAGATTTTAGCATTCATTTTTATTTAATGTCATTATATTCTGCTCGTGTACTTAAATATTATCGCCGGAAGATTTGAAAAAAAATGCAAAATTAATTTGATTTATTACAAATGTGATGGCATTAGATTTGCTTTATCAGAAATCCCAAAGACAAATCGTCGGCTGCATACAATAACGACAATTACAGTACGCGCTATAGCTGCTATTGTATAACTTTCATAAGTAAGCTTCCAAAATTCTGTTGCCAAAACGAAGAGTTTGCTAATCGTTAAAATAAGTGCCGGTCATAATCTAGACTATGCCATAGTCGATTTTTGATAAATAAAAGCAATGTTATGAATGTTAATCATGATGAAAGCATTTAGTTGAACTCGAAATTATACTGACATTTATTACATCAAAATACTAGTATAAAATTGTTATGAAAAAGTTTATATAATTATATTAGTGACAGTAAAAGTAAAGTGTATGTATGCTTATATTATTGAATGCAACATATCATAATGTCATAATTGTATTGGCACTCCCAATACTGAACAATTCTGATTTTAGAATCTGCCAGTTTATTAATTGTGAAATTCCAGGTTAAAAATCGACTAGGGCCTTTCAATTTTAAAAAGGATTTTGAATTAATGGTAAAAACAGGTACCTCGAGGATTTAAGCCATAACGAGATCTGGGCGACCAATCACAAGGCAGATCCATTTAAAGATGCATTACATCATGGCCAATTTTAGTTTCGGGTATCGGATGGTACCAACAGTGGTCCTTTATTTTTTGTTAGGCCTTTGGCTTTTCAAAATTTTCCCTTCCCTTTGATATATTTATGTTTGTTTATCTTTTGACTAGAATGGCTGACCATAGATTTGCTTTTCCCTTTTTGACCTGGTTGGCCTGCTATACTTGCATATGCCTGTTTTTTTCTCACCTAATTGATTTTTCCCTTGTATGTTCTTATTATCATTCTAATTTCTTTTCATTCTATGCTTGTCACTTTCTTTTGCTGTCTTTCTCATTTAATCTCTTGCAGTGCTAGCTACTAGTGCTGCTTTTTTTAACCTTGCAAAAGGGATGTTTTATGCTCCCGAAACGTCAGTTGTTTTGTCTTTTTAACCCTAAATTTTGGATGTTGTTGTACATATTAAACAGTTTTTAACATTTATTTTCCTTGGTTATGTACACTGCTTGAATCTTTTTAAGATCCATTCAAAGTTTCCCTGCTGGTCAGTTGGTGCTGTTTTAGTTTGCTTTTTTGCTCAATTTTAGTAGGCCAGATTTCCGACAATCATATCCATAGAAGCTCATAGACAGCCGTGTTAATAGTTAGGGAAAAAAGTTCACTTTGGTGACCACTCTCTGGCTAGTAAGGTTTGACGATTGATTCGACTTCTATGGACCATTTAGAAAAAAATAGCCACCATGTCCCTCGCGAAAATCCCGGCATTTTTCGCTAGAGGCCAAAATCAAAATGGCCGCCACCACCATTTTGAAAATTTAAGTTTTGAACCAGAGCACCTATAATCATGCACAAAGACACTTTTTCGGATATGTCGAGTACAAGGATTCCGATTCTGACATTAGTTTGACATTACGGCATCATTTTCACCCAGAAATCCAAGATGGTGGCCGGCACCATCTTGAAAAATTTAGTTTTGAACAAGAGGACCTTAAATCGTGTACAAAGACACTTTTTTGGATAAGTCGACCAAAAGGATTTCAAATTTGACATTACTTTGACATTACGAACTCATATTTACCCAGAAATCCAAGATGGTGGCCGCCGGCGCCATCTTGAAAAAAATAAGTTTTGAACCAGATTACCTAAAATCGTGTACAAAGACACTTTTTCCGGTAAGTCGACCCCAAGAAATCCGAATCTGACATTAATTTGACGTTACAAAATAATTTTTGCCCAGAAATCCAAGATGGCCCCCATTTGGTAGAGCGTAAATGTGATTTTTGAATTAGAGCAGAAGCATAAGTGTGTCATTTCCGCCTTATCTGGGGTTCATGTCTCTTATATGGGGTTTCAACTGCCTTAATTTGGGTTTACATCCCTTATCTAGGGATAAGGCGTCTTATCTGTGGTTTAGACGGCCTTATCCTGGGTTTACGTTCCTTACCTGTGGCTAAGATGCCTTAACCTTAGCATATCGCAGTCTAAACCCAGATAAGGCATATAAACCCCAGATGATGTGCCGTAACCCCAGATAAGCGACGTAGACCCCAGATAAAGCAGTCTAAACCCCAAATAAGGCGCCTTAACCCTAAATAAAGAACATAAACCCCAGAAAAGGCATCTAAACCCCACATAAGGTGCCTTAACTCTAGATAAGGGTTGTTAACCCCAGATAAAGGTCGTAAACCTCAGATAAGGCATCTAAACCCAAGATAAGGCGCCTTAACCCCAGATAAGAGACGTAAAGTCAGATATGGCAGTCTAAACCCCAGATAAGGCGCCGTCTGGGGTTTACTTCTCTTATATAAGGTTTATGTTCCTTATTTATGGTTAAGGCGCCTTATTTGGGGTTGGGACTGGTTTATCTGAGGTGTACGTCCCTTATCTGGGGTTACGGCGCCTTATCGGGGTTTAAACTGTCATATCTGAGTTTACGTCTCTTATCTGGGGTTAAGGCGCCTTATCTTGGGTTTAGATGTCTTATCTGAGGTTTACGACCCTTATCTCTGGTTAACGACCCGTATCTAGAGTTTGGGCACCTTATGTGGGGTTTAGATGCCTTATCTTAGGTTTATGTTCCTCATTTAGGGTTAAAGCGCCTTATTTGGGGGTTGGACTGCTTTATCGACGGTCTACGTCTCTTATCTGGGGTTACGGCGCATTATCTGGGGTTTAGATGCCTTATCTGGGTTTAGACTGCGATATGTTAAGGTTAAGGCATCTTAGCCACAGGTAAGGAACATAAATCCAGGATAAGGCCGTCTAAACCACAGGTAAGGCGCCTTATCCCTAGATAAGGGATGTAAACCCAAGATAAGGCAGTTTAAACCCCATATAAGGGACATGAACCCCAGATAAGGCGGAAATGACACATTTATGCTTCTGCTTTCATTCAAAAATCACATTTACGCTCTACCAAATGGGGGCCATCTTGGATTTCTGGGCAAAAATTATTTTGTAACGTCAAATTAATGTCAGATTCGGATTTCTTGGGGTCGACTTACCGGAAAAAATGTCTTTGTACACGATTTTAGGTAATCTGGTTCAAAACTTATTTTTTTTCAACATGGCGCCGGCGGCCACCATCTTGGATTTCTGGGTAAATATGAGTTCGTAATGTCAAAGTAATGTCAAATTTGAAATCCTTGTGTTCGACTTATCCAAAAAAGTGTCTTTGTACACGATTTAAGGTCCTCTTGTTCAAAACTAAAATTTTTCAAGATGGTGCCGGCCACCATCTTGGATTTCTGGGTGAAAATGATGCCGTAATGTCAAACTAATGTCAGAATCGGAATCCTTGTACTCGACATATCCGAAAAAGTGTCTTTGTGCATGATTATAGGTGCTCTGGTTCAAAACTTAAATTTTCAAAATGGTGGTGGCCGCCATTTTGGATTTTGGCCTCTAGCGAAAAATGCCGGGAATTTCGCGAGGGACATGGTGGCTATTTTTTTTCTAAATGGTCCATAGAAGTCGAATCAATCGTCAAACCTTACTAGCCAGAGAGTGGTCACCAAAGTGAACTTTTTCCCCTAACTATAAGCATGTAAACCGCAATCCAAAGTCAGCAGTCCACTTTGGAAGCTAACAAACAGAGGGAATAGGGTGACTAAAAAGAACAGATGGGAAAATCTATCAATTGTGCACACAGAGTTAAATCAGAGTTATAAGCTTAAATACAATATCCATATGCGATATGGACAATGGGCAAGTGGACTACTGGGTAGTCTAGTCATAATCATACCATTAGTGATCATGCAAACGTTGTTCCATCAAACCAATGTGATAATATCTTTACACTCTTCATCTCGTTTATCGGAGTCAAGTACTTTTTAGATTAGATAATATAAGTATTTATATCCCACTTGATGATTATATATGATAGTTTACTTTCCAAGGAGTTAGATTGAGTGTCTATTTTTGGAAACGTGATGTTACAGCAGTATGAATCTTGCAGTAAATATGGATCTTGTAATATGGATGCTAAGTAAAGAAGTAATAAATATCTTAACTTTGTTAATTACCCAGTAAAGTTTTAATTTATTTTTTATTCATATTTTGCAAGCTCTCAACATTATAGTTTTACATTATAGGTGTCATCTATTCAGAAATTAATTCCCAGATATTACTTGGAATAAAAACAACATTGATGAAACCTGCTTTTTAATTTGGTCTATAGTCTATAAGAGTAAGACAATTTATTATAGGCAGCTATTTCTTATATAATACGTGCTATACTTCTAGGATGGAAAGTCGTTGAAAACAGATTATTTTACAACATTTTTATCCAGCTGGTGTATGACGTGCAGTCCCTAAATTCAGTAAATTTTCATCGTCAACCGTGTAATTGAATGGGATTATTTTGAAATTTTAAAACGCTTGAAATATCACAAACAAATAGGCCTATGTTGATAAATAATATAAATACAAGCTAAAACCGTTGGGGTTCGATAATGAACCCCACAAAACTGACCGAGTATATGGAAAATGCCATACGGCCGGGCGGTTTCACGAGTTGCCGGCTCGATCATGTCATCCGCCGCCTGTTTTTATCCGAGTATCATCACGAAAGATTGACTCAATCCAATACGCTGATACCCATTGGCAGTAACCGGATTTGAAGGCGGTTCTAATGTATTCCAACACAATGCCTTCGTTTTATGTGCATATATATATAGCCTACTTATTCATGTTATTAGCAGTCGCATTCTTGTTTTCATGTTTGGTATTAGCCTTATTTAGAGTTATGCTCATAGCTACACTATAAGTCGCCGTTTTAATGCAAGAAATTCGTAAGTGAATAGTTTATTACTATACACTTACACCCTTCTTCAACCGACGAGTTGTTATACATTCTTATTCTATTTGACAATCCTGTTGATCTATATTTTTAATGTTCTTCCTCTCACATTCTTCTTTTAAAAAATACATTCAATGAATTTTTGTTCGCGTCGACACAGAGCAATTTTGAACTTCATTGCCTTCAGCACTACCAACCATCTTTACTATAGGGCCTATCACTGATTGGCTCAATTAAAAAACGCAGTGATTTGTAGTGCGCCACGCACAGGCACAACACCTAGACCATAAACAATCAACAACTCAGGGAAGAAGAGGAAGAAGAAAAAGAAGAAGAAGAAGAAGAAGAAGAAGAAGGAGCAGCAGCGAATGAAGACAATTACTTATTAAACGTGATTCTATAAAAACACACCGTCCATGGCACTGCAGTAAATGCTTCGGCAAGGTTAACTGTTTAGTGAAAACCCTTTGAGCTACATTGATATTACCTGAATAAAAAGCACTGTGTGCTCCAAAAAAAACGAATTTAAAGACAAATTATTATGTTCTGTCTCGCTTTGTTGTAACCACAACACTTTATCACATAATGTCATTATTAAATTACATTTAAGAGCCTCCGAATAATTTCCAAGGTATGTAGGAACTAATGTTACAATATGTCTGGACACAAAAAGAAAGATTTTGTAAACAAAATCTTAAAGCTATATTTAACCATATTGTCGCAAATAAAAGGATAGACAAAAATTTCCGTAAATAAGGATAGACCAGAATACCTCATATCCCAAAGTATTACAAAAACTTCGTGGATATCACAAACATAAGACGTATTATCTCCTCATTCCGACAAAGTGATTGAATTATTGTCAGGTGATTCCAATGAAGTATATTACAAATATCTATCTTGCACTATACGGAAACGCCAACAGGGACGCAGATGGTAACCAGGGGTAAGGTTTGCTAAAATGTAGTATTTGAAACTTATAAATCTCACACGATTATTAGGTCAGTTTTGTACAGTACAAAATACACACAAAAATCAAGTTTCCGACGGAACAATTCTCTCAGGGACACCTGTAGGGTAATGGTAAATTGGTTTTTTGTTAAAAGAACAGCAAATGTGGGGGCAAAATAAAGATATCATTTGATTACAGGTACACGTTTACGCATGTACAATAATAATATGAATAACATGTATCAGTACGTGGTGCTGAATTTTGGTTTGTACTGTCTTTTTTGTCATTATTTTGTTTTAAAGCTTTGTGCGTTGAAATTTAGATGAATGCGGACTCTTATTTTATACGTAATCCACAATATGGCCCTTTGTGCTCAAGTTTAACTTAAATGTAACTGGATCAAACTTGTTTTTGATGTTAAGTTGCAAAATAAAGGTGATGTAACATTCAGTTGTCGGATATCTTTTAACCTTCATCGTTAACTCAATACAGTACAATGGCTGTTAGTTTGCAGCAAATATATTTAAGAACTTCTATTGGATCCATTGATATGTAAACTCTATTTTCTTGTTAATTGGGTTTATAAATATTTGATATTTATCTTTTCCCTATCTACCGAATTAAACGTTCTGGTAGGTAAATGATTAACCAGACTACTAGTAACAGCCCGACTCGCCATAGTGAGAATCTAGTATACTGCTCATACGATTCCTGTGAGGCTATCAACTTTTATTTTATGATCGGATAGACTGGCCAAGAAGTGAACGTTCACTCCATGAACAACATAAAAGAAATGTGGGCCAACAGGTTTATCAAATTGTTTGGTAATTTCCCTTTTCCAGTGTTTATGGACAAGACAATATAAAAATCCACCTAATTTATACATTTCATTTGAAGGTCATCAAATTTCAAGTCATTTCAAAAGCACCTAGAGTTGCATGTGGAAGAAATACACTTTCCAATACAAAATGAAAAGTATCAATATGCATTTTACAGGATACATAAAGCATGGGACATCATGCTCTAAAGTGTTGTATTATTTTAATCCTCGTACCGCAATTAGAATTTGTTTCCTGTTGCTTCATGCTGTTTAGATATTGAGGCGCTATGACATTTAAAGAGCCGTTTCATATGTTAAACACCTGATGAATTATTGTAAATATTGGAATATTTAAAATAATCTATTCTGGTGATTTACATGAAACGGCTTTTAAATGTCTTTTTATTTCAAGGAGAGAATAATATTATGTTACTTTACTTCACGTTTAAAAAACAAGTTATTATGGATTAACAGGAACAATTGACATCCTTCTGTAAAGCATGGAAAAACAATTATGTCTGTTGTTCAATGTACCTATAATTTACACAAACAAATCCTTACAGACACTTTTCTGACACGATTTTGACGACCTCTCATTCAACATTATATAAAGTGTTAAGTTAATTAAAGGTCTGTGACCAGAATGAAATTCTACATTTTGCTCACTACTACTGTGAAAACGCGGTGAAAATTGATAAGCATCACAAGAAGTGTGATAATTTCCTTTAGGGCAAGGTTATACGTTTTTGCTTCTCCTTCCCCCTGAATCAATACAACTTACAATTTGAAAACAGACTGTTTACTAGTAGTCTTCAATGTAAGATAACAGAATATTAAAACATCTGACCACCCACCATTAAGAAATGGGCACTGAATATACAGCCCAATACAATTTTGTTGCAACTTTCAAATATTGGGTTATTGTCTTTAAAATGAACGCTTTGACATCAAAATTGGGGCAGTTGCAACAAATGAGGTATCATAATGCCTAGAATTGCATTTAAAGTGGAGAGACATATTATGTTACTTTACTTCACGTTTAAAAAAACAAGTTATTTCTGGATTAACAGGAACAATTGATACCCCTTTGTAAACCATGGAAAAACAAATATGTCTGTTGTTTAATGTACCTATGACTTACACAAACAAATCCTTACAGACACTTTTCTGACACGATTTTGATGACCTCTCATTCAGCATTATATAAAGTGTTAAGTTAAGGTGTTAAGGGCTGTGACCAGAGCAATTGAATGATTATAAGTTCGAATTGCAACCAGCCTAATCACAAAGCTCCCGATACCTAGCGGGAGCGGTGTTCGACCGCAGACAAGTTTCGTCATTTATTTTATTCAAACATTTTTGAATTGTACAAATGTATATTGGCATGACCAACAAAATCGTATGATGAAAAATGCATTAAAATGAGTACAAACAAGCCGAGTATTGGTTCTTAAGATAGCTCTTAATATTTTGAGAGAAAATCTCAAACAGAGGACTGATCGTAAAGTTAGGTGTTGATACACGGTTGTTTGATGACATGTAAAAGTCATTTTTAAGAAATGTTGAACAATGATGGCGCTATTCATCTAAAATTTTGTTTGCATCTTTACAAGAGGTAGACACTTGTAAAATGGTATTAGAACATCAGCAAACAGACTAACAAATGACAAGGGAATTTAAAAAAACCCAACCTTTTATCATGAAATGAAAGGTAGAAGTCATATTATTTGGCTAATTTAGATTTAAAATATATGTTAATAGCGCCCTCAATTTGCACACAATTGTACAGTTTATAGAATTAAATGAGCAGAAAAAGATGCATAATTTGATACCGAAACGCAAATCTATGTCCAAAATTCAAAATAAATGTGTATATACAGTTTATTAGTGTGATATTATTCAGGTCTATAATTGAACATTATAAATGTTTTGTTAGAAACAAATAATAAATGATCACATCAAACAACCGTGGATAATGTTGAAACAAGTGTGCAATTTTAGTTATTATTAGATGGTATTTCATGGCATTTCATCCGTATTATGTATGGTTTATTTTCAGAATCACCGGAAACAACGATTGACTAAACCTAACTTGACTGGATTTAATATGAGCCAGAAAGGAATTACGCGGGAAAAATGATGATAATAGCATAGGTGCAGACAGACTGCGGGACAGTTCAAGCAATCTTGAAACAAGCAGCTAGTGATCATTTTGGTGCGTCACTTCATTGGGCAGTACAGACCCATACAATCTTACGAATAGGTGTGTAGGAAGGAACATACTTTTTGTAACTACCGTGGTTATAATTGGGCTTCAATTGTCTACTGAATAGATCGAGGAACTCTATTTAAGGCTAGTTAGCTACACATTATTTATACTTACTACAGTTTACAGCAAACATTTATGGATACACATGTATAGCTTCTTCTGGATTGATTGTTTTGTGAAAATGTAACGGGGGAAATACTACCTGTTTTTTGCATGTGAATGGAAAGTTGTTCATAATTATCTGCAAGGGCAATTACGGCTGCTAACAATGGATAGAAATACAACTGTGGTAACCTAATAACACATCATCTATTACCAAGTTAGTTACGTATGCTTCGAGACTTTGTCTACAGGACTTTGCGCTGTTTATTGCTTAGATATACGACCATAATGAGTCACTGGCATCTGTTTCCAAGGAGGGTGAGACGAACATCTCCTGAACTACTACAAGATGACACGTAAGTACTTGTTGTTGATATAGATTTTGTCTAGTGCCCCGAAGGTCCTGGGTTTGTTATGTATTTGTAATATTCAAGTGTTAGCTATATTTATGAGAAAATCAAGTAGTGAATCATTTGTATGAAAACTTATATCCTGTGTGATTTAACCCTAGAACTATGAAGGGGGTGTCACAACCCCCTAATATTTTTCATCGGGCAAAAAAAACAAAACAACAACAACAACAGCAACAACAACAACAACAAAACAGCTTGTGAATACCCAAACGACTTAAGCTAATCGTAGAACCATTCGGTGAGCTCATTGTATGGCAACATTTTTACCACAGCATTCCCGAGGTAGAGATGACCATCAAAAATTACCATAGAGGAATAACATCGCCACAGGTTTCGTCAGTAAAATCTATGATTTTGAATTTTGCTCTCTGAAATTATTTCAGGAGATATCAAGTTTTAAGTTCAACAGCAAGCTAGGCTGTTTCTTAATGCGTCTATCCTGATCTAATTTGATCATCTACATCAAACGTTGCAGCCAGTAATAGGAAACTTGGGCCAGATCCATTTGATACAAACTGTACCTTTGGCTTAGATAGCATTTATTAACCCTCTCCGCATGGATGTCGACTAGAGACAACAAGCTTTAAATTTTCTTTAAAAATTCAAAAATTTCAGAATTATATTTTAATGACCATATTTGGAATCAACATGCAAATGCATTAAAACGAGTACAAACAAGCCTTTAATTGGTTCAGTGGTTCTAGATATAGGTCTTGATTTTTTGAGAAAATATTTGAAAACTTAGACTTTTTATGTTGAAGACTTATAATCAGCACGCTGAGCTTTAACAACAGACGATCTAAGATTCGGTTGATTCTAATATTGAGTTTTAGTTTCTCTATTATTCAGAACCCCAAAATCAGGGGTTAAAAAAGTGAAGCAGAGCTGGTCTGCAATCATAACGCTTTTGTGCTGGGAAGACACATTAGGGCATATGACCATCAGTATTATGGTCTATTGTGCTAATTATTATCGGATATCTATCACCGCGGGCAGTAGTTGATGCTCTACCAAATCTGATTTAGTCTTACTTTAGAGAAGCTTTTAAATAAGTCTGTCGTAGGTGGCCTACTTTCATATCACCGTGTAATTACACACCGAGTTCTACGGCCCAAGGCCTAGAAATCGTGCTCGTATATTGAGGAAAGGGGGCTTTGTTTGTTTTGTATGAAATATAAACGATGCATGATGATGGAGATTATATCATTATGAATTAGTTTATTGTCCCCGGTAAGCACAACCCATACCTCTTGCATAGGTTTCCCTCTCCCTCACCTATATAACATCCTATTCCCTCTCCAAGGTGACTCCTTCTCCCCTCGCCTCCCCTAAATTCGATATCTTCTATACCTTAAACACTATTCCATTCCACTCTCGAGTTCTCCTCCCCTATTTCCATTTCAACTCCCATCTGTTTCCTTTTCTCCCCCCCACATACACACACCAATCTTTTCCCTCTCTCTTCTCCCGCTCTCTCTCGCTCTTTTCAATTCTTCGAGCAATAAACTTGAATAAATAGTCTATACTTTAATATAGCTTCAATCTTCAATCGATCCCGGTGCATGCGATATGCATATGAATAGTTCGATGGCCTATATTTTTGTTCACAGGGAAATAAGCTAAGGCTAATTTCGAAATCGAACCCATGTTTTCAAATGTAGATTGAGTTGTTTGACTTCTCTACTACGAAAATTAAAAACCTCCTTTTAGTACAGTTCCATATGTATTCTCGCTGGATTTGTGTGCCAAAATGGATTTTATTGGCTAACTTAGTCAATTTTGGGGTGCTGATTTCAAAAAAATAAGGTACCATTTTTTTCAATGGCGTCTTCGGTCGCCATTTTGATTTTCAAAATGGCCGCCATTTTTCATTATATTTTGTCCTATATCTCAACTTCTGACCAACATAGAAGGATAAAAATGGTGGCAATACCTATGTTTGTGATACCAGGGATTCTATTAAAACCATTGTTTTACTTGTAGCTAATTTGGTTAGGCCGCCATCTTGAATTTCAAAATGGCCACCATTTTTCATTTTATTTTGTCCCATATCTCAACTTCTGAGCAACATAGAAGAATAAAAATGGTGGCAATACCCATATTTATGATTCTAGGTATCCATTAAAACCATTGTCTTACTTCAATATTTGTAGCCAATTTGGTTTGGCCGCCATCTTGAATTTCAAAATGGCCGTCATATTTAGTACACTTTTACATATATCTCAGTATGTGGGAAACAAAAAAGCCTAAAAATTATGGCAATGCCCATGTTTATGATGGCGAGGATTCCAAATTCCTGCCTGTTTACCATTTCAGCCACCATGAAGGCTTTCAAAATGACCGCTATTCCATTTTATGTGCAGAAAACAATTTTTGATACGTTTGAATAATTGGTCCAGGTCCACACTTGACAAGTTCAACAAACTGCCTGAGGTGGAGGTTGTTCAAGACATTTCTCAGGGGCAATTGTCTCATCTGATGTTTTCTCGTATCCAATGTTAGTTAGCAATGGTATTTGCGGCTGCCGCTCTTTGAAACCTTTGCTCTCTAAATGCGTGGTTTCAGTGCTCTAAGAGTTTGTGGCAACTTTTCAGCTTCAACAAAATGTATGGATTTGAACAATTCCCATCTCAACTCCCTGACTGTGCTGCATTCACTGTTCTTAGCATACACTGTGCACACAAAGTTTTCGGGAACATTTGACATGCTGCCCCCGGTCAAACCATCCTCCCCGAAGTTCTGGTAAACATCAAGTACATCACAACTTGATTCCAGGCTAAGTCCACCGACTCTTAAATAAATCGGCAAAGTTTTGCTCCCCAATCAGCACCACTAAAGGCATGGAGACCTAATAAACCTTTACTTCTTTGGCTCCCAACAGCTGCAACCCTTACAAGTATGTCAATGGTACACGTCCACAGCGACAACGCCTGGTAAATAATTATATTGTACAGGCAGGGAACCTAAATCAATACACGTGTATCTGCTATGCACGATTTGATATTCAGACGATAGATCTTGGGGATATCGGGGTAGAAAATGATGAATATCTCCCGTTATTTTTGGTTTCTAAAGAACCCAAGTGTAAGGCTTGCACTTGAATATATGTGTTGAAAGAACACGGTAATCTTAAGTGAGCGTATTGAACTTCAAGTGTGCGTTTTGAAATATAAAAAAAACTGACAAAAATTAAGATTTTATATGTGCAGAACCAAAAAAATGACAGCTGCCCTCATTCGCAAACACTCGGGTCACGGAACATAACACGGTACTATAACGCAGTGTAGACCACAACAAAATGGCCATGCGTGGCTGTTGAAGAACTAGAGGATTCGACCTACCATCATGGCAAATTTCTGCCATGAAGATATCTATCGGGCGATGACACCGTGTGGTATGCTTTGCTGTGATGGAACAAAGCTTGTCTGTAATGTTACTGGGAAAACACATCTATCTCGGATGTCTCCGCCATGTCAGTCTTAGATGCATGCATAGGGATCAAGGTATCTGCCTCCTCCTCACTGATATTGGAATCAAAGACATCTGGTTTGTGTAATTGGAATACTTGAAGTTCCATAGACGACAACTACACTCTTGCAGCTATCTGCATATTCATGAAGTACAGCTTTCTCCAAATATTCTGTTAGTTTTACTTTGTTTTTATTGAGAGACAGCATGGTTTTCAGTGGTACTAGTTTGACATTTGAGTCTTTGATGTCAAACTTTAGCGGGTCGATAACAGCAGACCTTTTGCCACGTGTCTGAGCTTTCAAAGAGTTGCCAATATATCTGTCAAAGATAACGCATCCTTCATCATCTCAGATATGATCTTACGGATGCTTTGAACAAAGGCAGTCACAAAAAGCACAACAGTACACCATGGATGGAGCTTTCTTGATAGCTTGGACAACTGCCATGGCATCGATAATACACACATTGTGTCGGCTCTCCATCCTGCTTGATGCATCGTCTGGTGTTACATATACTTCAGATTCACTTGGTACTTCCATACTACATGTATACTCTTCATAGGTATGACCAAAGGTACTTTTGTCAGTTGGGATAAGAAGAAGACCATCTGAAGAGAAGAGTGACCTGGGGATTTCAGAAAACTCATAATCAAACTGTCTCGCTTGGAGACTGTATCATACTAGGACATGACTGCTGAACAACAAGAAATATTGCCAATAGCTGTCGATCTTCTCTTAACTTGACTAGCTTATGTCCAACTTTGCAAAGATACCTTCTACTTGCATGTATTCAAGGTCTTCAGCTTAATGTGCTCATTAGATCCAAAACGGATTTATCTGCTGTTGACGCAACTACTCTTTCTGACACGAACTCTTCAAGCTTCTCTGTACCCTTGTCATCTCTAAGAAGTTTCGGTAACCTCCATATTAGATGCCAAATTCATTAGATTGATGGCCTTACATATCAAGAATGGGTTTCCGCCACATTGTTTGACAATGCCCTCCTTGATCATGGCTGAATTGTTAAACATGCAAACTGCCATTGAGCCACTCACCTGATAATGCTCCTTGATTGCTGATTGGTCACTCTTAATGCAATAAAGATCTTGAAAGTCTTGAATGGTGTTGATATAGCTCAGGGGCAATTAAGAGATATCCCATATATATTGAGTGCATCTTTATTCTGTGTAATTCCAGTGATTCCTCACGCTACCTTGAGTTCTCTGATAACCTGTTCTAATGTTTGATCCACAAAGAGGGTTGTCAAAGGTATGCCCAATTTAGTCACCATATAATTGCTAAATTTCAGAGCTTTTCAGGTTTCTTGATAAAGCAACTGCATTTGGGCAAGATAAGCTGGCACGAGTCAAGCATATTTGTAAAGATCATGAGCAAAGGAGTACTGAACTTGCTCCTCAAGAGCACCAAGATGAAGGTCCTACTCTCACTGTCTACTCGCTCAAATCAAGCAAAGTAATTTCTCTACCTGCTTCATATAATTTAGGAGAAATTGGGCCATCTCACCAAGGTGTTGGTCAGGTGTAGCTTGGAACTGTCCTTTGAAGATTGACATTACTTCTTTAAAAATAACTGCTATGTCATCTTGTTTAGTATGAAGCTTCTTGCGGAATTTCAGGGTCATTCTTTTCTTGCTGTGAAGATGCTTCAAAAATGAGGTCGTAGTTAGCCATGATAGATCATGATATTGGTCATAAGGTACTCCAAATCACGCTTATACCATTTTCCAGTGACTATTTGGCAGATTGTCGATGGAGAATAAAGACCAGCTTCAGTGCTGATGATTTCACGATCACTGTCTTCAAAATACTTTGCGACAGCTTTCAATATCCATTTGGAATCCTCGCCATCATAAACATAGACATTGCCATCATTTTTAGAGATAAATGCAAAAGTGTATTGAATATGGCGGCCATTTCGAAATTCAAGATGGCGGCCAAACCAAATTAGCTACAAGTAAGACAATGGTTGTAATGTAATCTCTGGTATCACAAACATAGGTATTGCCACCATTTTTATTCTTCTATGTTGCTCAGAAGCTGAAATATGGGACAAAATTTAATGAAAAATGGCGGCCATTTTGAAATTCAAGATGGCGACCTAACCAAATTAGCTACAAGTAAGACAATAATTTCAATGGAATCCCTGGCATCACAAACATGGGTATTGGCATCATTTTTATTCTTCTATGTTGCTCAGAAGCTGAGATATAGGACAAAATATAATGAAAAATGGCGGCCATTTTGAAAATCAAAATGGCGACCGAAGACGCCATTGAAAAAAATGGTACCTTATTTTTTTGAAATCAGCACCCTCAAATTGACAAAGTTAGCCAATAAAATCCATTTTGGCACGCATATCCAGCGGGATCCAAATATCTGACATATGGAACTGTACTATTTGTATACTTTGATCGGTATCTTCAAACCTGATATTCTGCGGTTTTCGATTATGTAACGAACTGAAATGAAAACCGAAAATGTTTTCTACCAATTTTAAGTTTCTAAAAAATTACAAACAAAGACATCGATAATGACGTCAGCAAGAGCTTCAGCAGGATAATAGGAAACCACGTGACTAAAACCAAAGCTAAAACTCAATATTTGAAATGACCGATTGTTGTAACACTTGATTGTATAACTAAAACTTTGTGATAAATCCACCTATTTATTGATTGGAACATCTACATTTAGATTAATTCAAGTGTTATCAAAAACAAATGCTTTTGTGCTAAATCCGTGTAATTATTGATTGGAAAATCTCAGCTTGTAATTAATTAATTTAAAGTGAATCATTATATCTATTAATTACCTATGAACTCTTGCGTTACACAAGTTGACTTGTGTGGCTTGTAAGAAAAATAAATTCGATATCATTTTACATTTGGGCTTTATAAATATAGGGCACTTGTGCAGATATCGATAATGACGTCAGTCAAGAGCTTAAATAAGGCAATAGAAACTACATGACCAAAACCAAAACTAAAACCATTGTTATGTACTCAAACTGATACCCAGATGCGCATTTAGGTACGAGTAAAATCAAACGTGTAAGATGAAATGACAGTCTTAGTAAATGTGTTATAACTTTAAATCGAAATCCTCGAATCACACGAAATAAAATGCCTTGTGAAGCTTACACATTACGTATTATGCCATAGCAACAATTTTACGTCGTAAATGTGTTTTGTTTGTTAGATGTTTTGCGACTGTTTCATTATCTGAAAAAAAACACCATGTGCACCGCGCCGACACATCTCACACTTATAAGAATAAAAACAAAACAGAGCAAACAAAGAAACAAAAAACAAACTAACAAAACAATCATCAACAGTAACAACAACATAATCGCATAGTATCTGCTGCAATGCATGTGCGTAATATTAAAACTAAATATGTAAAAAATATTTTGCGATGACTGATCATTTCAACTACTCAGTGCCAGAAGTGGGTAAGTGCAATAGCTGTCCTGTAAAAATGTGACAATTTATACACAGTATATTGTACTCATCTATGGCAGCTACACACGTCAGCTATTGCACTTACCCACTTCTGGCACTGATCAGTCGATTTGTGTGCACACTCATAAGCACACACCCCTACCCTTTGACACCTCACCCCAAGGCCCCCACACACACCCCTGGCACTGAGCGCAAAAACATACGCATCAAACATTTTAACAGTATTTAGTTTCAACATTATTGCTCCTTTCCCCGAGTATCTCTGCATAAATATTTTTGTAGCAATATCCACCTGTGCTAAAGCGTATTTTTGTGCGACTTGCAGACATGAATTAACTGGTTGGCAAACTGTCATCTGTCATATAATCTGGATGTTTACTTTATTGGAGAAGGTATTTATTTGATAGAATACAAGGTCTGCCTTCAAAAGTAGAACACAATATTAACTACACTAAGTAAATAACAGAGCAAAATGTTGTCCTGCATTGCGGGATCCAAAAGCTAAGACAAATAGCATAAACAGATATTGAAATGCATTCATTACGATGTACTTAGTAGTACTTTAAAAGTAGTTGATGAAGTATTATGTAAATTACTGTAAATGGTTTGATAAAAGAAGATTTATGAACGCTCACTAGAAGAAACGTTACACACTGTAAGTGCAAATTAGTCGTGTTATATAACATCTAAAATGCCCAAATGTGGTTGTTTTGTTGAATAATCTGAATTGGCTTATACAGGTTGTCGCTGAAAGAACGGTATCGTCGGAAACGTATAAATTGTTTCGGTATTGTAACGCCAAAACTAAACATAACTAAATTACTGAGGTTGTTGAGAAATAAATTAGCTCTCACATACCTGACGACACCGTTGTTGAAATATACGTAATTTACTAACCTCCCCCATTTTCCTTTCCAAATTGAAATATCCGTCGATGATCTGTATTGGGAGTGCTAATTACTGCGTTTCATCAGCGCATGAGGCGTCTATTGTCATTGATAGATAATTTATAGATAAATTTAGGTAGTTTTATAAAATTCTTTTATATTAAAAACGGAGCTGTCAATAATCAAAAATTCAAAAAGTATGTGATACTGATATATTCCTCCAAATACCCAAACAAGTCAGTTCCAGAGGATACATTTCTTTTAGGGACACCCTGTATAGCTGACATGTCAAGATATCTGCCATTTTGCTGACAGTAATAATCATGGAACTGGTTATAATCGATAATGTATACTCGTTTGTGAAAGCCTTCTTTTAGTTTTTCTAGAAAAAAACAATTTTCAAATGAATATATCTACCGAAAAAATTAATAACCGTGTTAACATTATTTTATTTATTTTTTCAAGTAGCCAAACCAGCATCAAAGTTAACGTTTATTAAATATTTTACCAATAAATAAAAAGAAGCCAATTTTATTAATGATATGTGTTAATAAAATGCATCTAATTTATTTTGTTTTGTAATAAACATCTACCATATTAAAACATATTATTATATCACTTCAGATATTAAAAGGCTAAATGTTGTGTAAGTAACGAAGTACAAGCATATTTTAGGGGAAATGGGACTGATATAAATATATGGGTAATTCGATAGCCAAACAATTGTTAAATTCTCTCTGCCAGCATTTCAAATGATGAAACACACACACACTGCAATAATTATCTTCAAAACTGCCGCCAAAGAAAGAATAGTTTAAGATCACTCAAGCGTAACAAATCCTTTATTCCATACAATACTTGCTTCATAACATCATAAGTAATCAACAGATAACAACTATTTAGTAGTAAAATTATACAATGAATGTATACACAAACAGGTGGTAAAAAGAGTTGCTAAGTTTCAAAGTCAGGCTTATAAAATGTTATGTCTCAAAGCCCACGCGCGCGTTCATTTTTCTTAGAGCGTCCATGTTAGCTGAAACAGCAAATTCATTTTTTATTTCCATTTTTGCTGTAAAAGAAAAGTTACTGTATACGATACTCGCATTCATAAAACAATTGTGTAAATCAAACACAAATGATGCAGTGTACTTTTGAACACTCGAAAATGACATCTTCATTCAAAATTAAGTTAAAGAAAATCTTTATTTTTAGCCTTATGATGGAGCAGCACATGTAAAAATTAATATCTGTCACTGTAAAATTTGGTTTGGAGTATGCAGTTAATGCGGAAAGTGATTTGTCGCGAAGAGAAAGAAAAAAGAGAGAAGAAAAAGAGCAAACAGAGAAGAGGAGACAACCAGCTAATTGGGGAAGACGGGTCTTTTCAGATATTTTTTTTTGAAAGAGGTCATGGTGGTAATGCCTCTGGTCGTAGCAGGGAGACAGCTCCATAGACGAGGAGTAGGTGTTGTAAAAGCTATAATTAAGACAGAGATAAAAAGAATTTATCGCGTCTGATGTCACTGTCAATTACGATCCTTGATTAGTTTACACATGTTTTAAAATAGCGCGTAAAAGGAAGACCGATCTATCTAGTGCTGATCGGAGAAAAGGAATAGCAACAAATGGCGAAACGTACTTTTACAAGGCAAAAATCAGCTTTTCTAGGCATTGTTGACATGGTGACTTAGAAAGAAAGTTTCCTACTATAAAGACCTAACTTTTGAGATGGTTTGAATGTTTGAAGGTGCAAAATTAACAATAAGGCGCCCGGTTATACCTCCGCGTTCAGCAAGTCATCATCACGACACTTGTAAACAAGCCGTGCTCGAGTTTGATTGACAGATGACGTCAGACGCGATCAATTCTTTTTAGCTCTGTCTTTAATTATAGAGTGTGTGTCCTTGGAACATTGAAGACGGATTGCCAGTGGAGGGTCGGAAGTATTATGCAGACGTCTGGCAAGAGGGACGAATAGTCCCTTTACCAAAATATTAATATTTCTACCTGTTTTCTAACATTCAAGCGGAATATCTAACATGTATGGAGACAATTCTTTTGAGTGGGTATGTGCTACACATGTGTTCAAAAGTATGATATTGGGAAGTGATTCCCTAATAAAATCAACAACAGGAATACACATACAAAACTGTGTCTTTGCAGACGAAGTCAAATGCGGTGCAAAATAGAGCCAGAGGGCATACGAGCTGCATGTAGCTGATCACGGATACCATGCCTATATGAGTGGGTGACGAGTCTGAAAGAGGGGGTCGTCACCTTGCACATTCCCATACCACCAGACAATGACAGTACCCTCCAGATATGCTACTGGATATGATAGGAAGAGTTGACTGAATGTAATGTGATCACGGCTGTCGTGGAATGTCACATCCAAAACTAAGGAAATGGTAATTGATTTCAGGATGTCTAGTTCAACGCCAAACCCTAAATAATCGAAGAAGGAAGTAATGTGAAACGGTGGGACTTCGAAGCTGTCTGTGGTGATCTATTGAGCAGGAAGCTGACTGGTGTGATGGATTGTCCTGACTTTAATTGGAATACAATTGAAATTTGGCCCATATGCAAATTTAAATATTTATATAAAGTAAAACATTCAATTTAAACTTAAAAAAAAACAGGCATATCTATCGAAAAATCATCGGATTAGTACGACCGCAGCGATCTAGTATACCGTTATATATTAAAAAACACTTTTCATCAATTGCAAATTAATATAATACGACAGACAAGGTCGTACAGTGCATAGATGCATTTTTGCCATCTGAATACAAATAAAGTATGTAAGGTTTCTTATGTGATATACAGATTTTAGCATACTATGCTCGTGTCAATAACTCCTGTTGAGAAAATAATAGATACAGGGTGTCCCAAAGAAAAGAGGCCCCTCATTGCTCTTTTTTCTCCTATACCAGAAAAGTTGATCAAGTAAAGAAGCCTTTACCCGCCAGCTTTAATAAACCGAAACAATGATTTCAATCGGCTCTTAGTTTTTGAAGATATGCCCTTTTAAAGAAATGTATCCGTTTTTCACTCTGTCCACGGAGGAGGTTTGGCTACTTCAAAGATTGAAAAGTGCATATACCATGCATGAATATAAAACATTCCTCGATGATAACTTTATAAAATAACAACTTTATTTTAGGGAATGGGCTTTACCGGTGGGCTTATGGGATATGGATTTTGTTAAGTGTCATTGATTTGGGCGAAATTGATGTGGGATGGGACTTCTGCTTTGCTATACTTGCAATTGAATATATGAATACAAAACCCACCTAAGTCCTTACGCTGGCCAAATTGAGTTAAGCATGAGAAATTGTTGCTATACATAGGCCTGTCATATGTATGAAAAAACAACTCAAGTTCATCATCTGTGTCTATTGAGCATGTGAGAAATAGCATGTATGAAAGAACCACCCAATTCCGTGATTTGAGTCTTGTAATACATTGATTGAAATCCAGTATGTATAAAAGTCCACTTGTAACACATTCATTGCTGGAGAGTGACTTTTGAAAAATAAATGGGTTTAATAATGGCAGAATGCTTATCAACATTATACATACCTGTGTACTTTATTTTGTATTATCTTACTAGTGGTAATCTCATTCCAACGCTGTTGTCTTTGTATATGATTCAAAAAACCACCCAAGTCCAAAATTTTAAAATGAACCCTACAAAGTCCCTGAAATGCTAATCGTCATACTTTATACAGTTTAATCAACTCATTTGCACGTAAAACTTACCATATTGACCAGGTAAATCTAACTTAAGGAATTAAAATGATACACAGGTTTTTCTCTCAAAATCACTTCCCATGGACTTGGGTGGGTTTTGTATTCATGTATTCAATTACTTATGCTTTTCTCGGTTATTTTATGCCTTTTTGTTTTATTATGTTTCTTACTTTTTTACTTTATTGTTTCTTGCTTTCTTTTTATTGACAACACAAGTCATTTCTCTTTTGGAATAAAATATAGCCCTGAAAAGGGCTGTTTAGGTTGTCTTTGTTCTTTTGAAGTGATTTTACTGTGCTGCTCTGCCCTCTACCTGGTTGCCTCCTTGACGAATACAGATTTCAGCCCTAGTCCTCATTGCATCAATTGCGTTGCGTACCATGCCTGTGCGCCGGATACTTGCAAAAGGTAGCCCTGAAAACATTATTCTGTTAAAAATACCAATTAAATTCCGTTTATCACACCAGTGAATGTGTTCCGAGGCCTTACCTTTCCATGTCATTAACCCTTTTTCATTTAATCTTTGATGTAGCCAAACCTCATCTGTGGACAGGGTGAAAAACGGGTACATTTCTCTAAAAGGGTATATCTTCAAAAGTTATGAGCCGATTGAAATAATTATTGTTTCGGTTTATTAAAGCTAACGGGTAAATGCTTCTTTACATACCAACATATACTTGATCAAATTTTCTAAAATAGGAGAAAAAGAGGGCGCAATGATGGGCCTTGTTTTATGACCGAACGAACTTAGGAAAATGTGTTTATATCCGTGTATCGCGTTATGTGAATCATGGTTTGAACAGGGGCGTCGCTAGACCAATCGGATTCAGGGGGTGTGCATCATATTTTGCCGACGGATGTAAATATTTTTCCGTAATAAAATTGTGAATAGTAGCCAGGACGGCGCTCAAGAATCTAAAAAGTAGGGTTGTTGTTGTTGGGGATTAAGGTCCAATCTTTTCGTCAAACCAATGATTTTGCCGACAACAGTCAACTTTACCGACAGAATTATGAATGGGGTGTCACACCCCGGCCCCATACCCCCCCTCCCCTCTTACAGCGGCCCTGGGTTCGACAGGATTTTATGTATTTTCTAATTATGATAATTGACTTGATATTTAATTTGTCTCAGAACAAAAACTATTTAGCTTTTGTTAATAAAGTCCCAACTCACGCTCGCGTAAATTCACATAAGAATGCAATAGTCACGCATTACGCAACGCACGCCTAGCGTAAGCATTGCGTCCAACAGCGTACACGCCATTCTATGTCAATACACAGTGTTATGAGTCTTTTTTCCGCTTTATATAAGCTGAACAAACTGTAGCATTAGTGTTTTTCAATATCCTTTTTCAACATGTCCAGGCACTGTAAATCTCTTTCTCGTTTCACTGTCCTTGAAAGCTCCATATCAAACCGATGTAAGTATAAACATCCTATTGGATCTCTTCATCGATATTCGAGTACTGATTGACAGATGGGAAACAGAATACGAGGAATTCGTCCATAACACACAATGGAAATGTCAACATAGTCCGTGTAACCAGAGCCTTGACTACAGAGCTCTGTAGCTATTTCATGTCATTTTGAGGAAAATGAAAATATAACCATTGACAGCTATAATGTACGATCTATCTTATATTATGAGATTTTTTTTATAAATTTCAAACCTGTTATTTTACCATATATGTAATGTTTACACATGTCCCATCTTACACCTAAACTGAATAAGCCAAATTATTTGTTAGTTCAACAGAGCAAGTTTGACATAATGTAACATTCACACATTAATTCCCCATAGAACTCCACATTAAACGGCCAAAATTTTCTTTCATTTCATTTTAGTATTTCAGCTAATAGATAGAAACCTTTCCTAACAGTTATAACTTATATTATTTCAGCATTTTGAGTAAAGAAAACGACGAGCAACATTTTGATCAAAATCGGAGCAATATTGCAAATTTGACTCTAAGTCAGACTATACTGTTTCTGATTCATTTTGACCTGAGGAACACATTGGTGTAGGTGTGCACAGTCTGAGCATATTTGTAATTTACCCCTGATGTCGCAAACTATTCTTTGTTTAAAATGTATTTCCAAGCAGAACAATTTCAGACCATTTTGATCAAAATCGGATTTTTTTATATTTATTTAGCCCTGTGGACAGCGGTGGAGACAAAAAAGCGACATTTGACCGTTATGCTTATACCTCAAGAATTGTATATCGGAGATAGGTCAAACTATAATTTTTCTTGATAATGACGGGAATGCAATTGTTATCCATATTTGAAGAACCGTAAGTCCATATTTGGCATTTTGATATATGATCGTTTAAACTTTTTTAAGTAAGATAACTTTGAAACCAAGAAAGCCATAATATTTATACTTCTCAGTTACATAGGTATAGGCAAGAAGAATCATTTTGTATATCAACCAAGTAAATATCTGTAATATTTATATAATATTGAATGGCTTTGAGTGTGATACAAGAATATATTGCACGAGATAGAAAAATATTGCACGAGTCGAAGACGAGTGCAATATTTGTCTATCGAGTGCAATATATTCTTGTATCACACGAAAATAAGCCATTCAATATTATTATTATTATTTATATCAGGCTTTTGCTATGCGGTAAAATGAAAATTTAAGCTTACCTAGCCACCGGGTTGAACCAATGTGTATTGTAATGTAAGCTTACCTTTTGACCTTCTTCTTTTCTGCTTTTTACTCTCCAAAGACATTTTCGGAATAATTATATATAGGTTTATTTGTAGATGTGGATTATATTTCCTCAGGTTATCCTCATCCAGAATTGCCGCGAATTAAGTTTGTGATTTTACTTGTTTATACAGTACGAAATCTCCTGTGAGCTGTTACGATGTCTGTAGTGTATTGTTGTGCTGTTGTATCATGACCCGTGTTGGTGCCGTCACTATGGTAACGCGCGACGCGTACGCGATACGCGTACAATATTCAAGAAATATTGTATTGCATCCGGGTATTTTGCAAATATTGTACAATATACAGTTTTATTGTATCGCTCAAAAGCCTGATATAAATAATAATTATATAATATTGAATGGCTTTGATTGTGATACAAGAATATATTGCACGAGATAGAAAAATATTGCACGAGTCGAAGACGAGTGCAATATTTGTCTATCGAGTGCAATATATTCTTGTATCACACGAAAATAAGCCATTCAATATTATTATTATTATTTATATCAGGCTTTTGCTATGCTGGTTAATTGAATATTTAAGCTTACCTAGCCACCGGGTTTAACCAATGTGTATTGTAATGTAAGCTTACCTTTTGACCTTCTTCTTTTCTGCTTTTTACTCTCCAAAGACATTTTCGGAATAATTATATATAGGTTTATTTGTAGATGTGGATTATATTTCCTCAGGTTATCCTCATCCAGAATTGCCGCGAATTAAGTTTGTGATTTTACTTGTTTATACAGTACGAAATCTCCTGTGAGCTGTTACGATGTCTGTAGTGTATTGTTGTGCTGTTGTATCATGACGCGTGTTGGTGCCGTCACTATGGTAACGCGCGACGCGTACGCGATACGCGTACAATATTCAAGAAATATTGTATTGCATCCGGGTATTTTGCAAATATTGTACAATATACAGTTTTATTGTATCGCTCAAAAGCCTGATATAAATAATAATGATTGATATTGATCGATTTATCATTTTCGAACTTACGGTCTTCTTGCGCTCGGATTGAAACACAAGCTTATAACCCAAAACTGAATACAGATGTTGGAAATATTTAACCATATTGGTAATCTATGTGGAAAGACGAGCCATTTGACACCATTAATTGCTTAAGTTTGAAATTTGAGACCTGTTTTAGCGGTCATTTTGATTATATGCAAATTACCATTTTCCCCTATGTCGTTTTTGTGTCCTTTGGATATGTTGTTCAGGAATCACTAGCAAACGTAAATTGACTCGTCCATTACTGAACTTGTATTATAAAACCTTATTCAGAAGCAGGGAACACATAGCAACTGCTAAGGTTGTCATTTATCCAGGTATAATTAGAAATTTGGAAACATGAAACTATTCATTTGGAATTTAATTTATTTGAGTGGTAAAACTATGGAATGCTTCACCACTTTTGCGTAATGAAGACTTTACGAGTTATATAAACATATTAATACACACCTCTAAGTCAAAAATAATTGAAATATGCTTCATTCAACTTTATTGTATTTTATTAAACGGCTTCAAGTTTAAGGGAAGGATTGTAGTGCTTTTACGATCAGTTATTTATCGTCTAATGCAAGATATTGCTTTCGTCTAGGCACGTGTCGTTTTTATCATAGACTTTGGTTGATATGCATGAGAAATGCATGTTACATTTTAATTAAACGGCTTTTAGTTCAGGAAATGATTATATACAGTCGGTCGTTTCAAGTTATGAGTTTTAGGATTGGTTTGGATTTTGGTCACGTGGTTTCCTATTATCTTGCTTAAGCTTTTGACTAACGTTATTACCGATACCTTTATAAATCTGTACCCTCAGTTTGTTACATAATCGTGTGACCGCAGAACCTGTATGTTTGAAGTTACCTTGATCATCAAAGTATACAAAAGGAGTGTTTAAATTTAGCAGTGGGATATTCACGAGCAGAGAAACTGAACATCTCAATCTGCATTTGAAAGCGTGGTGTAGATGTTCAAATAATCATTGCATTATTTCCCTGTGAAATGATATCCACCATAGACGTATTTACTCCCAAGATTGCAAAAGAATAGACACTCGAGTGATGTCGCATACAGGATGATCAATTGAAGCTATATGACTTCCGATATAGGCTAGTTGACTTTTATTCAAGTAATTTATTGCACGAAAAAAAAAAGGGTTGAGAGGGAGGAGAGAGAGAGAGAGGGTGGGTGTGGGTGGGTGGATGAGCGGGTGTGTGTGAGAAACAGAGGGGAGATGGGTGTTTAGAAAAGAGGGAAGGAAGGGGAGAACTCGAGAGTGAGTGGAGTAGGGTGTATGGGAGAGGAGACTACGGTGTAGGGAGAGAGGTGAGGGAGAGAAGAAGGATACACTGGGGAGAGGAGGAGAAGGAATAGAGGAAGAGGAGATGTATGTCTTTTGTTTCCGGGTAAACTAATTTATAATCAAATCATATCCATCATCATTGCCTATATTTCATACAAAGAAACAAAGAAACAAAGAAACAAACAAACAAACAAAATGTTTATGTCTACTTTGGTTTTGAATACATAATCCTCTATAATCCTCTAGACGTTAAAGTTAAAGTTAAAGTAACGCCATTTCGCAAGCTCTCTATTATCAGATCCATATATTATACGTAATTGTCTACATTCAACATTTACACAAGGGCGGATATGTATCCGGTAGTATGCTTAGCACAATCATGACAATAGGCTATTATATACTTATGGTACTATACACCAGTGTGTGTTCCTCCTACACTAAAGTAGATTTTATTCCCCATTGCTGAGCGAAAAGTGTTTGGTATCTGACCAATGAGATAGCGGCGCTTTTCCAACGCTACAAAAAGCGCTCTACCTCATTGGCTAAAACCAGTCGCTATCGCTCAGCGATGAAGTATTAATTCATCTTTCGGTGTTATGATTGCAGACAAGATCTGCTCCTGTCTTTAATACCCTGATTTTTGGTTTCTGAACAAAAGAGAAACTAAAACGAGGGAGTGTGTTTAAGTTTAGAGAATATACATTGCCTTTACGATTAGTAATTCATTTATTGCAAGTTGTGGCTTTGTTCAATATTCTGGAGAATGTCTGGCGAAATGCGCAACATTATTGACATGTGTTATTATGCGTGAAACTCAATAACAATCCTAAATTATCATTGTTATGTTTTATTTTGTTTCTATTTTATGTCTATCTGTTTTATGATATTCACCAGCAATACTCTACATGTATGCAGACAATGATCTTTTGACATGTTTGAGCTGAGACGAATATAACTAAAGAGATAGGAAGCAATGCACTTTTACCATTGTCATTATGTCTTACGTGGTATCATTATACAAATACCTCAATCAATTTATTAAATTACATTGTCACACTTTCTATTGTGCAATCACTAAACGAACATGTTCAGTACATGCATTAAATACATTACATTGTGTCAAAATATAATGTAAACTTCTTTTTGTCCGATTTTGACATAATTTCTTGAATTTTGGCTCATTTTGTGTAACAATTCCTGCCAAACTAATGCAACCTATGTTTTTTTTCATATTAAGAATTGAATGTTTGTACATGTACTGCGTATGTTCTTTCAGGGATTGCACAATAGAAATGTGACAATTTAATTTAAGAAATTGATTGAGGTATTTGTATAATGATGCCACATAAGGCATAGTTCACAGTGGACAATGGTAAAAGTGCATTGCTTTAGTTATATTCGTCTCAGCTTTTGAGTGGGTATGTACCGCCCAGGGCACAGTGTCATCGCCCCGATATCTTCATGGCAGAAATCGCCATGGTAGGTTGAATCCACAGCCACGCATGGCCATTTTGTTCCGACCTTTGAGACGCATTAATGAGCCGAGGGACATCCCGACTAAGCTGACAATAGCTCGGTAATTGGCATCTCTTTGTGTAAGTGAGCTTGTATACGCCATGTGAGGGGTGCTCACACTACGCTGTGTGTGACCTCTGTGTGTATACGCCATGTGAGTGAGCGCTCACATCAGAAAATCAGAATATTTCTGTCAGTTTTTCCAGTTCAAGACGCAATGGTTCTTTTCAAGACGCTAGCTAACGACGATAATATCCGTTGAACATATATGTTCAAGTGCAAGGAACCAAATCTGTTTTTTTTATACGAAATCATTTACGGGAAATATTCATCATTTTGTACCCCGGTATCCAAAGATTTATCGTCTGAATATCAATCGTGCATAGCACATCTACGTGTATTGATCCCGGTATTCATTTCAGTGTATCTGGCTGTATAATGTAATTATTAACCGGGCGATGTCGGTATGCAGGGTTTCAAAGTTAGATGAAAGTAGGATCTTGGGAATTGAGTCTCTCAACCCCCCTTTTCAAACAATCAGTTTGTATATTCCAGTGCAATAAGTAATGTTGGACGTGGGCCACCCTGGTGTGCTGCGCATTTTATATAATATCTTTCTTTTTTTTATAGTAAAAATAAATAAATAAATAAATAAATAAATAAATAAATAAATAAATAAATAAATAAATAAATAAATAAATAAATAAATAAATAAATAAATATTACAGTATTTATCATAAAAATGTAAATCAAGTCACTGGATGAGTACTAACTGTGAAAATTATATTATGTAGTTTTATATTAAAAAAAGAGAGTGTTGTAAATACCAATGAGGAATGCTTTTATCATTATTTGTAAATAAATAGGCAACACCAGACAAGGTCGTGCAATGAATAGATGTATACAGTAAGTTAAAGAAGTAAGGTTTCTTATATAAAATAAACTTGGATGAATACAGACCATACATACCATACCATATCTATGCATTAGATACATCAACATCTCAGTACGCGTGTATTTTGTTGTATATACAATATCTCTCCTAAAAATAAATATTGACCTTCTTTGTGTCAAGTACAGTATAAAAATGTATATATTTATTACCAAATTTAATCTAAATAGCATGCATCTATCATACAAAATATAAACTTAAGATGTCATTTGTGTCATTTCATATTTACAAACAAAAATTGCTGTAAATATCAGCGAGGAAAGCTTTTATCATTATTTGTAAATAAATATGAAACAACAGACAAGGTTACCGATATAAGAGAAAGTAAAAAGTTCTTAGATACATTGGAGTTATATAAGGCAGTAAACCCAAGAAGGTAACAAAACCAAACGGGACTTCCGGGGTTTTGATCCTACATCTTTTACTCAAGACCTTAAATGTCAGCTCTCTGAAATTCCTGACTCCTTGTCATCAGCGGATGAATTGGTCAACCACTTTTCTGTCGTTTGTACCAAATTACTTGACCATCATGCTCCTCTCAAAACAAGATCTTTGTCCATCCGCACTCGGCTACCATGGTTTAATGAAGACATTGCTTGTGCTAGGCGAGTTCGCAGAAGGCTCGAAAGAAAATGGAGAAAGTCTCAGTCAGAACACGATCGCACATCTTGATCAATTGCACTTGGTGAACGACATGATCACGAGTGCTAAAACTGAGTTTTTCAAAACCAAAATAGCCAGTGGGGATGACAAAGATCTGTTTCGTACCATCAATACTTTGCTCAACAATTCAAACAAACAATTGCCTGTCTACAGCTCTTCAGATATCATGAGTGAACAGTTTTCCAACTTTGTCAAGAGTAAAACGGACAAGATCCGTAGGGACTTAGATGCTGTTGTTATGCCCAATTATGACATTGATTACAAGATTGAAGGTGATGAGCAAGCAGGGCACAGGTTGAATGTTTTCGAACCTACGTCTCTGGAGGAAGTTGAAAAGGTCTTGGTCAAACTTCCTAACAAGACCTGTTCTATTGATCCGCTTCCCACATGGCTCTTGAAACAGAACCTGTCTCTTGTTGTGCCCATTATCACCAAAATTGTAAATGTCTCTATGTGCACCGGTTATTTTCCAACTACTCTCAAGAATGCTATTGTCACCCCCATTCTTAAAAAACCGTCTCTTGATCCAAATGTGTTGAAAAATTATAGGCCTATTTCTAACATCCAATTCATATCCAAAGTAATTGAGAACATTGTTGCTGCTAGATATAAAGATTATTTGTCATCAAACAAACTCAGTGAGCCCCTTCAGTCAGCCTACAGGCAAGGGCACAGCACAGAAACTGCTTTGCTCAAAGTTAAAAATGATTTTATGCATGAGCTGGATGAGGGTAACGTTGTGCTGCTGGTCATGTTAGACCTCACCGCAGCTTTTGACACCATCGATCATGCCACCCTCATCCACAGACTTCGTACTATGGGTGTCTCTGGACCACCCCTAGAGTGGTTTCAATCATACATGTCTAACAGACACAGTCATGTCAACATCGATGACACTTTTTCTGCTGCTGTCTCCCTTGACTGTGGGCTGGCTCAAGGATCTGTCATGGGACCATTGTCTTTTTCTTTTTATACTTTACCTCTTGGCATGATCATTCGTAAGCACATACTTTTTTACCATATTTACGCCGATGATACTCAGTTATACACTGCTTTTAACCCTAAACAACCCATGGATCAAATTGATGCTATAAATCGGCTTCAGAACTGCATCCTTGATATTCAGTGCTGGATGACTCATGCTAAGTTGAAGTTAAACATGGAGAAAACAGAGTTCTTTGTTGTAGGCTCACCTCATAACCTTAAATCTATTCATGCTCTTAGTCTTAAAGTAAGTACAACTACCGTTAAATCTATTAATAAGGTCCGTAATCTTGGTATTATTTTTGACAGTACTATATCTATGTCAGATCATGTAAATGGGTTATGCCGTACTCTTAATTTTCAACTCCGAAATATTTCTCGTATAAGGCGGTACCTCAATGAAGAAAACTGTCATCATGTTGTTCGAGCCCTTGTGAGCTCCCGCCTCGATTATGGTAACTCGCTGCTTGCTGGTATCACCGAAGCCCAACTCGCGAAAATTCAACGCATTCAAAACAAAGCTACTCGCTTGATTTTCGGTATTCGTAGACGCGATCATATATCACCTTACCTCACCCGTCTTCACTGGCTCCCAGTCAAGCAGCGAGTTAACTTCAAAATCCTTGTTCTCATGTATCAGTGTATTAATAACAGTGCCCCTACCTACTTGTCTGAGCTAATTTCTATGTACAACACCCATTCCAGCAAACGTAATCTTCGCTCATCCAAGGACGCTACCAGACTTGCTATTCCCAGGACCAAAAGATCTGCAGGTGACCGTGGGTTCTCAGTGTACGGTCCTCGCCACTGGAATTCACTGCCCACTTCCATCAGAGAGGCCCCGTCACTGCAGATCTTTAAAAGGCATCTTAAAACCCACCTTTTTGAATTGTTGTAATTTCATTTGTTTTTATTTGTTCTGTGCAGCGCTTTGAACTGTGAAAAAGCGCTATAGAAATATTGTATGTATGTATGTATGTAAACCATATGTAAAAGTTCAATAGATAATGTGACAATATACGGAAAAATGTTAAAAAGATGCTGTATATTGCTTTTTGGGAATCGTGTCTCAATTTGAGTTAAGAACCCGACGATCCGAAAAGGTAAAAAAAAAGTAAAAAAGGAGACCTGCTCTCAATATAGTGGAGACCAGCTCCTACTAATGTGACACTGTTGTATCCTTTTGGATCCATCCTTTGGTTCCCTGCTGGTCAGTTGGAACAGATTTTCCCTGTTTTTATATCAATTTGTTTAGCATGATATTGTGTAAGTTTTAACATTGTATTAAATATAATGTACGGGTGACCGCCTTGATGAGAAATATGACAGCAAACCAGTGAAAAATGCCCCAAAACTCGGTCAGTGGAGCTCCGTCCGTACTCGACCGTAGCGGACAATTCGATCGCTCATTGGATTAGTATTATCACGTGGTAATAAATTTGCATTGGACAATAGATTACTATAATGGTTTAGTACTGCATATATCGGTTTATGGCTGGAAAGGTCGCGGTGAATTTGCCGTGGACATAACTGCACTATGCTCCGTCTAACGGATGTTAGTGATCTTGGCGATCCCATGATCTTATGGTGTTGATGACGTTATGGTTATGATATAATTAGTATGTTGGACAACTTGTGGTGCAACTATGATTATAACTGCATATAACTGGTTTTATCATTGAGAATGGATGAGAAATAATAATGTAGAGTCCGTAGTTTTCCGTTTTACGGAAAACGGAAGAAAATCACGGAGGTACAACACGGAAAATGACATTTGTGTATGATGTGACAAAAATTGTTAAAAGATAAGAGAAATAAATGTTAAAAACAATCATGAGTTGTGTATGTCAATTTTTATGATAAAAATACTGTTTAATAATGAACCTCCTATATCCCTACAAACATCGTAATAGTCGGCTTATAATCGTGAGAATATTCCAATCAGAGCATATTGATCGCGACATTGAACACTTTATTGTGACATTAATGTCACTGTTTATACATTTTAAGCTTTATTCATGACACGGATTTACAAATTTCACAACACGGATTACAACACGGAAAATGGATTTTAGAAAACGGTAAACTTCGGACTCTATTAACTAATGTCAACAACATGAAACATTATTTTAAATTAGAAAATTGAGCGCGATAATTAGTAAAGCATGCCCGGATTATTCTCACGGGGTTTAAAGTTTCATAGCGATGAGAATAGTGTCAATTCTTTTCATATTGTCTAATTCTCATCTCTTTTGAAAGAAATCTCATTATAAATGTCCACTATAATTAAAGACAGAGATAAAAGGAATTTATCGCGTCTGATGTCACTGTCAATTACGATCCTTGATTGGTTTACACAGGTTAATAGCGCGTAAAAGGAAGACCGATCTATCTGGTGCTGATCGGAGAAAATGAATAGCAGCAAATGGCGAAAAATTACGTAATTTTACAAGGCAAAAAGCACCATTTCTAGGCATTGTTGACAGGGTGCCTTCGCGAAAGAAAGTTTCCTACAATAAAGTAAAATAAACTTTTGAGATGGTTTGCATGTTTGAAGGTGCAAAATTAACAATAAGGCGTCCGGTTATATATCGCCGCGTCCAGCAAGTCATCATCACTAAACTAACCAAACCGAACTAGAATTTGATTGACAGATGACGTCAGACGCGATAAATTCTTTTTATCACTATCTTTAATTATAGTAGATACTTCGAGCACAAATCTAGAGGTAGCATCTGACGTCACAACATCATAGTAAAGTGGCGCACTCCCTGGAAAAATAATGAGACAATTTTCAGCTTTATCCAAAATAACATTTCCACAGTATTGACACATGGATGTGAAGATTCAATAATATCGTTATATCTCTTTTATGTCTCTCGTGAAAAGGTCTCATACGATATTTATAGTCCATAAACTTCAGGTAAAAGGGAAAAGAAAAATGAGCGGCAGGTGTTATTGAGATATCTAATGAACAGCATTGGGATTACTCATCTATTAATGCTAATATCTGACAGGTGGTGATGGCCCACGATGAGAATTGGAAAACACGATGAGAATTATCCTACGCCAGATTACCCGAGTTCCACAGATATCCTTTGCATTAATGAATATCCCTAAATCTGTTCATAGATTTGTACCATCTATAGCGGTCAAATATTTGGCACCTGTCCCCGGTTGTTTGATAGCATGTAAAACCGCGTCGTTTTTAATCATTATTATGTTTTGATGGATCCAAGTTGTGATAATATTGGGTCCAAAACATAATAATGATAAAATTGGATGCTTTACGCCCAATATTTATTGGTCTCGCTATGAGTTGTAAAATATTGGACTCGACTACGTCTCGTCCAATATTTTAAAACTCATAGCTCGACCAATAAATATGGGCTCAACCGATCCAATTTTATATCAAAGGTGGACACTGGTGGCGCTATTTTTTCTTAAATCGTGTTTTTATCTTTAAAATGGGTAGACATTGGTATAATGACATTAAAACATCAGAAAAAGAATAAAGAATAGCAACAAAATTTTCAAAACTTTTTATCATGAAATGTTAGGAATAACTTATATTATTTGGCTAAATTTAATTTAGAATATATGTAAATAGTGCCTTCAATTTGCACACCAATTTACAATTTATATAATAAAAATAAAATACCACAAAAAAGCAGAAGAAGATGAATAAGCTAGAAAAGAAACGAAAATCTATGTTAAAAGGAGCTGGAAATGTATGTAACTATTAATGTGATAGTTGATGGTACTGTCCTTGTCCAGAATTCAACATTATATAATGTTTTGATAAAAAAAATTTAAACGATCACATCAAACAACCGTATCTTAATTATTTTGCTGTCTGTATTTCATTTTTTCATTGTAATAAATGAATATATGAATACAAAACCCACCAAGTCCATACTGTGGCCAAATTGAGTTAAGCATGGGAAATTGTTGCTCTACATAGGCCTGTCATATGTATGAAAAAACAACTCAAATTCATCCTCTGTGTCTATTGAGCATGTGAAAAATAGCATGTATGAAAGAACCACCCAAGTCCATGATTTGAGTCTTGTAACACATTGATTGAAATCCAGTATGTATAAAAGTCCGCTTGTAACATATTCATTGCTGGAGATTGACTTTTGAAGAACAAAATGGGTTTAATAAAGGAAAGTGTGTGGTTTATATTACATGGCAGAATGCTTATCAACATTATACATACCTGTGTGCTTTATTTTGTATTATCTTACTAGTGGTAATCTCATTCCATTATTGTTGTCTTTGTATATGATTCAAAAAACCACCCAAGTCCAGAATTTAAAATGAACCCCACGAAGTTCCTGAAATGCTAATCGTCGTACCTACAAATAAATGTAAGGCGGTTGAGAGACTCAATTCCCAAGATCCAACTTTTAAACCCTAAGCGGTACATACCCACTCAAAAGCTGAAACGAATATAACTAAAGAAATAAGAAGCAATGCACTTTTACCATTGTCCACTGTGAACTATGCCTTACGTGGCATCATTATACTAATACCTCAATTAACTTCTTAAATTAAATTGTCACATTTCTATTGTGCAATCCCTAAAAGAACATGCTCAGTACATGTACAAACATTCAATTCTTAAAGCCATATTATAACATTTTCAAACAAAATAGATTAGCATTTCTTTGCCATAATATGTTAGCTTTTACTGTCAGACTTAATACAGTTTAACCCACTCATTTGCAAGTAAAACTTACCATCTTGACCAGGTAAATATAACTGAAGGAATTAAAATGATACACAGGTTTTTCTCTCAAAATCACTTCCCATGGACTTGGGTGGGTTTTGTATTCATGTATTCAAATGTTTCCTTAAATTAACTCTGCAAAAACGTCTCCATCGACATACCTTCTCTCATCAATAGAATATGCATCCATTTAAAATCAAATTTTAAATTAAATATTTTACACTACATCAGGTGTATTGTCCTTGAAAAACTTTACGCTATAGACGCACATTAATTCATTATACTGTCCATCGTTAAAATGTAGCATGTTGATCATCTTTTACTTGTCTTTTCATAATAATTAAAATATAAAAGTATAATGAAGAAGAAAGTAGGTCATACAATCATCACGATAATTATTATAGCCTCAACAAAAACGTTGATTTATGAAGTCGGTTTTCAGGGAGTAAAAACAGTATCTTGTTTGTTTTTATTCTTATCAGTTGTGCAATAAAAGAGAGAATAATCAGCAAACATAACATATTGAAAGGTTACAAACGGAGTTCGTAAGTTTCATATTTTAAAAGGCTATATACCAAGAAAACGTTTTAAAATATTACATATACAATTTTGTTGCTGTCAAAATGCTATTGTAACAAATCAACACAAATAACATTATTTACAATTACTTGTGGCAACGTTTATCTTTATTTTTTGAAAATGTTATTAATGGGTCGGTCACCCACTTTTGCACAGTATCTTTTGTGGGGCTTGAGAGCACACCAGGCATATCAAATTGTATTCTGAATACGAAGAATGTCCTTCTTATATCAAAGAAATTAGATTTTTTTGAAATTCGCGATATAATACAAATTTTATGGCAAATTATTAACAATAGATATTTTTGACATTTAACAGTCCTCGAAGTAAAATACACTACGGTTTTAATACAAAAGTTAAGGTTTACTGTTATTAAAGCACTTCGGGCTTATTCTTTTACGTGGTAATTTAGTATACCACTGGGCATTATAATTATGCAAAAAGTAGAAATCCGAGTAAAATCGAGGGCGTAGCTGTGAAGCAAATCACACATTATGGCTTTAAAAAATAAATAGGCATTTTAGGGAGAAAAATGTACAAAATATAATTTTTTAATAATATGCCATAAAATGTACCAGTCAACATCCAAATTTGAACCAGTCTATTATATCGCCCATCTCAAAAAGTCAAAATTATTTGATATCAGAAGGACATTCTTCGTCTTCAAATATAATTTGATATATTTTGATGTGCTCTCATGTCCCACAAAAATACCGTTCAAACGTTGTTATCCGATCCCTTAAACAATGTTATAACCTTAATACTACCCGACACATTTTCTGGCAAGCTTTGCGTCAACAACGATAAGAACACGTTTCGTGTTTGCTTTGCAGTGATGAACCAAACGTGTTTGCTTTTAGAAAATTCAATGCAAATTTCGTGTATCGCAGCCAATGAAGTACCAGATCAAACATCGCTTACACCAAGCCACAGGGGGGGCCGGCCAAGATTGGCTCAATTTTGACGTTGTCATTGGTTTTACACGTAAACACAAAAATGTCTCAAATTATTCCAAAACTGTACGTATGTTATTAAGCACTATTTTATCAGTCTAAATCCGTTGAGGTTCGCCAGTGAACCTCATTGTAAGTACTGTTTTTTGATATTTTTGTATGAATAACGCACGATATGTTACGATATATACTGAAAATTTCCCCTACGTTTATCAATGAGAATACGTAGTGTAGTGGTTGTGCAGCTCGCCTCCCACGCATGAGGTCCCGAGATCGATTCTCCTCCCCGGCGGTGATTAAAAATTTTTCTTCTTCTTTTTTCTTTGAATTTAAAATTATTTATTTTCATGTGAAAATGTATATATCGCACTGGGAAATATATTTTGTGCTTTTTTTTTCTGTAATGGGGCCACCCGGCCAATAGAGCTAAAACGGATCTTGGCTCCGGGAAAAAATAATTGCGTCCATCGTGCAGGCAGTGTTGCCGTCATATTGTCTGTTTTGTTTACGCTTTTGGCTGTTGCCACATTGAATAATGTAGTCCACCATCGTCTGCCAAGCCACGTACATTTAGTAAACTGCGCACTCATACGGCAGATTAGAGACAATCTATTTCCCACCGAGTCGCTAGCGACGAAGAGTTGCACAAACTGTCAATGAGGGTTGACGTTTCATTTTGGACAGTTAACACAACATAGTTCTCTGAAGAGAAATAATCACTAGTCGTATTAACGACTGAAGTATGAATTGCAATTTTACGTCGCAAAACTAATAGACGGCGCTAATAATAAGACGACCTTACCACTTTACACATCAAATGCATCACGCCTTTCAACCTTTGTAATGACTGTTTACTGTTTACTTTCGTTATTAAGAGTGACTTAAACGCCTATCTTTTGTTTCTACTAATTGGAATTGGAAATATGTTGAACGGGAATCTGTTTAGGAAGAATAACTCGCCAACGAGTTCAAATAAAACACGCGTCGAGACGGGGTAAGTTTTTAAAATTAATGGCATCAACACTGCTTTGTATGTGACGGAATGTTTGACGTTATCCTTTACATTGCGGTTACACATTTAACCAATGTGGAGGGGGGGGGGTTGAATACCAACCCTGTGGATTTAAGTACATAACTCCGTATGTTGTTATATTTTATACCAAAGGATATTTATGATTCTTTTCTATCCAGTGATACCAAAGTAGGTACCAAGATGTCCACATATCATGACGCTATGACATCATAACGTGTATGCGTCCTCACAAAATTCTGACAATTAAAAAAAAAACATAAGCAAAAATTGATTTCGGCTACAATATCACCAAATATTTTGGCGGGAAAAAATAATCGCTTGGCCTCACTAACCCACCTAGTTTGACCGTTCACCCTACTGGGTAAAGTGGTAGGTCAATACACTTGTTGCTAGATTAATGTGCGTAAAAGATGGTCTTATGATTATCTGAAGTCATTTGGTCGCTTATAAGACGAATCCAACGAGCCAAGTGATGGTCAGAATCCAGTCGGCCATTACTGGGTCCCGACTGCACCAAACTGGTGTTGTTACTGCCCAATTGGGTGGATTAAATCCGCTTAATAATCGATGTTGAATAATTGTATTGTGTTGTAAACTTTCATCATTCTTTTGTCTACGTATAACACGGGTGATGGGAGGAGAGGGGACCCAGTAATGGCTGCCATTGAGGTATAGGAATTTTTGAAAATGGATTCGTCTATAGTGTACGGGGAAGCAATTCGCCGTCGAAGCGTTGTAATAATCGGATTATCGACCATAGCAATAGATGAATGCGATTTTGAATAGATCGCCCTGCACTATAAGCAGGTTGCACTCCTCACCTGTGAATGTCTGCAATCATAGATTGAATACAATACCGCTCTTTTCATAATTCAAAGATACTAATCTTACAGGTGCGAGTGCTTAGCAGCGTGAACGTTATTGCTATGGTAGTTAATCCTGTTACATCATCACTACGACGGCGAACAGAGATGGTGATGGTACACCAAACCACAGTAACAAGACGAGGGTTAAGATTATTTTTTAAAATATTAAATTCAACTTAAAACCTAAATTAAAGACATTAAAAGTCAAGATTTGTTTCGAGAAAAGCAATTGTAGTTGTTTTCTTATTACAAATAATTAATCATTACTATTTCATGGTCTTAAAAGTTCCTTATGCGTTTGAAACGTACGTAGAACGTGTACTTTGATCTCTAGCTGTAATATGCAATTTGTATAATATACCTTCTGAAGTTGTCTGGCAATTTGTAATTTAATCGCTATTCTGATTATTTGGTTAGCTAGTTTTAATATTATTAAAAATAATACCTCCTGATATCACTTTTTTCATTCTGCGGGGAAAATGCTGTTTGCTTTGTGCAAAAAATGTCTTGGGACCAAGAATGTTAATATTTTATGACTAGTAATTAATGGTTATATTGTGCAATATAATATAAAGAGCGGATACTAATGATTGAATTGAAAAGTAATAATAATACACGCTGTTTTCTAAACTACCCACGCTTCTGATAATTAGTTGGCAATTGTGTAAAACAGTGGATTTAATAAACTTGCGGCGCTGAGAGGGCATGTTGAAATAGGTGTGGTATGTACAGAATACATTGAGGGACAAGCATTTCAATTATTTAAAAGCATTTAGCCATACTAGCATAGCATTGTAGTACACCATGTACATAATTCTATGTGTGTAAATTGCATAAATGCAACATTAATCAATCGGGGTGGGGACACATCTTCAATTTCTGGTGGGTATTTCCCTCCGTAATTGGGAGATGGTGGATCTTTGGGGGCTGACCGGTAAAAGGGGGGTCTTCTTTAGAGCTATAATGGATGGTCAAATCAAAGCCAGGGTTTTTCTTGGCTTCCTTGTTGCAAATACCTGAAAAAAAATCAGAAATGAGAAATGATACGTGATGCGTAACTAACAATGGGACAGATAGGTCATGTGTTGTTAAAAAGTTCACAACGTTATTAGTTTTGGTTATGGTCCTTATAAATGTTTTGTAAATGTTATTAGAATGTTTTATACCCTTCATATAACGCGACATTGTAAACGTTCTGTGTAACGTTTTGTGTTTGCAGGAGATAATGCCTACTGGGATCTTAATGGCTTCAGGTATCGGAAATGTACTTGTGCGCAAATTACAAGCCCTAACATTTCCTCACATTCCGTGGGATGGGGGTAGTTAATTGAATAGTGCAGGACTCAGCTTCCCAAGTTTAGCTACAGCCACTATGGTCCACAATGGCCTCATCCCAATGGCATAGTTCAATAACCTCAATTAAACACTGGTAGTCAAAATTGGACCTCAAGTTGCAGAGTATGAGTTTTTCAAAGCTCATTCAATGAATGTACAAATGTATTGGGGTTAAAGAACTGTGCCCAGATAGATGAGCATGTTGTGGATACTAGTGAGCCTAAAACGTGAGCAAAAAATGGCTGACGAATGCAATTCACTAATAATAGAAAGAAAACACAGTAATCATACAGAGGTTACTCAATGGGAATTTATGACATCTGCTTGGTATGTGTTTCATAATATTTTATATCCAGTCATACCTATTGTGTCAAAATATTTTCCGGATCACATATCAGCTTGTACACCAAGAACAAAATAAACCACTCTAAGAGGGCAGTGTACTTTTGTCAATTAAAACATAAAAGGCATTATCACCTTACCCTGTTGCAATATTGTAAAATGTTTTTTAATAAAGGCAGCGAATAACGAACTAAGTAATTTGCTCTCCCCGACGTACTGTGACAAATATGCATTACATGATGTTTTATTGTTGATGTTTGGTTTCATGATTTCAATGATGAATTATTGCACTGTAATACGTAAATGGATACCACGAATATTGAACAATATATCTAATTTCAGATTGTCTTTAACAAGATCTCCATTACGTCTACTTACATGTATTTTTTAGTATATTTACGTGTTGGAAATATGCTTGTACACTGTGTACAAACATAGGTATAATACTAGCGTAAGAAATTAAATTTGTTCACAAAATTAAGTTATTTTCAACGTTACTTATATATTATATATAATACACATTTTATGGCAAATTATTAAAAATTGATGTATTTGATATTTAACAGTCCTCGAAGTAAACTTTATAAATCTAATAACACGAATAATATGTACTTAACGTGTATGTAGCTGGGATGAAAAGCCGACGATCAGTTGACCTTTCGTATTGAAGATATGTTACTTTTTCCCCAAAACACCAAAAATTATTTAGGTCTTTTGGGGGAAAAAGTATGTTTTCAATATGAAAGGTCAAAATGTTCAATTGATTGTCGGCTTTTCATCTCAGGTACATAAAATTTAAATACATATCATTAGTTTTATAAAGTTTACTTCAAGGACTGTTAAATATCAAAGTTTAAAAAATATCAAATTTTTATTAATTTGTCATAAAATTTGTATCATATCGCGAATTTAAAAAAAAATCCTCGTATTCAGAATGCAATTCGATAATATGTATGTCTGTGTCCTCTCCGCTTCCAAAAATAATGTGCAAACGTTAATATCCGATCCTTGAAAAGAAATCACATGAAATATAGGTTACACAATTGTACAGTCCGTGCAATAAATTCGAACTTTTAAACATGACATAATGTTGGAAATACCATGTGATACAATTCGATTATTTCAACACATTGGAAATATCTACGTGTAAAACGTGAAATTGAATTAAAAATATTGCGGTAGGGTAGAGTGCATTTTGTTTTTAAGAGCAAATAATTAAATGTATTCCAGCTCATTTGGTCGATTGGTGATACCATCAAAATGTCTCCGGCTCGACACAAGAGATGCTTATCGATTATATCTAGCAATAGTTCTCCTTGACATATATAACATTACAGAGGAAGTTTTTGCTTTCTGTGATGTAACAGTGTACATTGAAGGATAAAAAAGAAATTCAGAAATGCTTAGTCACTTCAATATTTGAAGTGACTAAGCATTTCTGAATTTCTTTTTTTTTAATAGTCTAAACATACACATTTTAATCAAGCGTGTTTAATTGTATTTTATCGCGAGTATTTAGTTGCACTTGAACGAAGAATTGATCATTTAAGGGGGTACTACACCCCTGGCCAATTTTGTGCCTATTTGTGCATTTTCTCAAATATTATAGAGCATTGGTGACAAGTAAGACATGTATATTATAGGGGCAAGGACTACATTTGCTATACTGGAAATTTTATTTCAGCACAGACAACAGTTGTCAACAAATAAGGTCTTAAATCACAGGTCTTGGCTGCATGTTTAATTTTAACATATTATTAATGTGTTTGTTTAGGATTATACGGGGTGAACATAACTGGTACCTTAATTATTTTGCGCACTATATTTCAACGTTTTACATAGTGACGTATAACTTTGGACTCTTTTTTACCCATTTAACACGCCTAAGAACTAAAGTTCAGGTGAAAATAGAACAGGAATGTACTTTGAACATTCAGAAACAGTTTTCATGCAGTGATTTTGAAATTAGTCCAAAAATACAATAACAACAACAGCATAACATGATTAAAAATCGTAATTTTTTCAAACATTTTTACCCAATTTCACCCTTCACGTGACCTCTATTCGTAGTGATCATATCGGCCCAAATTTGGAGAAACAAAAGTCTGAACCCATAGACTTTAAAACGGCCAACATAACTCAATTTCGTCAGAAACGGCACTTTTAGTCCTTGAGTCTTTCCACTAGTGTCGTCAATTGCAGATGTCATATCAACTAAGCATATTACTGTCAGCCTTTCCGTCAAGAGAGAGGCAATTATTAATCTAATTTTAATCTCAACTCACACAGAGGCAGATGTATTTTTATATTAAAAAATTGTAGCTATAACCTAATACGTAAACACACAAAATGGATGATTAAATGAATGGATAGTGATTGAATGAATCAAATTCCCAATATTACATTATACTCTTCAGAAAAAGATTACTTCATGGGAATTTATGACGTCTACTTGACCTGTTTTTCATAATAATATTTTATATCCAGTCATGTCCATTGTGTCAATGTATTTTCCGGATCACTTATCAGCTTGTGAAACAGGAACAAAATAAACCACTCTAAGAGAGCAGTGCACTTTTGTAAATTAAAACATTAAAGGCGTTGCCGCCTAGCCCTGTAGCAGTATTGTGATGTGTTTTTTAATGAAGGAAACGAAAAAGTAAGTAATTTGCTCTTCCGAAGTAATGAGAAAAATACTGAAATATTGTAAATGGGATGACTCCAATGATGGAGTATAATAAATAAATGGATAAAATAAATAACATTAACCATTAATTGACTAGTAAGTAATAGTAGTGAACTCAGATTGTTTTAATTTAAAACAAGCACTCCATTAATCACAGGTTATTAAAAGTACTAAAATAATGCTTAAATTACTCAAATTGTATGCCCTATGACTCTGCTCCTTGTGCATGGCTTTTTTTGGGAGGAGGAAAACGTAAAAAACTGTTATTATATTATTGATCATAACTCAAGACTCGCAAGATCTATGGAAATAATTTTGCGGGTATTGGCTTTCTTGACTCATTTTATGTATGACCAATGTCTTAATTTTAAGAAGTATACTGCATTGTTTAGTTTAATGGCTAAAATTGGACAATCTTTAGCAAATGTAATTCGACTGGCCTGAACTAAAATGAAGATATTTTTGTGATATCAAGTTATACGATTGAATTTTTGATTTCTGATTTTTATACTTTGTGTCAAAAGAGAGTAACCTTAATTATTTTGCACACTATATTTCAACGTTTCACAAAGTGACGCATAACTTTGGAATCTGGAAAATAGAAAATGAATGTGCTGTGAACATTCAGGAACAGTTTCATGCAGTATTTTTGAAATATAGTGCAAAAATACAACAACAACAACAACAACAACACAACAATATTACAAATCGTAACCTCGATACACCTGACCACACATTTTCGTCCCAAGAGCTTCCAAGCAGAGAACAATAAGCAGCGAATGTCTTCACCACAGTCTTTGATTACACTACACGGTTGAGTGCATAGCAATGAGGTGGAAGCTTCTAGCTAAAAATGGGCCTCTTTGATTGTTTTTTGTCGAAACCTCAAATGCTTCCTTCATCCAATCAGATTTGTTTTTATATCAAACGAAAGCTAACACTTCCCCCTAAAAACACTTTTAGTCACTAGGTCAACAGGTAACACAAGGCGAATGTGGAAAATATGTTGAAAACTACCTATCCAAGCACATTTTTGACCAAAATGTAGGTTTTAAAAGTCAAAACCTCAAGTGTTCCTTACAATATTTTTCAAATCTTATGTTATTAAATGAAAAAGCACACTTATATTGTCCATATACTAGAGTCACTAGAATGAGCAATGGTCAAATCTTGTGCATAAAGTTACTTCTTTCGCCTGTTTTGTCATAAGGTTGTAAACTATGAACTATGAAAGAAGAGCGCTTACAAATTGATATGTTGTTTCAAACTTACTTTTTCTCCGAATTGTATTTTACACAGATTTCCTTACGATACGTCACTATGTGATGAACGTGACGATCAGGAAGGAAAGCAAAAAAACTATTTTTAAAGACCGATTTTGACATTTTACCCCATTTCACCCCTCACGTGACCTATGTTTGTAAGGGTCATATCGGCCCAAATTTGTAGAAACAAAAGTCTGACCCCATAGACTTTAAAACGGCCAATATAAATAATTTTTCGCCAAAAATAGCACTTGAGTCCTTGAGTCTTTCCACTGGTGTCATCATTGCAGATGTCATATCAACTAAGCATATTACTGTCAGCCTTTCTGTCAAGAGAGAGAGAGAGGTAATTCTTAATCTAATTTTAATCTCAACTCACACAGAGGCTGTTGTATTTAAATGTTAGCCACGGCGGATAGTGGTTGAATGAATCCAATTCACCAATATTAGAAAGAAGCACATTATACTCTTCAGAAAAAGATTACTTCATGGGAATTTATGACATCTACTTAACCTGTTTTTCATAATATTTTATATCCAGTCATGTCCATTGTGTCAATGTATTTTCCGGATCACTTATCAGCTTGTGAAACAGGAACAAAATAAACCACTCTAAGAGAGCAGTGCACGTTTGTCAATTAAAACATTAAAGGCGTTGCCGCCTAGCCCTGTAGCAGTATTGTGAGATGTGTTTTTTTTTTAATGAAGGAAATGAAAAAGTGAATAACTCGCTCTCCCGAAGTAATGAGAAAAATACTGAAATATATTGTAAATGGGATGACTCCAATGATGGAGTTTAATAAGTAAATGGATAAAATAAATAACATTAACCATTAATTGACTAGTGAGTATTAATAGTGAACTCAGATTGTTTTAATTTAAAACAAGCACTCCGTTAAAAATCTGCCATTTTATTGGTAATTTGCATAAGAAATATCAGCATATTCCGTTCTGTATATCTATTTTGGAAACATTCCTATGCGCTGTTTAGAAATCATGCTAACAACAAGCTATAGTAACGACTGAAATTTGACGACACTAATAGAGACAAATTTGACCTATTTTCGTGTTTAAAAGCACTTAAAAATTATTGTTTATTTGTAATGGACATTACATAAAATATTGCGTCGTAATGGACGTTACACGTTATTCGAATTCGTTAATGTTCATTATAACGTCCAAACCCATTTCATTATACTTGTTTCATACTTGCTGTTCTATAGCGATTGGCGAGTCATTACTAAGGGAGAGTTGCATTTTAGACCCGATAGAGCTGCCCGGGACGACCCTGGACGAAACAAGCTTAGCTATGATGAAATTCTGGGCGGAGAAGCATGACTCCGAGATCGATCGTGCATTCAAACATGAATTTTCGGTGGCCAATTTCAAGTGCTTTGCTCAAGTGGTCAATTAGTTTGATCACCGATTGCATTGATCGTAACTGGACTAGAAGTTATTACCAGTTATAACAATAGCATCGAGTACCGGTGATTTACCAGATCGATTCTCACGATGAGCGGTTGTGACGCTCACCTCAATTATCTTGTTTATGAATGTGATCTTTTCATTCTTCAGTGATTCCAGGGGACGATGATGTAAAGAACACGGCCCGATTATTTTGTCTAGCTTGATCGTCAGATCCGCAAAAACCTGCGGGTCTATCGCAATTGTCCCTAATCTAATCAGCGTATTCGATCAATCGGTCTAAATTATATGTAATATTTCATATTGATAATGTAGAGCCACCACATAGTTTTTGTTTTTTGAAACGTGAGTATGAAACGAGTATTGCACGTACATTCAATCACAATTGTCAGGGTATTAAACATGTTAAAAGTAATAAAATAATGGCTACGTAAATTACTCAAATTGTATACACTATGATTCATAATATCACCTATGACCTAGATTTTGAGAAAAACGTACTTAAAAAAAATATGAGTTATTCAATTGCACAATCCATGCATCAAACATTTTCCACACATGACGTCATTTTGATGTTATGCTATTCGAAAATTTCAATGAAATTGATTTAAAAACTCTGTGGTTGAGTAGAGTGCTTTTTAAAAGAGCGCAATAATTAATTTGATTCTGGTTCATTTGGTCGCTTGATGATAGCATCAAAATGTGTCCTGTGATATGAAGAGATACTCATATTATTGGAGTGCGGGTTTCCCTCGACATATTTAACTTAACTTAAGGCGGGTGGGGGAGCATGAACAAACTGTGTTTGAATTATAGACAAATAAAGCGGGCACACAAGAGGAATGCAAGGTTCTTTAAAAGATATTCACATATTTTCGCCCCATGTGCATGATTTTTTTTGAGAGGAGGGAAACGCCAAAAACTTGTAATAGTATTGGTCATAACTCAAAGACCCGCAAGGCCTATGGAAATATTAAATAAAATAAAAACACATATCACAATTAAAGTATTCAATAAATGGGCATGAAAAAGTTTATATTATTATTAGTGACAATAAAAGTTTAGTATGCGTATGTTATTGAATGCAACATCTTGGCATAATTATAATGAGGGGTCACCTACATACCAATTCTGATTCAGACGACGGTGGCCGACATAATTCATGTGGCAACAGCCAATAGCGTAAACAAAACAGACAATATGATGGCAACACTGCCTGGACGTTGGGCGTCCCGTGCCGAGGTGCGTTTTTAGCTCTATTGGCCCCGTTACAGAAAAGAAAAATGCACAAAATATATTTCTCAGTGCAATGTATATATTTTCACATGAAAATAAATATTTTTGGATTCATGATAAATGTGAAGAATTTTTTTAAAAATTATAGCCGGGAGTGGGAATCGAACTCTGCGTGCGAGGCAAATCCCTTTACCGCTAGACCACGCAAACATCGATACACTATGGGGGAAATTTGTAGTATATATCATAAACATGTCGTGCGTTATTCATACAAAACAGTACTGAGGTTCACTGTCGAACCTCAGCGGATTTAGACTGATAAAATAGTGCTTAATAACATGCATACACTTTTGGAATTATTTGAGACATTTTCGTGTTTACGTGTAAAACCAATGACGACGTCAACATTCAGTCAATCTTAACCCCCCCTGTTCTAATTTGGGGATCTACCAGTTTATTGAACACGAATCCCCAAGTAAAAAACGTGTGAAGCTAGCAAACAGAGGGAGTACGATGACTGAAGAGATCAGACAATTTATTGTAAACAAAACGTCAACTTTGAGTTTTATACGTAAATGTAATGGGCAAGTGGACAACGGAGATACTAAATACCAAGAATGGTTGGGTTTTAAAAAATTTATTTGCAAATATTACAAAATATTAAGCACGATACATGTAGATGTCAACTTTTATATCAGTTTTTTTGGTCAAATCTGTTATGCGCTACGGTAATTAGTAACACTAATCTACAAGTATTTGCTTAATAATATGAATGCAAATAATACAAGGACATGTATGTTGGCATATCGTCAGTCTGCTACGCTAATTTCCCAAGTCATTTTTTGTGTGTAATTTTGAGAACAAAGAACAAAATGTGGTTCAAGCATACATCAGTTACATAATCACCCAAATTATTTCGGATTATTCCCTTTAGTTTGTGTCATTATCATTTGTTTTTGTGCAAAGGTTGGTGAATAAATATGTTTAAATGCATGTTTGAACCATATGTTGTACTTTGTTCTCAAAATTACAAAAAAAATGACTTAGACAATTAGCGTAGCAGGCTGACGACATGGAAGTCCATGCGGGACAGGTTATTTCCTATGTACGGAGACGTTCACCTCATTTAAAAAGTACCCATATGATGTAGAACACTCCCTTTAAGATATTTGCGCTCGGTTAAAAATAGATCAAGTTACTATTCGCAACTTTATTTCCTTGATGTTTAACTTCCTCCATTTCTAACTTATTTGTGTAATTTGAACGTGGTTTAAGAATAGTGTAAATACAAAACTAGTATTACTTATAAAGTAAGCAAAATTTTGCGCCCACATCGCCAGCTAAAGAATCCCTGGTAAAATACAGTCAATACTTGGTAATTATAATGTCTTTATTTACAAATTCTGTTTTTGTTTTGCAAATATCATCGCAGATATTTCTGTGATACGTGGCCCTTATACAGGGCGTCCCAATAAAAACAGAACCCTCATTGCGCCCTCTTCTTCTCCTATTTCTGAAAAGTTGATCAAATGTATTTTGGTATGTTAAGAAACCTTAAATCGTTAGCTTTAAAAATCCAAAATAATTATTTCAATCACCTCACAATTTTTGAAGATATGCCCTCTTTAAGAAATGTACCCGTTTTTGTTTGGCTACATCAAAGATTAAAACGAAACACACGGTTAATGACATGGATAGATAATAGCATTAAGCTTTTGAACGCATTCACTATGAGGCAATGAGCAAGGATCACCAGCTACTAGCCTCCAACATCTCCCCAACCGTATTACTGCTTGATTCGCAAGTATACGGCGCGCAAGGAGGGTGCGCAATACAAATGATGCAATGAGGACCAGGGCTGAAACCTATATGCGTCAAGGAAGCAACCAGGTAGGGGGCAAAGCAACACAGTAAACTCACTTCAGAAGAACCAAGGACATACCAAACAGCCCTTTTCAAAGAGAAAAAGACATGTTGCAAATAAAAAGAAAGCAAGAAACATAATAAAACAAAAAGGCATAAATAGCCAAAAAAAACTTAGTTTAATAATTGTGAGTATGAATCCCATGGTCCAATCCCACATAAATTTTGCCGACAAGTTAAGGGGGCACTACAGCCCTGGCCAATTTTGTGCCTATTTTTGCATTTTTCTCAAAAATTATAGCGCATTGGTGACAAGTAAGATATGTATATTATAGGGGCAATGACTACAACTACTGCAATGGAAATTTTTTTTTTTCAGCACAGACAACAGTTGTGGAGTTACAGTCAAAAATGAGGGAAAACCAATATTTGATCAATAAATCAATAACTACTAGCTTTGAGTTGCTGAATTTTCAGTGTAGTAATTGTAGTCCTTGCCCCTATAATATACATATCTTACTTGTCACCAATGCGCTATAATTTTGAGAAAAATGCAAAAATAAACACCAAATAACCAGAAGTGTAGTAGTTAAAACCAAAACTTTTCAGAAATAGAAGAAAAAGAGGGCGCAATAAGGGTTCTGTTTTTATTGTGACACCCGGTATAATGTTTTAAAGACTTCGTTATAAAGGGCTAGGAATAACGTATTAAAGATAACCAATCACTGAAAATCAAAAAAAGTCTAATTCGTAATTCTTAAGGGCGTGTTCTCAATGTGAAATGTAAATTTGATTTGCAATGCAAAGCTTTTAGATTAACGCATTTAGGGGTCTTGAACGGATAATCTGTTATGCAATATAACAATGCCAAGACAATTTTCTAATTATCTGCTTGAGATTAAAAATAAATAAATAAATAAATAAATAAATAAATAAATAAATAAATAAATAAATAAATAAATAAATAAATAAATAAATAAATAAATAAATAAATAAATAAATAAATAAATAATTAAATAAATAAATAAATAAATAATGCACTTTATTTAAGATTACTACTTTTACACTTTCCCCCCTGTCTTCATATTGTCTTTCACTATTGAAGTATTTCTTTATAAATAATCAATTAATTGAATAGATTGGAAGATGGTTAAAGGGGTATTAAAATCAAGCTCTTCATATTTTAGAGAGTAAGTTTACAGAGAGCTATACTGGAAACTACAGAGTTTCCCAAAATGTCGATACTAATGTTGGGGACATTTTGTGGCAATACTAAGCCGCAAAATTAAGGTGATTTTATTAACAAATAATTAAAAACAAAGTATAAACAAAAACGTGCGTACATACAGTTCTTGGAAAAAATAACGAGACAAACAAACAAAAGGCTAGCAATGTCAATGCGTGCCTGGATTTAATGTACACTACAGGTTTGTGCTTCTGGACGGACGTTTAGGAATATTATTGGAAATGATTGATTTTCGCAAAATTTAAGAAATAAACGTAAATATGTTTGTTTTTACAGTCTTTATTTTTGTGGTACCTGGTATTGACTCCAGTATTGACAAATTCGAAGGAAAGTCTCTTAACCACCTGCGTTATTGAATTATTACATCAATATCCATAGATGTTGTCGGATAAATATGATTTAGTTGACCACAAACAAGTGACAAAGGTATTCCTGGTCACGAATGCAGAAAATATGAAAAATAATACCCCGAAAAGTGACGTCAATTTATCTGCTTCCAACAACCTCGTCCAAATAATGGACATTTATCAAGGTGATTCTTAGCCAATTAATGTATTACTTTTATATGAGATATTTAGAAAGGGTTGAATACCCGATGAATTGTCAACTTGAGTGCTTGAAGGAGATATCTTTGTGTCAATCCGAGGTCTTTTGTTCGCGGGTGTTTAAAAACAATTTCACCATGAGACAGTAATTTCACCCAACGAGCGTAGCTTCTTATCTTTTCAATCTCTATGCGGTCATTAGCATTTCTTGCCCTTTGTATCCATTTGTATGTCCTTTTTTTTAATCTACAATCCAGGAAAAAAAAGGTTGGCACACTTTGCCTGTCTTTTGATATATCTCTGCCCCCGCTCCCCCCAAGTCAATGTTGGATCAAGCCATGTTGTCAACATGTCCGTGAGACCCCCAACATTGAAAGATTGGGAGTGGGGAAGGGTGAGATATAGGGGGGAGTCTGTACTACACATATATTGTATGCATGTTTCACTCGCCTCTCCAATTTTGATAGGGCACGGATTTCCATTGTTTAGTGCCAGTGTGCCAACTATTTTTTTACCTTGATTGTAGTAGTACACGAGCAAGACAATGACAAAAGCATAAAATAGGTGTAGATGGCGTTCTTTCGTGATCTAATAAAATGTTTTGTTTGCACGTCTGTTTCTTAAGTGAGCAACTTTTAGAGTCTACACGACTAAAATATTTTATTGTACTGTTGTACGCAAAATAACAATAAAATGTAATAATTGGATATCTTTCTTTGCGGCGTTTTATGTGCGGCACATGCTTTAAATTGAAGTCTATTGCGATGAGCTTTGGCAACAATATTAAACAACTGCGTCTTTACGCTTTAAAGGTAATGAAAATGACTTGGTAATTCAATAACTATAGGCATGTACGGGTTTGTATCTATTTGAGAAAGTAGCATATTAATAAATATTCGTATATAGCCTTCCTCATATTTGATACATTTCACTTGAAACAAAGCTTGTTTACAAGTAAATATTTGAGCAACCCTTGGAATATTACATTAATGTATCGAAAACAAGAATAAGTTTGTTTTATATTAGGTTATCTTTCACATTTCTTTCAGTTGGCAGGCCACGGTTGTTTCTTGGCATGTAGAACTGTATTCATTTTAAAGTAAAGTTAAACACTGATGGCGCTATTTATCTTCAGTTATGTTTGCATATTTACAAGGGGTATACACTTGCATAATATCATTAAAACATAAAGATGAGTAACATATGCAAGGACATTCTCGAACTACTTTAATCGTGAAATGAAAGGAATAACTCATATAAATTGGACTAAATTTAATTTTAAATATATGTAAATAGCGCCCTCAATTTCATACAAATATACAGTTTATAAAATAAAAATTACCATAAAAAGACACAAAAGATGAACAACATTATGTGTAATTAATGTGATAATGTGTTGGTATTTTAAAGGTCTAGAATTAAAAATTGTGTAATGTTTTGTAAGAAAGTATCAATAAATAATCATATCAAAAAACCGTGAGGCCTTTATCATAATTATTGTTGTCTTACTCCAATCGAGACTTCTATCTGTACCAGCAACGAGTGCCATTGATTGCCAAAATAATCCATAAGTATGAATTTTTGCTCAGTTGTAATCCGAAATTTTAAGGGAAATTGAAGCTAGTGATTTTAAAAAGTGCTCTAATCTCGTGATATTATTAACAATGAAAAGCTACTCATGACACATAAAGACCGGTTGAAATTAAAGTGAATGACAATTAAATTAAAGGAGATTTAAATTTAACAATATTGTTTACCCATACTGTCTTACTGCGTAAAGTGATTTGATATAATGTAATCAAAGCCCAACAAGGTAACTATTTGGTATTTGATAGTGCAATTTAACCCTATTTTGGCCCAAAACACGGTATTTTTCGGGGCTAAAAAGAAAGATGCAGATAGCAATGATTGCTCATATTTTTCTTCTATTCGGATTTTTAGGGTGTCAGATTTTACACCGTTTATCATCGAAGCTGGCAGTCGACGCTTTCCCTTCTAAAGCCCAATGGATGCGGCTTTAGACTTATAAACGGGGGTTCTTTGGTTCGAATCACATGCCAGCACATTCCCTTCGGTTTTTAAGTTGGGTTGTGTGCCAGCCAGGATTTCGTTTCGTAGCCTATCTAGTTTAAGGGGGTACTACACACCTGCCCAATTTTATGCCTATTTTTGCATTTTTCTCAAATATCATAGCGCATTGGTGACAAGTAAGATATGTATATTATAGGGGCAAGGACTACAACTACTGCACTGGAAATTTTATTTCAGCACAGACAACAGTTGTGGAGTTACAGTCAAAAATGAGGAAAACCAATATTTGATCAATAAATCAATAATTACTTGCCTTGAGTTGCTGAATTTTCAGTGCAGTAGTTGTAGTCCTTGCCCTATAATATACATATCTTACTTGTCACCAATGTGCTATAATTTTGAGAAAAATGCAAAAATAGGCACAAAATTGGGCAGGGTGTAGTACACAACCCTTTGAATTCAATAAACTGTTTACTCTTTTCGATACTTGAATACTTCTGATACTTCCAATTCCTAGAAGTTCTTGGTTTCGAATCTCATGCGGGCACATTCCCTTGTATTTTTCAGTTGGATTGCGTGCCAGCCGGGATTTCGTTTCGTAGCCTATCTTGCAACCTTTTGAATTGAGTAACTGTTTACTCTTTTCTATACTTGAATACTTCTGATACTTCCAATTACTGGGATCAAATATATGTATTTTTTTGTTGGTTTGTTTATATTCATTCTTCGCACGATCTCGTCAGCTTTTTATCGTTACTAAACTGCACATTTAGTAACATTTCGTCTACTTTGCATCTACCATTATTGTATCTATGTAGATATCATTTCGTAAATATTAGCATTAGGAGAGGTGGCTGTTTTTACTAATATTAAACACGGAGGAGCTCAATCCAAAGACACAACGCTGCCGTAGATGGCGTTCCGAGACGTTCTTTCATGAATGTAACTTTTCAATTTAATAAACTGTTCTCGTCTACGCGTCTGTTTGTTAAGTGAGCAACCTTTAGAATTCACACGATTAATTATTTGATGAAACTCTTTTGAAATGTTATATATATGACATGTGATCGTACACGCGATATAACAATAAGACATATAATAATTAGATATTTTGCTTTGCAGTATATGAGGCACAAGATTTCAATCGAAGTCTATTATGACGAGCCCTGACAGGTTATAAACCAATTGATTTGTTCATACTAGGAGTAACTCAATAACTGATAAGGATGTAACTTGTAAGGGCTTATATTTTGCTTGAGGAAAGTAGAACAATCATAAATACATGTATTCTTATCTTTTTCCTCGAATTTGATACATCTAGCGGCTTCTACAAATAAATAATAATTATTCGAGCAATATTGGTTCATTATATTAATGTTTAATAAACAATTTTATGCTTGAATCATAACATATTTTTATTGATATGCAATTCCTCTAACGTTGGTATACTATTATCATAGTTGTCTTCAATATAATTCAGATTTCTATTTTGTGTCAGTACCGAGTGTTATGCGATGTCAAATGTTTGGTTCTGCTCAGTTGTATTTTTGGGACAGTGAAAGCTGTTTGTATATTTTGACAATGTGCAGATGTTGGTACAAATCAATGTCGTCAGCGAACACAAAACATTTTACAGAAAACGTTTAAATGTTTGGATATATGAAAGGCTACAATATAACAGAATCAATATATGACGTCCCATGTCAAAACCAGACACTTTGGAGCAGGTTTTGAGGTTTTTACCTATCTCAAATATAAAGATATTTGCTCCACAGCACCGTTTTCCCCATTGAAATCGGACATTCCTAAGCGAAGTTCGTAAGTTAATATATTATAAAATTTGAAATAGAGATATCGGCCTATAAAAATATTATTGACAATATTGAAAATAGGAAATTACCATAAAAGATGTCTCCAAAAATATAAGATGCCAGTTATATTCGATCTGAAACTATCAGACAATATTTTAAGCATTAATAACATCACAAAAGACGCAGTACTTCCAAAGTGCTTTTATTTGCCGATTCTGTTTGTGGTGTTTCTTTTACACGGCGATCATCAAGCACACAAGATTATTGTCTGATGATCGCCCTTTTCATATATAGGTCACCAGATGACTTTAAATTACATGAAAGCTACTTCGTCATCAAACCATTATGCTGATTATAGGCATTAGTTACAAATTATCGGCATTAAATTTTATTAATGTCGTCAACATACATAACATTTGCTCTGCAGATATGAATGAGACAATAATTCTTCAGATATTTACTCCTGCTTAAAATGATGGCGTTTTTTACAGCAAATTGATTGAATTTGTTGCCTCAATCAGATCGTTTATGAATATTTTATCATTAAATTTACGTATTCTTAGGTTCAGCTAAGCATATTAAGGTATTCTAAGTGACAATGGCAGGTAGGATTTTGGGAAAGGCTTGTTTAAACTGTAGATGTGAAAAGTGAATATCAGTATCAATATTAAAAATATAATTGATATATTTCACTGAAGCAGTTCAATACTGTCCTCGGGCTCTTTAGATATTTGTAATAAAATTTTCAAATAAATGTGTCTGACGAACTGTGCTTTTTGTAAATTTTATAAAAAAGTAATTGAATAAGAAATGTACATACTGATGTAATAGCTGTCTCACTTAAACAGATATCCTTACAAAGATCACAGTTTTGAATAACGTTTGAATATTTATACATAGAGCTATATAATAGTGGAAAATATCTTGTAATAGTAAAAACATACCGTTTATGGATAAATAACTGCCGTTCTTTTTTTTTTTATCTTTTGACATAGTATGTCAGGCAAAATGCCTTTTATTCACATTAAATACACTATAAATATTATGACAACAAAAGTTATTTCACTGCACATAATCCATATATAGTCCATGTATATAATAAGAAAATCAACAAATAATTTAAGCAAAATGACAGAGCCAAGAACAGACACGGAAGTCATCCAAGTAACTGTTCTCCTGCGATCAACTAGCTAAAGTCATCGCAGACCAAACCTCTCATACGAAGTTCCTGCCTAAAGAGGAACAGAAGACAAGGATGATCTCCGTATCTGAATTTGCCAATGCACATTTTGCCAACACATATAACATAATTGATATATTTTGAACGATCACTGGTAATGTCATTATGATAATTAAATAAAACATTTTCAACAGAAAGCCTAAAGTTCTTACCAAGCCTTTGTGTAATAACCCTGTTAGCAAATTCCCAAATAGGAGTGGTCTTATTACAATGAAAAAAGAAGTGCTCTGAAAATACCAATGAATTATTACAAAACTAACACAAGGATATCGTTGTAATGTGTCTCTACTTACAAAACCCTAAGGCCAAAGTTAGTATTTTACAGCAATGGATGTTATTGCAATTGATTGGTTTGCATGGCACCTCAGAGAAGAACCGGAATTGTTTGTACAATCTTGCATGTGGCGGTATTGAATTCATTATTACCAACAAAGCCGAAGTACATTTACCTGTTATATCGATTTATTACACCAATCACCTGACGACCTGAGCGCAAGAAGACCGTAAGTACACTAAAGTTACGTGTAGTTTCTTAGGGTTTTATAATGTTTAATACATGTTCCAGGGTGAAAACATCATGGAAGGTTGTGATAGATTTGTTTTTGGCCCCAGAACATGTATAAAGCATTGCCAAACTATACCAAACTATACCAAACTATACGCAACTTTAGTGTATACATGTTGAGGGGCCAAGTGGACTTACGGTCTTCTTGCGCTCAGGTCTTCAACGGCCTTTTGCATAAATGTTGCTTATTAACTGCATACAAACAAGCAAGAAACAATATTACAGTTATTCCCAGTTGCGGACAATATTAAAACAACTCACAAACATGTAATGTAAGTCCATCTGCTTCCAACAACATCTTTCAAATAATTAAAGACAAACATGAAGGTGGTTCGTAGCTAATTTTGAGATTTGAAAAAAGAGTTGAATAACCGATAAAGTACGTATAAATGAATACTTCAAATTACCAGGAGCTATTCTGTGTGTAAATTTGTTCAATTCCTAATTTCCTGTCGTTTTTGTTAATATTCATTCTTCGAGCGATCTGGTAAGCATTGTATCGTTTTTAAAAGTACAAGTTCAGTAAGCAGGCGAAATTTTAAAGTTAAATTTTTAAATATTAGTGTTTAAATTTTATCATTAGGAAAATTGAATGCTGGTATTTTTGCTGATATTAAGCACGAGATCTTAAGCCAAGGACACAATGTCGCCGTAGATGGCGTTGTTTCATGGATAACTTTTCAATTAAAAAGAAAGATTTTGTTTGCGCGCCTGTTTCTTATGTGAGCAACCATGATCACATGACAAGTATTATCACATTCACAAGTATTTTATGAAACTCTCTTGATATATTATGACACGAGCTCAACACGCAATGTATAAGATGCATAATAATTCGATATTTTTCTTTGCCGTGTTCAATGTATTAGGCATATGCTATCAATTGAAGTCTATTGCGACGAGTCTTGGCAGTTGAATTATTTATGCTAATCAAAAAAGTAATTAAGTAACTCAATATATATATAACTCTGTTAGGAAAGTAAGGGTATGTATTTTACTTGAGGAATGTAGAATATGAATAATTCTTAAATATTCTTATCTTCATAATATATACAGTAGTGGATTTGAGCGGTCTACAAGTTAGCAGTTGCTGACATGGCGCCCTTGTGATATTGTCCTTCGGACACCCAACATATTTAAAAAAAAAATGCCAACGACAGCACACAATCAGATGTTGGCTTTGTGCTGCGAAAATGTAAGCAGCTCTTAGATGAGGTCTTGCATTATTCAGGGTTGTTCAATAAACAAAGTAGTGACTTGTTGACCAACCATACATCAAGGCCATTTTGAAGTGGCTTGGTCAACAAAAAGAAAATCGGCTTATCATGGTGTTATATATTTTGCCATCTCTTATTTTATTTGTTGCTCAATGTCTCAATTATCTAATGCTTTGTCGGGTATTACTGACCAATAGGGCCATTAAGACCGTTGTACTTTAGAAATTACAGTCATAATAGCTCGGATTTAAGACCTCATTCGTCGTTCTGCATTTCTTTTTGTTTTCTATATTTTTGCTTGTGTATTGCTATATTGTGTTTTTGTCGCTTTTGTAAGGCGCTGTGTGCTCCGTAGAGCGCCCTATAAGTATTATGTAATAATAATAATAATAAATAATAATCGTTCAAGAATTAAAAAAACCACGGAAGATGAAAATTCAAAAGTTGCAGGTTTTGTTTTTGTTTTTTTAGACAAAGCGTTCTTGAACAATAGAGCTAGCGCCGAGCTTTCCATTGATTAGCACATTCAAACTAGCGTCGTGATTTCATTGATTAGAACATCAAAGTGCAACTTTTGATTTCGTTCCTTCCTTAGGGTTTAGATCACCGGTTTTTTGTTTTAAATTCTCAACCAATTTCATCAAATGAGATCTTAAAATCAGAGCTAAAGAGTACAGGTATTGTTTGCTTGTTTTAATTTAGACTTTGTCTTTGCTTAGGATATAGCTGGGGTTAACATAACTGGTACCTTCATTCTTTTGCGCACTGAATTTGTCAATACGGAGCGAATACTTAAGTATCTGATTCATCCAAGCGACACAATCCACATCATTCAATCGAAAAGTTTCACGCGATTCCACATTCTTTTTTTAGTTATAGTGTGATGGTTGATCATCGATAACAGGTTGCTAACCCCTGCGTGCCCCGAAGCCAGGAAAGTCATCGCTTATGAAGTCTCCTGATGAATACATCATGAGTAGCGTTGTCTCAAATGTTCTCCTAATGATTGCATCATGAGTATCCTTGTCTCAAATGTTCTCCTAATGAATACATCATGAGTATCCTTGTCTCAAATGTTCTCCTAATGAATACATCATGAGTATAGTTGTCTCAAATGTTTTCCTAATGAATACATTATGAGTATCCTTGTCTCAAATGTTCTCCTAATGAATACCTCATGAGTATCCTTGTCTCAAATGTTCTAATGAATACATCATGAGTATCCTTGTCTCAAATGTTCTCCTAATGAATACACCATGAGTATCCTTGTCTCAAATGTTCTCCTATTGAATATATCATGAGTATCGTTGTCTCAAATGTTCTCCTATTGAATACATCGTGAGTATCGTTGTCTCAAATGTTCTCCTAATGAATACATCATGAGTATCCTTGTCTCAAATGTTCTCCTAATGAATACATCATGATTATCCTTGTCTCAAATGTTCTAATGAATACATCATGAGTATCCTTGTCTCAAATGTTCTCCTAATGAATACATCATGAGTATCCTTGTCTCAAATGTTCTCCTAATGAATACATCATGAGTATCGTTGTCTCAAATGTTCTCCTATTGAATACATCGTGAGTATCGTTGTCTCAAATGTTCTCCTATTGAATACATCATGAGTATCGTTGTCTCAAATGTTCTCCTATTGAATACATCGTGAGTATCGTTGTCTCAAATGTTCTCCTAATGAATACATCATGAGTATCCTTGTCTCAAATGTTCTCCTAATGAATACATCATGAGTATCGTTGTCTCAAATGTTCTCCTATTGAATACATCATGAGTATCGTTGTCTCAAATGTTCTCCTAATGAATACATCATGAGTATCGTTGTCTCAAATGTTCTCCTAATGAATACATCATGAGTATCCTTGTCTCAAATGTTCTCCTAATGATTGCATCATGAGTATCGTTGTCTCAAATGTTCTCCTATTGAATACATCATGAGTATCGTTGTCTCAAATGTTCTCCTATTGAATACATCATGAGTATCGTTGTCTCAAATGTTCTCCTATTGAATACATCATGAGTATCGTTGTCTCAAATGTTCTCCTAATGAATACATCATGAGTAGCGTTGTCTCAAATGTTCTCCTAATGAATACATCATGAGTATCCTTGTCTCAAATGTTCTCCTAATGAATACATCATGAGTATGTTCTTAATCATATGCTGGTATTTTTCGTCATCTGTGCTTTCTTCGTCTGTGCTTTCTTCTTCTAATGGTTTACCTTTTAAGTTTGTCTATACACACTTAAATCCTCGTTCTTTAATCCTCTCCATGAACAATTTCTACCTGATCGATCCACGTGATTCCAGAAGTAACATAATTTTACGCGGTCTATAATTAATTAGTTATATTATAATAGGAATATCATAGTTTGCATCATATTGTATTTTATCGAATTTTATCGTGTCACGATTTTGTTAAAAAGATGACATCAAACAAAGTATAGGTTAAAACCTATTAGTATTGCAATGTATTAATTTGCAAAGATAGAAAAACGAGAAAACGAGAAGAATGAAGAGAGAGAAAAGGGAGAGATAAGTTTTAAAGAGCCATCAAGGGACCATTAACTAGTGTAAATGTTTGCTAAAAGTCGAATTCGATTTAAATAGAAGGTGGTGGTCCCTTTAAAACACAGGTATATAATAGGTAACCCAAAGACCTTTAGTCTGGGAATCACAAATTTATTATATGACAGATATCTTATCGTATCTGCCCGCTGATCATAAACATTATTGGCATTGGGTTTCGCTCACGTCGTCAACATTATACGTAGCATTAGCACTGGGGATATAGGAAAGACACCTGACTTCTGTAGATTTGTTAAAAATATGTATTTTCTGCAAATTGATACTTTTGGTGCTCAAACAGATCGTTTATTAGATTATCTTACCAATAATTTGATGTATTCTAGTGATGTCAAGGTATTCTGAGTGACCGCAACAGGTTACAGGCGTTTAGACTTGGAATTACTCTCCCATTTCATTTTGTTGTTTAAATAGTTATTGTATAAATTTACAAAATATATCAATCTTGAAAAGTGATACAATAATTATACTGAAATAGTTCGAAAAGATCGTAAAAGCTTATTGAGATATGTCGCGTTAATACAGAACTGTATATACCAAGTTTTGCTTTTTGTAAGTAAGCTAGTTAACTTCTCAATATACGTAACTTATGCCGTAAACAGTAGGAAGGACCGCGGAGTGTTCTTTTCTTTTTTAATATAAAGCATATCTACTGAAATTAGGAAGATAACGCTGACGCTGACAAAACTTTGGCCAGGGATAGCGCTAAGTTTTCAAACAAGAGGTCAAAATTCCACATTTTTTTTAAAACTATGGATACAAAACAGTAGATATAAAGGGTTAAAATGACCGTTTAGCATCCTTAAAGGTAGTTATGTGCGCCAAAAGCTAGAAGAGTATTTCTGATATACTTGACATATTAAAATTTCGCTTTCTTTGACATAAAGTCTGAACCATTTCCTACTACTACAACCTTCCCCTGTTCCCACCAATCAATGTTGGATGTTTCTAGGGTTCATGACCAAAAAAACCAACAACATTGATCGGGGGAATGGGGCATATTTGATGTCCCCATGTTAAAGTGTTCGAACAATTATGACCGGGATTGTAGGTAGAAATTAGAGAGATAACGCCGACGCTGACGAAACTCCAACCAGACCAGGGCAATATCAGTTTTAAAACAACTGAAATTAGGAAGATAACGCTGATGCTAACGAAACTTTAACCAGACCTAACTCGATTTTCGACATTAGGCTAATCAAAATATTGCATAATACCTATTCCCTTTACAATACCTATTCCCTTTACAATACACAAACATCATTCAAAACAATCTAAATTTCAATAAAATTACACACCATACAAACATGCATTATATAACATGGCGAAAACAAACGATTAATGCTTATGTAATATTACCTATGAATTTGAACGGAATCACTTCAATGCAACAGAACAACTTAATTAATAGTCAAACATATTAACTGATGCTAATTGGTATTTAGTTAATTAAGATATCGCCCATTTAATTAAAAGTGCGCAGTTAAATATGCCGGTTATTGTATCTGCGTATTAAAATATCAATAGCTACCTCAAAAACCACTGAACCAATACAGGGCTTGTTTGTACTCGTATTAATGCATTTTTCATTCCAATTCCAAATATTGTCGTAGAAAAAAAAAAAAAAAGAAATGTTTCAATTAATTGTTTTTTAAAACCTGTCGTCTGCAGTCAACACCCGCTTAGAGAGAGTTAAGTATACATTCGCCAGTTTACTCACTTATAATGACTGTCAACCCATAATATTATCACAACACTCAATATGGACAATGACATTTACTAACGATTGAGTCATTCAATTCGTTGAAGTATAGAACCCCTTGCTCAATCTTACCTTACTTATTTTATGGAATTCTGCAACCAACACCCTATACTTTTCATTCTGTTCCATATGCTAGCTTTCAGGTTTCCTATATCAAGAGATTTGGAAAAATTCTGTCTATGTAAAAACATTGCCAAACATTTTTTGGTCTAATAATGATATATACCCACCGGATTTGTGGCTAAATATGAAATGAATATCAGATGCATCCATATATAACATCCAAGCAATGTACTATTGTAAGACCAATCTATTGTATTGTCATATTTACGGCTGTCTCGTGTTAATTTAGATTTCATCTAAAACACACTATATGCTTGTAGATGAGGTTTTACGGTATTTCTGTAAGAGCAGTACCTGCATAAGAGCAGGGGGGGGGGCGGCCAAGATTGGCTGAATTTTGACGTCGTCATTGGTTTTACACGTAAACACAAAAATGTCTCAAATTATTCCAAAACTGTACGTATGTTATTAAGCACTATTTTATCAGTCTAAATCCGTTGAGGTTCGCCAGTGAACCTCATTGTAAGTACTGTTTTTTGTTATGTTTTTTTGTATGAATAACGCACGATATGTTACGATATATACTAAACATTTCCACTGTGTGTATGTGTATCAATGAGTTTACGTGGTGTAGTGGTTACTGATCTCGCCCCCCACGCAAAGGGTCCCGAGATCGATTCCCATCCCCGGAGATGATTAAAAAAATGTTCTTCTTCTTTTTTCTTTGAATTTAAAATTATTTATTTTCATGTGAAAATGTATACATTGCACTGGGAAATATATTTTGTGCATTTTTTTCTGTAATGGGGCCACCCGGCCAATAGAGCTCAAAACGGATCTTGGCTCCGGGAAAAATAATTGCGTCCATCGTGCAGGCAGTGTTGCCGTCATATTGTCTGTTTTGTTTACACTTTTGGCTGTTGCCACATTGAATAATGTAGTCCACCATCGTCTGCATAAGAGCAGAAATAAAACAACGCCCTCAGTGTTTCATTGACCACCATACCTCGGAAAGGTGGTTGTCGCTGCACTAGACTAGACGGGTCGCAATACTATAGATTCTTCACATCATGCTGATCACTCGCACCTGTAGGATTAGTATCTTTGGAAAGAGCGGTATCGTAGTCAATCTATCATTGCGCACATACACAGGTCATCAGTGTCCACTGCTTACAGTCTGGGGTAATGCATTCAAAAATAGTGTAAACCAATTGTTATGGTAATTATTAAGCTGAGAAGACTGATTAAGCTGAGAAGACTAATCAATGAAATATTTAATGTTGTAAATATGTTTTTGCTGCAACAATTCAACTCAAAACCTTGAAGATATGTTTGGGTAATGGACTTCAATTAGAGAATAAAGGTATTGTTTTTAACCCGTGTAGTGCATCTATTGATTCATATATAATGGGCGACATTAATATTTTAAGTAAGACAACGAGGCGAATTCAGTCTCATTCTTAAACACTTAAATCGATCAGTCCCGTTGTTGCTACGCGCCTCCGATTGGTTCAAATAGCAAGTACGCGTATCGCGTCGATGCTCACGTGCTGACCCGTGTAATATCATTTTCATATCACACGGGTAAGAACCAATAAGATTACAGGAACGTTCTCAAATGTTGAAGAATGTGAGTTAAAAGACGCATAGTGCTACAACCACAATATGGCCACACACCTTTTAATTCGGACAAACTAAGAGTAAATATCACGTGTCGTTTCATGCCTTCTATATCGTGACGTGTTTTCCATTAGTAAATATGCATTGTCATGTCACAGCCACTTATTAATATACGCTCGTAAATTTCATATTATTAAAACCCCAATGCCTTTAATCAAGAGCAGTTGAGTTTGACCAATGAAAAAACAAACAACTTTTGAAAAAACAACTAAAGATCCAGCCCATTGGTCGAATGTAAATCAGTCATCGAAAAGGAAGTAACACATTATCGTCTTATAGATGTGATCATAATATGATGCCTTGTCAATATATCAGACAATTTACAAACCAAAAATCAATAAACACTGTGTCAATCGTATACTAACTCTTGTAGTCATTAATTAGTCCATTTTGTTCAAAGAAATATTTTAGTTTGTTTTTAACTCTACCTTGCGTATGTTACACATTACACATTATACAACTATATATTCAAGCGTGGCGTTAATAAGTAAATCGCAACTCAGTGGCATTTAATACCGGTAACGATTTTATATAATACAAATAGTAGCAATCTTCTTTTGCAGTAACCAGATAATGTATGGCATAAGTGACATAATACAAGGACCGCCCAACTATCATTACCACGATTACCGACATAATTATAAACCTGGTCTGCTCACGACAGTAAATCAATGTCGCCATTTTTGCTCAACATTGCTTTATTACTTTAATAACAGGTCTGTTTGATAAAACGAAATGCATCTTGACATACACATTGATGCTTCCATTGGGCTATTCCAGAAAATAGGTGCACACCCCCTATAGAGGAGTAAATTTTCAAACAAAGAAATGTCCGGATTTCCAAGTCTGCTTTCTGAAAACGACTGGATTTCCAGTTGCCAATGTTACTGGAAAAGCTTGGAAATCCAATCAAATGAAGGAAAAATCACGGAAATGTTAAAATGAGCTCTCAAATTGAGGATTTCTGATTTTAAACTATTTTTCTGCCGGATTTTTTTGCCTTTAAACACTTTGAAAGTCTGGATTTCCAACAGTCACGACTGGACAAAAAGTCCGGATATCCGAACTCCTCTATAGGGGGTGTGCATCTATTTTCTGGAATAGCCCATTTAATTTAGTAGTCGCATATTAGTAGTGGAATTAAAAAACCGCCACTTCACTTTTAATGCCAAACGATGAGTATTATTATTTTCTTTGTCCTTGATCGTGTAAAGATTTGTAAACATCTGTGATGTTCCATTTTGCTTCCTGATTCAGCAATCCTCCGTCAGATGTCCAGATGTTTCCAATCCGTACCATCGCAGGGATCTTAGGAGCATCTCGTCATAAAGGAAGAGTCGCATACGATAAGACGCAAAATGGAGACGAATTTGTACAAAACGGGTTGCACGATCCGGGTGAAAAAAATGGCGGGAGTAGACGACGGTGTGTGTAATATTAAGAAGAGTCCATTTAGAATTCTAAAGGTAAGACAAAGAAGTTCGATGTAGATAAAAAAATTATGTTCATGTGACATGTAACGGATACACATTAATTAAATTAAATTTATGTTTTAGTTCTCGTCCAGGGATTTATCGTGAGTGGACGAGGTTGGAATCGTTTACATTTGTTGTTCTTTTCCGTTTGTTTGTTTAATTTGCTTTGATAGCAATTATTGTAATCCTTTGTCGTCATATTCCTGGAATACGATTAGGTTTTACCTTGTGAATCTTAGTTGAATGTTTTGATGGGTACCAAAACCTCATACAAGGGGTTTAACAATAAAAAGGGGGCAGAGAAGACGAGAAGAATAAAAGATAGAGAACAGTGTAATGAGTTGGAAGATTAAACGCATGACACGCAATTTCACTCACAGAAGGCGGAAGATACTAACGATAGCAAGTGCATTAAAATTGGTCACCGATATTCTTTAATTCAGTTACATGAACAACTGTTTGATTAAGTAGCAGTTGCAAAATATTCTGATATACACTCGTTCGCACAGTGTCAATCCGTAATGGTAGGCCTACATGTAAGTCGACGTCATATATCGGATCTGTTTGCTTTGTTAAAGTACTCAACTGAAATCAGTCAATAAGTAGTGGAGGTGAGACCTTTAGGCGTGACTGTAAAATTGTCTTACATTAGCGTTTCGTGGAATTGTTATTGGACTGGTCACACAATATTATGCTTTCCAAGTTTATTGGATACGATATTGATCTTTTGTAATCGTGCATTAACACGAATGCCATGAATATATCGCAGCATCAAATGCAATCCCATAAATATGTGCTAAATTCCCCGTAATAACGGCATATTTCGTTTGAATGAGTGACTTAGTTCTTAGCGGCAGCTATGATTGTTGGAATCAGCTTTACCTGATCGCTTTAACTATGAAAAGTAATACGTTGACCGTCATCATATTTTACGACTATCCCTGGAAGTCTATGATATTGTAAAATCATGCTAGAGTTACTAGACGGAAAACAGAAGAAAAAAGTGCTTAAAATCATTTAAACTTACTCGATCTCTCATATATGTGGTACACACCCGGGGATCACACTTTTGAGGTGATGCGTATATAGGGCTGTTAAGACCCCTTTTAGCGTCGCTGTTTTCTGTCTTTTACCGTCGCTTTTTAGCGTCGTTCAAAAAAATAACCTTTTAAAACAATAGCGGTAAAGAAAACAAACAAACACCGCATTTGCATAGCCCCTCCCAGCCAAGGAAAAAAAACACCACAAAGAAAAAAAAAAAACGCTTAGAGTTTTTGACCAAAGGAAGCTGGGAAAAACGTTTAAATAATGTTGCCTAAAAATGGCATGCCACTAAACTATTTAGCGATATTGAATAAATTCGTCGGAGCACAATCTTGTCAGGAGACTTCTCAAGCAGGGATCATGCCTGAAGTTTACAAAGTTTTCAGAATCAGCCAGCTACAGTTGGCCACACACTGGCCCTAAGGAAGATCACTGAAGCGGTGAAGGCTAAAAACCTGTCTGCAATAATAACTTTCATAGACTTCAGGAAATCCTTTGATACCATTGATATATTGTCAGCAATCAAGTTGGCTTGATGCATAAGGCATTTGACACTGGTACATTGGTGCGTGGCGATCACTTACCTCTATACCTGGATAGCGGGCGGCGACCAAAGAATTGAAACCACTTGGCCGTCATATAGGTGAGGGCATGAAAAACATTGAATGTCAACCCAATTTGCAAAAGCCCTTACATCCACTTTTTGACTCTTTGGGAAAAACAACTTTTTTAATTTTGCAAGTATTGCTTGTTCTATTTGATTCAATTTGGGTTCTGATAAAGTGTTGATGAATAGAAACCAACAGAATAGGTTTTGTACAATTTTAAGCCTTCCCATTTATTTTATTTATTTCTTACATATCGCGCCTTTTCTGGATGTAAGGGATTTTGCAACAAAATAAATATACCCCTTTTCTAGAAACCACTTTTGCAATCAAATTTGAGCCTATTTGTTTTCACTACTTTATGTAACTTGACTAATACTTTCAAAATCAAAAAGGAAAATTGAAATATCTCATTTACTTTTTTAATTATGAATTTTTAATTAAATCCGGCAAAATTAAAATTTTCAGCATTTCCGAAGCTGCAGCTTTCGTTAATTACAATATATTTTTTTCAAACATAGTGACCACAAAACAAACAGTTCTTTTTAGTTTTAATAGTTTAAGAATATTCAGAGCTATTATACATCCAACATTATTTTCCTAAAATTTTATAATTATTCATTTTAAGTTCAGATTTCCGGAAATTCCCTAAGATTTCCCAAACGGGAAATATATACGATATCTCCGAGAGGGAAGGTGGTATGGTGGCAAACAATCACCAAAAGGTCTATTTTTTACCCACAGTATAATGTTAAGCCAATAACTCAATTTCAGCCAAAAGTGGATGTAAGGGCTTTTGCAACAGAGCTCTTCATGTATGCAAACTTTTAATCGCTGTTTATGCTGCTGTTGACTTTTTGCGCTGCTGTCTGCAGGACGATATGTTTTTGTTTCTGATGTCGTATTTTTTAGATTGCGAATTTCAAGTCGTAGATTGGCTATGAAATAATTCGATTATGGCTTTGTGTTATGTTTGGTATGGTCAAGGTTGGTACTTTCCACTTTGTCAGTACCATTACTAATTTGTAATTATTACCTAAACTGTAGCTCACAAATTGTTTTTTTCCACGGTAGGAAATTAACCTTTGCCTACCGGCTCAAGCCTGTCGTGTTTCAAATTGGAATATGTCATAGGCTTTATGTTGTGATCATTTCGATCAGTGGTTCATAACAAAGAAAGCGTGAGCCAGTTGACCTAGCAACTGTAATATTCTAACCTGTACTAAGCCAGCGAAATATTATATTGCATAAGCTAATAAGGTCATGGAATTTACTGTTTACTTAACAATCAAACAGTGACGTAGCCAGGGGGAGTCGGGGTTGCCCAGCCACAATTTTGTCAGAGATAAAATGGCGGAAATAATATTCTATTGCTTGTTAAGGATCTGGAATGAGCGTTTTGAGCTTTTCGACAGTATTTTTTGTGGGACATGAGAGCACATCAGACATGTCGAATTACATTCTGAATAATATGAAGAATGATATCAAATAATTTCCATTTTTTGAAATTCACGACATAATACAAATTGTATGACAAATTATTAAAATTTATATTTTTTCACATTTTTGATATATAACAATCCTCGAAGTAAATTATATAAATCTAGTGACATATTCTGAAAGTGTATGTAGCTGGGAGGAAAAGCCGATGATCAATTGAAAATTTTGACCTTTCATATTGAAGATATGGATTTTTTTCCCAAAGAGACCTATTTTTTTGTGTGTGTTTTGGGGTAAAAAATCCATATCTTCAATACGAAAGGTCAAAATTTTCAATTGATCGTCGGCTTTTCATCCCACCTACATACACTTTAAGTATAAATCATCAGATTTATAAAATTTACTTCGAGTACTGTTAAATATCAAAAATATCAATGTGTAATCATTTGCCATAAAATGTGTATTACATTCCGAATTTAAAAAAATCAAAATTATTTGATATCAGAAGGACATTCTTCGTATTCAGAATGCAATTCGATATGGATGATGTGCTCTAATGTCCTACAATAAATACTGTTCAAACGTTCATACCCTACCCCTTAAGGTGCCATTAAGGTGATACTGTCCAAGGTATCAACAGGCATCTACACTGGGAATCCTCGCCGAGTCAGATGATGCCATTTACACACCTCGAAATTCGCCACTACAGTTGCTCCTGTTGCATTATTGGTGTGGTTCAGGAAATAGCATGATCCAGGTAACTTGGCGATATAAAGTTGACATGTATGTGTTCGCTAATCATCAGGCGATAATAAGGTTTTTTAAAATAAATTTACCAACTTTTAAATTAGTTTTTTCCACTTTAATACATGAACTTATTTCACGCGCATCAAGAAACGTTCCAGGTCCGACTCAGATTCAGTTTTTGAATGATCTTTGATAGTTGCTTAATATTTTATCGTAACCTTCGTAATAAAACCTAGTACTCCCCCGTTATTTACCAGGCGTGACTAGTAATAGCAAGCAAGGACGTCGCGTTTCTTCAGCTTATTATCTTCCCCGTTCTGTATATATTCAAATATCAGTTATAAGAGGACTCACCAAATGTTCAGATTTATAGAATACTTTCAACTCTTTTCAACTCCGAACACATATTTTTAGACACTCACTTAATTACATTTATCAAGTAAATTCATATACGATCATGGCATGAAAAAAAAATGCTGTTTACTGTGATTTAGTAGACGTATTTGATCCAAAACTCTAATCTACGCATTGAAGGGTTAGCATTAATTTGCACACACTCTGATTGTTGACAAACCAAGGGTATTCAATTTATTTTGAGCCAAGCACAATGATGCGTAATAATGATCCACAACATGCTCATCTATCAGGGGCACAGTTCTTAACCCCCAATACATTTGTACATTCATTGAATGACCTTTGAAGACTTGGGTACAAACACTCATACTGTGCAACTTGAGGTCAACGTTTGCACTATGATTATGTAATTGAGGTTATAGAACTATGCCATTGGGATGAGGCTGTTGTGGTCTATAGTGATTGGTAAAGTAATTGTTAATAAAAGTATGTGACAAAGGAAAGATTTTTATCACGAGAAGAAAAGAAGAACATTTGTTATTTTTGAAAATAATAATACCAGAGGATCAGTAAAAATTTGTTCTGGCGCTATGTTACTGACGTTAGCAGTGATACGGTCATTTACAGAGGATTATCATATTTTCCAGGTAAAATTTGATTAATTGTTTCATCACCATTAGTATAGCTTCTATCGAGATATCTTTTACATCGTTTACTTGCTTAAATAAAACAGGCTGTGACGGTATTGTTTGTTAATGACGCCATTGGTAATGGCTTTATTTTATACCAGAGTGGACTTTAACCATCCAACGCTTGACCGTTGTTGTCAAAATTGCAAATCTCTTAGAGTACATATTTTACGTGAATTTGGTAGGCTTGCTGTGTACATGGCGTAGGCCTATTATACCAAAAGAATTGACCGAATTGATGTCCTGAACATTAAAACGGATTCCAATTAATTTGATATGCAAATAGATTAATGTGTCAAGTACGTTCCACAAAATAGTTTTCAATGACGATCAGTACATAGATCAGTAGAGTGCGTGGGAAGTGTTTGATGTGATTATAAAATTATATAGTTTGAACTAAGCGACATTTCTTCCCCATTTCACACTATACTTTACACAAAAAGTATCATTACACTTTAAATAACAAATATAGACATAAGATTAAGTATAGGAATATTTTTTTCGCAAAATTCCAAGACTCGTCTGGAAGCGGTCTGTATAAACCGCACGGGATAAGTGTTAATTGGGGGTGTATCGGGAGATGGAGTAAAATAATTGTTTGACAGAAAGTATGCTTTCCGTAACTTTACATTATGGTGCTCAGTGACGTTATGAATTAGCGTAAAATGACGCATTTTACTCTAGAACTACGAAGGGGTGTGTACCAATCCAACTAAGATATTTTATCCGGCATAAAAAATACGTGCGTGTTTACGCCCAAACGACCTAAGCTAATCGTAGATCCATCCTTTGCGCTTACTTTTTTTGCGCTCAATTTTTTACCTCAGCACCTTAAGCAACTTAAATTTCAAAAACATTTGACCCAATTCTTAGGCAAAGTTTAAATTCTGTCTCGACCATATGAGTCATATTTATCATAAGTTTGTTTGAAATAATCGGAATACATTTTGCATGCAACGTGGTCACGAAAATGTTAAAGAAAACAAATACTTGTAGACATGTTGACTGTACTGAAGTGAGATTGTACGATACCGAAGGTGGCATTTGGGATTCCTATTGATTTGAAGTATTCCTTCAGCATATTTAGAATTGATCCACTGTGACTCTTATGAATCGAACATTTTTGTTATCGGCACTCTCTTTGGCTCTCTTGAGGAACATGAGTCTCATGTGTGCATAATATGTTGAATCCATAATGTACGATCGGATCTTTTTAAATGAATTTGGTTTGTTTTCTTGACATTTTGTGGTATATTTGTAATGTTTTCACATGCGCAACTTGTACTTTTATTTGCATCTACCCAATTGTTTGTAGGACAAATTGCAGAGTAGATAAGTTTTGAATTCATTTCGTATACGACATTGAACACCCCTCCCTATTATAACTCCACAGATATTAAGTGTTTTTTGTTTATTCTTCCTTAGTATTCGACTTAAAATGGACATAGATCCTTCCTGACAGTTATTACTAACTGGCCTCAAAAACTTATAATTTTTTCACAAGGTCATATCTTAAAATCCTCTCCATAAAATGAACAAAAATTGCACACAGGATTACTTCAATACTCCACTTTAAACACATGTCAGTAACCAAGCAGTTGTCCAACTGACACAACAGCAAAATGCACTGACATGGAACACCTTTCTGGACCAAAATTCACAGCCCAACAGATTTCTTTTGTAGGGTTCCAATTATTTGCCTGTGAATGTGGTCCCGGAAGCTGTTCCGTGTCAGCGTATTTTACTGTAGTGTCAGTTGGACAACTGCTTGGTTACTGACATGTGTTTAGAGTAGAGTATTGAAGTAATCCTGTGTGCAATGTTTGTTCATTTTTATGGAGAGGATTTTAAGATATGACCTTGTGAAAAATTCTATGTTTCTTTTTTAGGCCAGTTTATATTAAATCATAATTCTTGACAAAATAGCACACGTAAAAAGAATATTATCATATTTGAAATCTTTATCTTGAGCGGGAAAAAACCTCATTATATAATTATAAACAAAGGTAACATACAAATCCACATACCGTACATAACAGGTGGGCTCCAGTCTGTTACATCTTCAATTTTTGTCATTTTTTATTGAATGTCAATGATCAGTGCCTGCAAGGACGAAATAACAAACAGTTATTTACTTTGTTCATTTTGATCAGTTTTTTGCGTGTCACAGATGACAAAATCGTTTTACTGTGAATTGTATGCAACTGCGTCATATGTGTTGCATAAGAGGTTTTACATTTAACCTCTTTCCCGCCATTTTTCCCGCCAAGCGACAGCTATTATTATCAAATCAGACTATTCTGCTTATGTAACACGACAATATTATTAAAGCGATTTACAACATCTGAGGTTATTGCAAAGAAATTCGTACCGCTCCATTAAAAATATATATTTGAACAAATTAAACTTAACAATTGGAGTATGTGTTAAATAGTATGAAGTAAAAAGAAAACATAAACATACTTATCCCTTTAATGAAACATATATTAGCTGTACAAGCCACAGTGGTATATGTAATAATTGTTAGGAGAGAAAATAACACATACAAAAATGGACATAAAAGGTTCACAACCTCGCAACCAAGTATTCAAGAGACCTAGGGATTCAACGTCAGTTGGAACATTAGTTTAATGGAAGTAACCCAATTTTCAAAATTTCAGACATTAGCCTGAGTGGATCATATCGGGTGACAATAATTATTAAAAAAAAAAATTTTTGTGAAAAGGGCGGGGAGAAATTGAGATGCCAGTCAATTCAAAGACATCATTATGATATTCAACATTTTTGTGTCGGTGTTAGATATTTAAAATTTGATAAAGAATTTGCTTCTTTATTTAAACGCCACAGGCGTTTTTCGAGTTTCAATATTACTCGGTTATTGAAAATCTATAAGAGTTAATTCATAATAGTCAGATGTTGGATTATATGAGCGGAAATTCAAAGGAGCAATAAAGAAAATTATTGATATTTTTGACTTTCAATTTAGCTGAAGTTGCACTCGATCGCTGAGCGATTGCGATAATTATCGCTTTTGAAAACTATGGACTAACTTACCTTTTTAGCTATGCATTGGGCTTTTTGCCTTTATATAAATTACGGCGATCGCGATTGTAGACGAAAAATTGAAATATTCAACATAATACAAAATGCATTTTAAGAGGTTGACGATTTATAGGTTTTAAATAATTTCATTGTTTGATTAACGTTGTTCAGGTGACAAGCGACATTGCTCGGAACTCGTAAAAACGGAAGTAAGCACAGAGCATGCGTTCGATTTGGTTGTCTGTAACGGCGATCGAGTATAAAGTTAGCTTTAGACACATTATTGAATTTTGTAAAATTCATTTGATAAAATATAGCGGCATGCATCAACCAGAACATTGTTCTATAATATTGAGGTCTTACGACTTAATTTTCTTCTTTACAAGATGCAAATGGACAGAAGTATTATATATAAAAATGCTTTATTTCATTTCTTACGCCGTTTACCGTTATGATTATTTTGATCATACTGTGTGCATTCGAGAAACGTTTATGTTATTATTTAGGTCAGATTTTATATTTAAAGGAAGCTAGAGGTTTGACAAAATCTGAATTATAAAATCATCATAATTATAAGACCATAGTTTGATCAGCTCGTAATCGACGGGCCTTATAACATCGCGGATAAATATCTATATATGTAATTTTGATAATTGTCTTGTGACATCTCGCCAGAAAAATCATGAGTAACTAACCCTAAAATCTTACAAAATCTTGCCAGGAAAAGCACAAAATCTTATCATGACTCAAGTCATACGCACAGAGTCATTGGCCTGGCCAACGAAACCCCGTGGCTACAGGTCGGTGATCTTGTTCTTGGTACGCGAGGGGTCTAAGGTTCGATTCCCGGTTCATATTCTCTCCTTTCTGTTCCTGAGTTGCCTTTCAATAACACTAAGAATAACAGGGTTACTTGAAGTCCTTTACTTTGTTTTCATGTCACCAGTTCTTTCTTTATATGAAGAGCTCTGTTGCAATAGCCCTTACATGCACTTTTGGCTGAAATTGAGTTATTGACATGACATTATAGTGTGGATCAAAAAACACATTTTGGTGGTTGTTTGACCTTCATACCACATCCCCTTCCGAAGATATCGTATATTTCCTGTTTGGGAAATCTTAGGGAATGTCCGGAAATCTAAACTTAAAATGAACATAAAATTGTAGGAAAATAATTGTTTGATGTATAATAGTAGCCCTGAATGTTCTTTAACTATTAAAACCAAAAGAGACTGTTTTGGGTCACTATGTTTGGAAAAAAAATATTGCAATGAACAAAAGCTAGTTCGGAAATGCTCAAACATTTCTATTTGCTGAATTTAATTAAAAATTCATAATTAAAAAAGAGAATGAGATATTTCAATTTTTCTTTTAGATTTTGAAAGCCTTAGCCAAGTAAAATAAAGTAGTGCAAACAAATGGGCTCAAATTTGATTGCAAAGGTGGTTTCTAGAAAAGGGGTAAATTTATTTTGTCGCAAAGCCCTTACATCCACAAATGGCGTCATATAAAAAGAAATAATAAAATAAATAGGAAAGATTCCTATTGATGCAGCACCACAGGTACATTACTGCCCAGATACTTATTTGGTACACTAGAGTACATCCGATGAATCACGCGTACAGTACACATTCTGGTGCTGGATAGGTACTGCATTAGTACTCTAGAGTAGCCACAAAGTAGCTGTGCAGCAGTGTAGTGTACTACTAAATGCACAAATTAAAAACATGCTCTTCCGTTACCAGGTACGCCCTAACCCACAACTGATGTTATTTGCTATAGATATTAGAAGGACATGGAATAATTGTGAATATTTCCGCGTTGATTGAAAAGTATAAGGAGATCGCGTATTACGTATCAAAGATAATAATCTATGGCAAAATATGAACTTGAATATGAAGCGCTTTTAAAGTGATATTGAACTCTCTCCACGCGGGTGTCGAGACGACAATTTTCAGAATTGTAAATTGTCATGACCATATCTGGAATCAGCATAAAAAATGCATTATAATGAGTACAAACAAGCCTGGTAGTGCTGTAGTGGTTCTTAAGATAGCTCTTGATATTTTGAGAAAGTATCTCAAAAGTTGTGACTTATATGTTGAAGCCTATGGCTAGCACGCAGTGAATTAAAAACATCATTGTAAGGGGGCAAAGATGCCTTGTAGATAGTTTAATGGAAAACGGGTGTGTCTCACTGCTTTTAACTCTACCGACCTCTGTTTATCACGCTGGTCTAAAATTACATTAATGACCCATTAGTATATAATATATACGTCTAATCATTAGTTACGAATAAGTATATGAAAAACACGAGTCTGCTTTGTACAATTTCAAAAGTGACATTTTCCTTTCACCTTGACTACCAGTTAGTCGAAGGATCAAACATGTGGCGTTATCACCATATTTGACATTCAGCAAAGCCATTCAACATCGTATTGACAAGTTCCGCGATCTGGAACAGCAGACAAAATTAGGAAAAAAAGCTCTGAAGATTTGCTCTATATCTATGACAACCACACCTGTCTTTAATACACGGATTCATTATTTAGTCTGTGACTTCGGGCGTTTATGCCTTACATAACGTAGAGTTGTGCCACTTACTCGAATAAAATTTGGTGTAATTAAATGTACTTTTCCTCCAAGGACGGACCATTATTCAATTAGAATTTTTAGTTACCAAGGATAGTATTGCGTTGATAATACAGGAAGCACTTTGACTGACATCTCATTTTAAACATTATTCTCGTGCCGCATTCAACATTGGATATCACGTCGGCAGTAACTTTATAAATGGAAAAAAACATATACAAAGTAAGATCTTGTACGATCTGAAAATTCCAGTGTGGAATAACCAAGATGACGAGATACATTGCATGAGCTATACAAAAATGGTTCTCCGGAGATGAGGCTGCATGGAGTGCGCAGCCATGGCAACAACACCCTCACATTTTCCTCCAATGTTTACAGGAAAGCCGCGAGGATAATTAAATCTTTTAACTTCGGAAGTGCCAAGGACAGTGATATTGTTATTGATTTCTTCCTCATGAAATCTGATGATAGTTTAAGATTCCATGATTTGCGCTCACGATTGGAACCATGATAGTGCACAGTGTTTGTGCTAGGGTACTTTTACAAATGATAAATGACCCAATTGATATCTACTAGTTAGCCGATTTCCATACTTAGTGGTGTGTAAACGTGGATTTGGTTTCACCCGCCATAACACTTGAACTTTACTCAATAAATTACACATCAGCGAGCCGACCCCATATAAGACGTTTACTTTGTTCCACCATTTGTGAGGCAAATTAAATCGACAGCTACATTGTTTTTAATTTCAATTTATTTGAGCATATTTAAGATCTACATGACATTTGCTTACAAACGAGTACAATCATGCCTATACTGTCAGTCCAGTATTCTTGACATAGGTATTATGGAGAATAATGTTGCATACTTTGATCTCTAGAGTAAAGGTTATTCAACATAAGATAGCTAATGCTCCAGTCATTGTGAAGCTACATTTTTAACTAGAGATTTCTTTCTGCAGACGTGACTGACGAATGTAAATTTGCTCAAAAGCACCTTATAACATAATTGATATCGCTACGAATGTGTTGTTATTAACAATATTGTGGATCCGTGTGCACAGAGACACATGTAATTAAATCCGTATTTTGACTAGAACGGTAATGCTTTCGCGGAACTGGCAATGTTTGTATCGGGAGATATTATTTTAGTTGCCATAAAACACGCTACAGTGTTCTCGAATATCGACATGTAACCTTCCGCAATAAGTTGAATTGACGGACATCAAACTAATTGGTTTCATCAGTCACCTATTGATGAAGCTTGAATTTGCTCGGAAGACACGTACAAATGTGTTCTAAAAGACATTCTAATACCTAAATACGTGTCGTTAATGTCAATGAATGTTGAATCATGAAAGCTACAAATTACCGAGAATATTGTGACGATGTGTTAGAATTGACAATCTATTTCCCGCGCGAACTTGACCACTGTTGACTTGTACTTGATTGATTTCATCGTGGGGATGGTATATGACGCTGGAGAGCAATATTGAATGTTTAAAATCAGCAGAAACGTCACTTTTGACGTCATATTGCTTCGTTGAATAATTCGATTGAAGATTGATTTAATAGCTAAACGGAATGCTTGAAATTGAAAACGGCATATTGAGACATTTCATTGAGTAAGCGCAATGTAAACTGTGTCGCACCAAATGCTTATTCAAATTTCCAACTTGTCAGCCATAGAGGGAGGACTGCAACGACATATTGATTGAATATAAATTAGTGGTAGGAATAATCTATACAAACGGACCGATCGAAAACAAGATGGCTGGCGTGTTACGCAGACTGTCAGGATCGACGCGTCGTAAAAGTTACAGAAACGTTGAATTAGTAAGGTTGAGATCCATATACAATCGGAATGCAGGTCGGCCTATATTACACGTTCCACACACTATAGAGGAAGCGGCAGAATTATGTGATCGTACATGTCACAGGGTAGGTACATAATATAAACCGTATAATACTTATAGATTCTTTATAGATTTTAAAATTCAATTATATTTAGAGCGCGAAAAGAGAGGATGGTATAGGTGCGCACGCTCAGTGTACACAAACGACGCCATAATTTGAAATAGAGCATGCGTGAGTTTCGCTTCTTGACAAAAGCGATCAAGTATAAAAAACATTCGCCTTAGTTCACATAAGCGCGCTCCAGTCACGCTTTACACAAAGTACACGTATAGGGACTGAGTTCAACAGCGTACATGGCATTCTATATCAATCCACGATGTTATGAATCGTGTGCCACTTTACACGGTCAAACACATATAGATTAAGCTTCAGATTCAATGCTCTAATTACATCTGGACGCTGAAATTACTTGACTTGACGTTATTTTGTCCTGGTGACGGTTACGTAATAGTCACCACTATGTGCTCTTCTACAGTACGAATTTCATTTAAAAGAACACGTACATCATGACGACCGCTCGCGTACAATGCGCGACGCGGAAGTGAGTTCAACTTACTCATGATTGGTTGGTATTTCCAATGTCATTTAATTGATCTGATCAGTATTGTCCACATTTTGTACTTTGAAATGTGATCACGTACTGATCAATTCATAGAATTCTTAACTATAATCAATACTGCTGTTTGTTATTGGTTCTTCATCGGGAAAGGATGGAATTGTGGATGCTTTGCACAATATTCGAGTTCGTGTTTCAGCATACAATTCAATATTTGTATAAGTTCTTTAATATTAGCCACTTCCATTTAGTTGTTGTTGTTTGTTATCTTCATTAATTGTACGGTATATTGCTATTACCTTGGAAGAGGTTTTACTTTGTTAGTTGTTCGTAAATTCATTTCCTCTTTCCGAATACAAACTTTCTAACAAAATTCCCAGCATAACTATTAATACACGAGCTCCATAAGTATGGGTTTTCTTTCGTTACCTTGAAGTATAAATTATTACTTTTCACATACGTTAAAATTATCGTGCTCACAAAATCCTTCCGATTATAGGTAATAGCGTAAAATCTCTTGTGTAATGTTTTTTTTCAAGTGAAACAAAATCAAAATACAACTGCCCTTTAATAAATTTGTGTTTTGCGAGTAACCATGGGAGTAACGACTGCGTACTTTGCGCTACAAAATGTTTTGGAAGAATATATATTAAAGGTCAAGGCTACGTGTATTCTTTCATTTAGTTACGAAACGACATGCTTTAAAGTTTTGTAAACAACACATCGCTAGTGCCATTTGCATTATACCCTTAAATGGCAATTACTGTGTTAAAATTTGCTACGTGGTGCACAATACAAAATAGCTTATTGTGATATCAAACTTAAAGAACCTGAATAATTTCTATCACTTTCAGACAGGAAATAACGAGCAATACCGATTAGAGAAATAGATAACATGTCCACAGTGTCGTCGAATTTTTGGTTATTGTCGATGTTATGAATCATAATTGATGTGTGTTTACTTCTTACACGATTTTCTCCTCAATAGACGAAATGTAGGTCGATAATACCACATTCTTTACCAACAAGTGATTAATATTAGAATCAAGCTGGTTCATTGGTAAAATACTAGTCGCTGATGATTGCTAGTTAAACTAGTATATTATTCCAATACACATAAATATTGAATACAACAAATCATTAGAAATTGGTCATTTTAAACGTCACTTTCCTCGACTTTAATAAGGCCTTCGTTAATAGGACCGTTATGTTCTTCATGTTACTTCATTATGGCATTCCTGAAGCAGTGGTGAACGTCATTCAAGCACTGAACAACATGACCTCAGAAGCGCTTTATATAGATGGGCTTATCTCTGTGTCTTCAGACGTAATTATCCACTGGATATCCTAAAGAGAGGCACTGCTGAGACTGGAATCATGAAAAGGAACTAAAAATGTAATTTAAACAATAATTTAATTTAATGTTCTCTTCAGTAGTTTTAAAGCTTTTTTTTCTTCAGAAAACGTATCAACAGCAGACACAAAATAACCACCAAGATTGCTTTCAAATACACTACGAGGATAAACACATGAAAGTTTATTGATGTATATTAGTTTGATAGCTCTCTTTGGGCATGCATATTAGCTATTCCCGATTTTGCACAAATTGGACCAAAACAGCAGTACCCGTACACCCCCTCCAACTCTCCTTAATGAGTTTCATTGTGTTTTATAAGTATTTTGCAAGCGCTACACAATTGTTTTTGTAGAAAGAGTAAAAAGGAATGTTTCGTATAATTTCCTTTTGTTATGAAACGTATCTTTGGATTTTTAATTGAAAACGACGTGCTTACACATCGCCAAGGCCATCTTGATTGCTTTCTAATGGCAAACATAAGGTTATTTACAATGCATAAGTTTGCTACATGATTATAATAACACTAGGGCGGTTACCGCATCATAAAGTCTGCACAAAAAGTAACTCAGCTGTTATATATACGCCTATAGATTCAGAACTAATAATAGTTTTCACAATATTTTAACATAAAAAGAAGGATGATTTATGTACGCACATTTTGATACCACATTTGTCCAATTTTGTTCAATATTGACAATACAGCAGTGTTTTGAAAGAAAAATACCCCAATTTAAAAGTTGCAGTTATTTGTATTGATTTGAAGTAAGCGCGGAGATAATGGCGGGCTTTGTGCTGGCATTATAACCATTGATCGCTGTAAACTGCAACTTTTAAATTCGGGTATTTTTCTGTACTAACACTACTGTGTTGTTAATATTCAACGACATTTGATGAATGGGGTATCAAAATGCGTGTAAATAAATCATCCTTCTCTCTATGTTTAAATATTGTGAAAACAATTATTAGTTCTGAATCTATAGGCGTATATATAACAGCTGAGTTACTTTTTTTGCAGACTTTAGATGAACCATGGGGCTTCAGCAGCATATTGTGGTATATGTCCCTCCCGGGGGGTTATACCTTATTGGGATATCTAGATATGATAAGGACCAAAAATAGGAATATTGACCCGCGTCTTATACGAAGTGTCACCCCGGTGGGAAAATTATTAAGTTACTATATTTTCTCTTTCATTTGACACTACTCAGGGGGTCATACCTTCTTGGGATTTCAAGATATCAAAAGGACCCCCAATATGAAAATTAACAATAGTTTTTTGAGGAGTGTCAACTACGGTAAGAATTTTTTTTAATCATATTCTTTACTTTGTTTCTCTTTCATTTTACACCACTCGGGGGTCATACCTTCATGAAATTTTGAGATATTAAGGGGTGGGGTATGAACGTTTGGACAGTATTTATTGTGGGACATTAGAGCACATCAGACATATCGAATTGCATTCTGAATACGAAGAATGTCCTTCTGATATCAAATAATTTTCATTTTTGAAATTCGCAATGTAATACACATTTTATGGCAAATCATTAAAATTGATATTTTTGATATTTAACAGTACTTGAAGGAAACTTTATAAATCTGATGATTTATACTTAAAGTGTATGTAGGTGGGATGAAAAGCCGACGATCAATTGAAAATTTTGACCTTTTGTATTGAAGTTATGGATTTTTTCCCAAAACACCAAAAAAAAAATAGATCTTTTGGGAAAAAATCCATATCTTCAATATGAAAGGTCAAAATTTTCAATTGATCGTCGGCTTTTCCTCCCAGCTACATACACTTTAAGAATATATCATTAGATTTATAAAATTTATTTCGAGGACTGTTATATATCAAAAATTTGAAAATATAAAATTTTAATAATTTGTCATAACATTTGTATTATATCGTGAATTTCAAAAATGAAAATTATTTGATATCAGAAAGACATGCTTCGTATTCAGAATGCAATTCGATACGTCTGAGGTGCTCTCATGTCCCACAAAAAATACTGTCGAAACGCCATAAACGCTCATTCTAGATCCCTTAAAGGACCCAAAATAGGAATATTGACCTGGGTCTTATGAGGAGAATCGGTATTGCTTGTAATAAACGCACGGGTGTTTAGTTTTCCAAAAGGGTTGTTTATAAAAGGCATATTTTTTAAAGCTTAGAAATCCGGATGAAAATCGCAAAGTACGAATTCCGTTTTGTTTCCGGACTTAAATACGATATGGAATGCAATGGTTTTTTTTTTTAAATAACATGCTATCTATAAATTCTACGAAATTACATATGTAAGTGTATTTTTATGCAAGAATGTGGCTTACTTCCTTCTTAAAATGAAAGTTGCACTGTAATTTGGAAATGAACTGGATAGCAGTTTAAGCGATTGTGACGACGAAGGGAGTTTATTAGAAGTGGACATCTATCACAAACAATATGGTAATTTTTTGTATGTATAGAGATCAGGCTCCTTAAATATTTACAGTTAAAGCCATAATGTACGATCTTAAAATATGAAATTGGTTAATTTTTCAAACATGATTTTTTGGTGTATTTTCAATGTTTGCACATATCCCAACTTGCACCTTAATCGAATCAGCCAAATTTATTGTGTTTGTTGGTCAACAGAGCAAAGATCGACATAATGTCATAATTCAAGGAGTTATGACATTATGTCCTCCTATAGTACTGCATGTTAAACGGCCAAAATAAGCAGCAGGGTTTTCTTTCACGTTACCTTGTTATTTCAGCTCAAAATGGACAGAAACCCTTGCGATAATTATTACTAGCATTATTTCAGCATTTTGAGTATATAATAATAAATTTAAAATTTGAAGGATATCGTGCATTGAGGCTTTAGGGGAAGATTTGTTCGAGTCACTAATTTATATTAACTGGTTTGTGTTTACATCTTACATTCTTAAACACCTGAGAACGTTCCTGCAATCTTATTGGTTCTTACCCGTGTGATATGACACGATATCACACGGGTCAGCGCCTACACATCAACGCGATACTCGTACTCGCTATTTGAACCAATCGGAGGAGCATAGCAACAACGGGACTGATCGATATTAAGCCCTAGGTAGTTCCTTGTAAAATGTAGGATTTAATTTGATTAAAATTTGTAATACTTATTTTATTTGAATTGAAGTGTTTATGAATGAGAATAAAGGTACTGTTTTTAGCCGCTGTCGTGTATCTATCGTCTCATATAACACGGGATACATCATTATTTTTGGCGTAAAACAGCTCGGCTTCACCTAGACTATGCCATAGTCGATTTTTGATAAATAAAAATGTTATTAATCATGATGAACGCATTCAGTTGAACTCGAAATTATACTGATATTTAGGAGGCCTACATCAAAATACTAGGCCTATATTATCCGAAAAACCGACTATGGACTTTCACTTTTAAGCAGAACTTTACCCCGGGACTCACACACTGTCAATCATACTTGTTTATCAATAAAATCTAACCACAAGACTAAGCATGGTGATACAATACGCGCTAGATGCATACGTTCATCCACCAGCACAAAAGCGCCGCATTCCCTAGATAGTTGTGTACCATGTATAGTTATAATGGTACCAGTACGCGTCGGGAGGATTTAAACAATAACGAGATCTGGGCGACCAATCACAAGCCAGATTCATTTTTAAAGATGCATTACATCATCACCAATTTTAGTTAGGCCAGAAATTGGCCTAACTCTCAAGGCAAAGTCAGTAGTCTACTTGGGAAGCTAACAAACAGAGGGCGTACGGTGACTGAAAAGATCAGTTGTGAAAATCTATCAATTGTGCACTCATTAATTAAATCAGAGTTTTAAGCTTAAATGTAATAGCCAGAGTAGTGCACAATTAGCAAGTGGACTACGGAGAAGTCTAGGCTTCACCTCGTTCTTTTACTTAAAATAATGATGTCGCCCGTGTTATATGAGACGATAGATGCATTCCAGTGGCTAAAACCAATACCTTTATTCTCTAAATCTTACGCGGTGTTCCTTTCAATTGCCGAAATGTCAGTTGATGATACCACGGGTGATATGTGTTTACGACATGTGATATACGAATCAACTGGGTCATTCTTTTCTCAAGAAGAGTCAGGCTATACGTACCTCTAGATTATTTGTCAAATATGTGATGCGATCAAGCAAAATCAGTCGGAACTCGGAAAAATTTAATTTTCAGTTTTTTATAGGATAGAAAAAAGCATTTACAAAGCTGGATTTTGCAGAAAGCCCCATTGAAATTGAACAACCAGTTCCAAGGATATGAGCAATTAAAGAGTTTCCAAAACAAGAGGAAACAAAAGGAAATATTTCCTTTGGTTGGCTATATCTCAAAATCAATATTTGCGAGTTCCGACTGATTTTGCTTGATCGCATCACATATTAGTCGATGATCGCTAGTTCAACCAGTATGTCATTGCAACACGAAGTAATATTTTATAAAACTAAGTATTAGATATCAGCAACGTTTGACAAAATTTCAATATGATGCTCTAAATATAATAATTCATAATATTTATTAAAAATGCTACGTGGATTTTAGTAGTTACTAATGTATAACTCCTCTAAAATTATATCTTTTGGGAAGTTGAACAGGATAAGTTGTTTTGAAAGCTCCCCCACAAGAAACTATAATAATACCGTTGCGTTGCTGACGTAGGCCCACCATTTTACATTGCTTAGGTAATATCAGGAAAAAGTAATTTATGAGTTAATTTTACCTCATCATTATTCTGATAATATGGCGCCATGTATAAAATTACCGTTGTCTTGTCATTTATGTTAGTGGGAAAATGATCACTATACAATTATGACGTACCTTGGTACGAGGCAAAACCACTTTGATTAATGTGTGTGAATACATCACGCGCTTTTCATTTTCATCACCAATAAGCACGATCCATTTTTGAACTATTCTCCTCTTGTCTAATGTCGGCACTATTAGTCAAAAGTATCTCACCTCAAATGGCACAGTTCAGTACTATATTCAATAATGATAGATCAAAAATTGACCTCATGTCATTCTATAAATGTACAGCCATAATGGGGGTTAACGAACTTTGTCCATGTAGATGACCATGTTTGAGATACTTCTGCTGAATTTATACTATACATCGCTGAGCGATAACGATTAGTTTCTAACAAATGAGGAAGATTGCTTTTTGTTTGAAAAAGCACGCCACATCATTGGTCAGATATCAATCGCTCTTCGTTCAGCGATGGAATATAAATTCAACTTAAGTGTGATAATCAAATCACGCTTTACCGCAAATATTGGCAAAATCGGTAATGGTTACAGCACGTTCTGTTCTGACAATAATTTGCACGATGATTTATAATGTATGGTGCACCTGGCTGTGGAAAGGGTATCTTGTATCTTGACTTATGAGACATGTTTCTTTCTTATTTTAAGGCTGCTTATTATAGATCCGTGATATTGTTTCTCTTTATACTTAAACAAAGTGTGCGACGTATTGTTATTAGTTGTTGACACCACATCCTTTCTTAATCAATGTTTTTTCTTCTCTGTGCTTTACATTCTGTCCTGATTTTAGAATGTCGGCGTTTGTATTTTGATTGTATAATTAGTCTACAAAGTTGATTTATACTGATCCCATTTTCAACACCTAGTCTACAATATTCTGTAATCATAGTTTGTATATACATAGACCAAATGTTTAAAGTAAAGTGTGCTGAGATTTACGAGTTTATGCTTGAGCATTGCGCACTATTATATCTCCTCGCTTTACATACTTCTACCAAAATAAATGTTTTCGATATATCTCTGGACTTGGAAGCCAGGTTCTAGGCAAACTTATTGTAAACTAATGTCAGTGGTCATTCTAATACACCACCCGTGATATAAAAAGTGTTGGTAATGATTTAGCGGTCAGTTCTAATAATAAAAGGTAACCGCAGCCATTTTACCGCAGCCATTTTACATACATTTTTTGTAATGATACTTTACTCGGGATAATGTTGAGCTTTCAAGTTGTCTGAAATAAATCCGCTATGTCATGATTTCATCAACATTATTTTTTACCAATGCATGACTCCTCTAAAGGTATATCATTTGGGACGTTGAAAAGGGTAAGTTGTTTAAAAGCTCCCACTTAAAAGCTATGATAATACCGCTGTATTGCTGACACAGACCCGTCATTTTTACATTGCTTAGGTAATATCAGGAACAAAAAACCGTATGTGTTAATTTTACTTCATCGTTAGTTTGATATTATGGCGCCATGCAAATTTCTGTTGTCTTGTCATTTATGTTAATGGGAAAATGATCACTATACAATTATGACGTAGAATGGTACGAGGCAAAACCATTTTGGTTGATTTGTGTGTATACATCACGCGCTTTTCATTATCATTGAAGCACGATCCATTTTTGAACTATCTTGTCTAATGTCGGCACTATTATTTAAAAGTATCTCACCTCAAATGGCACAGTTCAATACCTATATTCAATAATGATAGATCAAAATTTAACCTCAAGTTCATTCTATGAATGTACCGCCATATTGGGATTAACGAACCGTGTCCATGTAGAGGAGCATGTGTGAGATACTAAAGCTGAATTTATACTATACATCGCTGAGCGATAGCGATTAGCTTTTAGCAAATGAGCTAGAGCGGTGTTTTTTTGCGTTGGGAAAAGCGCCTCATTGGTCAAATTCCAATCGCTCTTCGTTCAGCGATGGAGTATAAATTCAACTAAAGTGTGATAATCAAATCACGCTTTACTGCAAATATTGGCAAAAACGGTAATGGTTACAGCACGTTCTGTTCTGACAATAATGTGCAGGATGATTTATAATGCATGGTGCACCTGGCTGTGGAAAGGGTATCTTGTATTTTGACTTATGAGACATGTTTCTCTCTTATTTTAGGCTGCTTATTATAGATCCGTGATATTTTATATCTTTATACTTGAGCAAAGTGTGCGACGTATCCTTATTAGTTGTTAACACCACAACCTGTCTTCATCAATGCTTCTTTCTTCTCTGTGCTTTATATTCTGTCTTGATTTTTCAATTCTTTTACAATTCAGAATTCCGGCGTTTGTATGTTATTTTTGATCGTATCATATATGATTTATCAGTCTAAAAAGTTGATTTATAATAATCCCATTTTCATCACCTATTCTACATTACAATTATAAATATAGTTTGTACATAGATCAAAAGTTTAAAGTAAAGTGTGCTGAGATATGTGAGTTTATGTTTGTGCATAGCGCACTATATAATTATATCCTCGTTTTTTTAAAACTTTAAATAATTCTACCATAATAAGAATTTTCGATATATTTCTGGATATGGGAGCCAGCTTTCAGGCAAACTTAATGTAAACTAATGTCAATGGTCATTCTAAAACATCAACCGTGATATAGAAATTGTTGGTAATAATTTAGCGTTTTAAGTTTTGTCCGGTAAATTAAATCCGCAAGGTGATGATAAGCAATGTACTTAAATGAAACTGCTGACTACAGTGGTGGATTAATTTGTGTGTCTTTCCAGTTTTAACTTTGTTTATATAACAACCGAATCCATGCACTTAGCAACCATTAGAAGATATTGCAATTAGTCAGTCAAAAGCAAATACTTGGGCGTCAACGTGCAGCTACTTACGTGAATCAATTACATTGTCATGGATTGTGTAAAATAATCGGAGAGAAAATAATTAAGAAAACGTTTCTTGCATTTTCAATAACTGGACAGGACAATATTTTGATACAACGAGTGGCTGAATTTATATCAGCCGTTTGGGGCAAAACACCATAAGAGAGGGTGCGATTTCAATTTCATCATAAACATGATCTTCTTCTTCTTCTTTCGTATGCTGCTAACGAGGGAGATTCAGATCTCAAGTTTGCTGTTGAGCAGCCAGTCTCTTGTGGAAACATCAACTTCAGAGAGTCCCTTGGCTCCATTCGATGAAGGTGACAAGCTTTGATGATGTGGTCTGCTCTTCCTTTCCGCACTCACAAAGTGGGCTTTGGGTGAGGCCCCATCTATATGCTATTGCATACTGGCCCTGAAGCGACCTACTCCTGTTCGCAGGCGGTTGAGTTTCACCCATGCATGATAAACACTTCGCACCCAGGTCCCATATTTATCTGGTTCTATGTACATCACTATTACTTGATGAAACAGCGTCGAGGTCTCGGTCCCAGTTTATCTTCCCGCAGGACCAAAATAAAATCTTATCTGCTCTCCCCGTGGCTCCCATCTGATATAGGCGGTGTAGATGACCATGATAAAAGATCTCGTTACAGTCGGATCCGAATAAGCATTATTGTTGGTTACCTGTCCTATAAAAATGCCCTGACCAGCTATCTACGACGACCCCACCAGGTCACTTGTCAGCCTTACCTCCTAGATTCTAGTTGTTAAAACCTAGATATACTTGGCATAAAATCAAATAAACACTGAAAACTATTAATAAACTATGGTTAAATTAAGAGATGAAATTCTATTACTAAATAAGAGGAGGAAAATAAGACACAAATTTAGCAATTAATAATTTCTCACACCAAGAAACGGTCATTTTGTCGATATAAAACTGACAAAGAAAGATGTATTGGTATTGGGTTATAATTATGTTATAACAAAATAATGTTATTCAGAGTCTATTCTCGTCGATTGTTTTATTGTATAAAGGTGTGCCATATTGCTAGCAATTGTATAATTCAACTAACACCATTTCAGTCTTCAGAACGCAGCAGTTTTATGCACCATGATAAATAAAGCGCGCCAATCTAATAAGTACATAATAATCAGTTTAGCCCCAGACTGTTTTGAAATAATTTTATTATTAATATTCAATCATCTGTTTTGTGCTAATATATAGGTTAATTACATGTATGTTATATTACGTGCGCCTTCATTTTGAGCCACGGAGAATATGTATTTCATTAATCCAAAATGTGGAGTTTATTTCACTTTAATATCAAAGTTGAGTAAATTCAAAGTAACAATTTTCTGTAAATAATATATTTTCAGCGACCCCTATCATACACTTTTTAATATCCTGGATCCGTCTCTGTCTCATTGGGTCAAAGGAAAAGGATTCTAAGAATACGTTAATATCATCAATGTCAACCTTTGCAGACATTATCCATTAATAACTCGAAAACGTTATAATTGCGCCTCTGTTCTTAAGTGGACGTCAAGGGAGACATACACGATTAAAGATTTAATTAAGGTTGGTCTGAACCCTGGAATTATGGAAACTTTCGGGCCTCATAACTGCTAAATTGTTGTCTAAAGTATATAAAAGTATACATATTTAGAATGGCAAAGACTTGATAAGTTCATCTGTGAGGTCAAATTTGGACCAAAATGCCATTTTTGGCCCAAAATCCCAAAAATAACGTTTCTTTGATTTTGGGCCAAATTTGATCTCACAGATGAACTTATCAAGTCTTTGCCATTCTAAATATGTATACTTTTATATACTTTACACCAACAATTTAGCAGTTATGAGGCCCGAAAGATTCCATAATTCCCGGGTTCAGACCAACCTTAAGAAGGCAAAAAAGGAAGAATCATGCCATATCATTGGTCAAATATTAATCACCGATCGCCAAAAGAATTATATAATATTGGATGGCATTGAGGGTTGTATGAGAATATACTGCACGCGCCATTAATGATATTCAACGAGCCGGTACGGCGAGTTGAATATCATTCATGGCAAGTGCAGTATATTCTCATACAACCCGAAATAAAGCCATCCAATATTATTATTGTTAGTTGTGATTTCTTACGACTAGTCCAATAAAATATCCACTTACTTGCAGACGTTTCGGAAACTGTCAGTTTCCTTTATCGATGCTATTGATGTAATGACGATCTGTATACAGCTGATGTTGACTGCTGCTTAGCAACTGAGTTGCCAGTTGCTTTCTTGTCAGTTATCAGATCGTCAAAAACGTGACTCAAGTTGTATTGCCCCTCGTCTCTGTTCATGGTGTTGGCCCGCTTTCTGATGGTAATTGCCTCTTTGATCCACCTTTTATATCTGTTGCTCTCTTTGCCCACGATCTTAGCCTCATCCCAATCGATTACATGATTGTTTTCAACCACATGGTCTGTAATAGCCGACTTGTGGATGACAGACTGTGATGCCTTTCTCGTTGCTCTTGTTTTGATGTTGTCTCCGATTTTCTCAGCCTCAGTTTTATGTTCGTCAAGTCTTTTTCCAAATTTCCTGCCTGTCTCCCCGATGTAAGCCGAATTACAGTTTTTGCAAGGAATGGAATATATCACATCGGTAGAATTATGGGGTTCCCGCTTGTCTTTTGGATGTACTAAGAGATTGCGAAGTGTGCAATGAGGTTTCATTGCCGTGGCGATGTTATATGTTTTGAAAACCCTAGAAATGCGCTCGGACACACCTTCCACATAAGGAACAACTACCAACCCTTTAGACTTGTTCGAATCGTCTTTCTTCTTTCTCTCTTTCTTTGACTTTGGTTTTGCCATCTGATCTTTCACCTTCTTGATGCTCCAATCCGGGTAGCCACATTTCTGAAGCGCGCCTTTGATGTGATCGTCCTCTCTTTCTTTATCCTCATCTTCGGTGACAATTCTCTTCTTTCTGTCCATGAGTGTGCGGACGACCCCTAATTTATGGTGTAGAGGGTGATGCGACCTAAAGTTCAAGTATTGGTCGGTGTGTGTTGCCTTCCGATACACCAGTAATTTAATCGATCCGTCATCTCGTCGAACAATCAAGGCGTCTAAAACGGGATCTTACCATCCTTCTCCTCTTCATAGGTAAACTTGATTGAATCTGTGTCGTCCACTTGGTTGAGGTGGTCGGTGAGGGCGTTAACTTCATCTTTAGCTACAATTTCCAAGATATCATCGACATACCTTTTCCACAGCTTCGGTTTGCATTCCATAGGCGCCGTAGCAATCGCAGTCCCTTCCAGGTGTTCCATGAAGATGTTAGCTGCCAACGGTGACACTGGACTGCCCATGGCTGCTCCGAAGCGCTGTCTGAATATGTCCCCACGAAAGGTAAAGTATGTTGTAGACAAAATAAAATCAAGTAACTCCACCACGTCTTCTGTTGCCAGATTGTAACCGTAGGACTTGTTGTATTCTTTAAGCCAACTTCCCTTCTGCAGTCTTTCTTTCACAATGTCAAGTACTTTGTTGACAGGTGTACACGTGAACAGCGAGACCACGTCATGTGAGTTCAGGATATCCCCTTCCTCAATAACCACTTCTACCATCTCCTCTGCTAACTGCTTGGAGTTAACCACATGGTGTTCTGAATTCCCTACCATAGGGGCCAGAATGTCCGCAAGCCATTTAGATGTCTCGTAACCTATAGTGGAAGTGTAGTCAACAATTGGTCTAAGAGGCGCATTAGGTTTGTGGATCTTAGGCGTGCAATACAAACGAGGAACGTTCTCAGCAGTAGGATACAGCTGTTTGTATTTAGCTTTAGTAATTTTCTCCTCATCTGACAGTCTGGATAAAATAGACACTAACTTCCTCTTATATTTAGGAGTAGGATCAGCAGATAATTGCTCATACGTTTTGGTATCACTAAGCATTTTGTCAACCTTCTCATTGTATTCCTGCTTGTCCAAAACAACCGTAGCTTTCCCCTTATCAGCAGGTAAAATAACTATTGAGTCCTCTTTCTTAAGCACATTAATGGCCTTTCTTTCATCATTACTCACGTTTGATTTCGGAGGTTTCGATGATCTCAACGTGCTAGCTACTTTGGATCTCAGTTGAACTGCATCCGCATACGGTAGGTTCTTACATGCAAGCTCCGTAGCAAGGACAACTGACAAGAAAGCAACTGGCAACTCAGTTGCTAAGCAGCAGTCAACACCAGCTGTATACAGATCGTCATTACATCAATAGCATCGATAAAGGAAACTGACAGTTTCCGAAACGTCTGCAAGTAAGTGGATATTTTATTGGACTAGTCGTAAGAAATCACAACTAACAATTCTACTATGAACAGTCCTGATGAATTTGTTCAAGAAAATATTATTATTATTATATAATATGAAGCTGACTGAAACTCATAAATGAAAACATTCATGCATCAGAAACACAATGCTGTTTATAGACACAGGCCTAGGCATACACATAGGTTAGGCCTAGTCAAGGCTAGGCGGCCTTGTTATTGTGTTGATTGAATGCACACGCACGTACCACGCAGACAATTGAGTAAGCTTACCGTGAAAATGTTGTAGGCCTAACTACTGCAATACCGCCGTGAAACGAGTAACCATGTTCTCTGTGTACCGTCAATATTAAGATACTGACCTGATTAACTCAGATTATACCCGATGAAATCGCCGTATTTTAGCTGCAGTTTTGTGCTGCTTATGTGCTTCGCAGGACAACATGACTTGCTGCACATCAGAGGGAATCGTGCAGTACCAAAATTAGTCTCAATCACTGTTTGTGAACGCTCTACGTGAATACTGCGTTTATGTGATGCGTGCATTCTGGGTATTGTGATGAGCGTGCGGGTATCAAGATATATTGAACGGTTTTGTAAAAATACTGAACAGTTTGATTTAAACGTCATTCAGTACTAAAAATGAGTGGTATAGATGGAAGCTTCATATTATATAATAATATTTATTGAATACTGAATCAGAAATTAGCAAAGTTTGACAAAATCCCAGAAACCGTCATTATTTATAAAGCTGCTAACCTCTATGTATACATATACTACACAACAGTATTGCAACATGGCTGAAAAGGAAGATATTCGACAATCTCTAAGTTGATTATTTACCCAATATCCTTTCGATTTCGCATTACGTACTATACAGAGTGTCCCAGAATGATTTGTACCGAAAAGATGGAATTTTTTAGGTATGATCGGCATTTTTATTGGTCATATTGTTTTGCATTTTAAGTTCTACATATATTTAGCTTTCTCAGATTTTTTAGATTTTAAAAATTGAACGTTTCTAGTAGAAGTTAGAGAGGATTGCGTAAAAATGGTGAATTCCAAGTTTTGACAAAGCAACCTATTTTAAAAATACTAACCGTTCAGCAATGTAATGTTGTGCAGTATATTGCTGTGTCCTGTTCTTACTTCTATTAAATAGTCGATATCTATCGTTTATTTCGAATGTTTCAAAGCTATCATTGTATGGAATAAAGGATTTGCTACGCTTGAGTGACCTTAAACTATTCTTTCTTTGGGGGCAGTTTTGAAGACAATTATTGAGGTGTGTGAGTTTCATCATTTGAAATGCCGGCAGAGATGGATTTTTCATAAAATTATAGAGAAGGGTCGTCTTTAGTGTCACAGCATGCATTTATTTTCACAGTATGGGCAAACCCACAGCTAGGTAAAGAAGAAGATTAACATTTACTGCGGAGGATCCTTGAGGAAGTTATATCCTCTGTAATAATGACATTTTTGGGTAAAAATTGTGGTAAAAATCATATAAATCACAACCTAAATATCTGATGTCATATTGAAATGTTTCACTTAATCCCATATCAAGAATTATTTAGCATTGTAAGCATATGTGTCAAATTTCCTATCAAAGAATGTAGGATTTCTCCAATATATTGCACAGTGCGGCTGGACGATGGTGATAAAGGGTCCATGTGTTATGATGCCTTTGCACTGTAAATTACACACATGCAGTTTTCGTCCATTTTCAGTAATTGCAATATCACGCCAAAACGAATCAAGCTATTTCCATGAAAGTCACAGAATAAGTAGGAGACATGTGTGGCATTGTATTGCACTTATTAAAATTAGATACACTGTTGACTATATATTTTTGATATTTTGTTCAAACACGGTATAAATCATTCTGGGACACCCTGTATAAGATGGTAATGTTCTTTGAGTGATATGCCCCCTAAAATTGGCGGGTCGGTAGGTCGATCCCTTTTTTTTCCATGGGCTCTTCCTACATTTTTGCTCTAATTTGAAAAGGCTAGTATTAACAAATGCTTTATCATTTTACGGTAAACAATTGTCCACTGGACTGAATTTAAATAGAAATACTTCTTGTTTTTAATAAAATATGCATTTAATAAATAAAATGGGTGAATAACAAATATATAATTGAACTTATGAGGTTTCCAATTATCAGACTGATTATTCTGACTTGACTGACCAATGTCGAACGTTATTTTTGATCACTGAACACAAGGTGAAGGCATCGGATTCTTTATACAGTAGTTATAGGTTGTCATAGTATTATGCGATACGTAAATACTGATATGAATAAAAAACACATAACCGTGTTACCCTACAAACATATTGTTGAAAGTTTGTACTGCCAATTAAAGGTATAACAAAGAACTTGAGCCGCACTTTTGTTTGGTATTTAGAAGGTTAGATTTATCCAGGAAACGTTGTTATTATAGAACAGTGAAATAAGACACACATGAACCAACTTTCACAAATAAACGTTTATTTTGTCGTATGAAGTTGATTAACTCCTTACACTGCAAAAAACATTTCACTCAACATTGAGTAAAAATGTCACAACTCAACAGTTGAGTAAAAAAAATACTTGTTTACTCATTTGTTGAGTTGTGACCTATATGAGCACAATGTTGAGTAATTTTTTACTCAACTGTTGAGTTGTTACCTTTTTACTCAATGTTGAGTAACATTTTTTTTGCAGTTTACTGTGTGGATTTATATTTGATTTTAAATTCTATTCAAGGTCGTTTTTCATCAAACATTTAGGTTTGTATAATGTAACTAACACTATTTCAATCTTTAGAGCTAGTCATCGCTTATGTTCTAGTCCACATAATAGCAGCTGTATGCACCGCGTTACAAAAAAGCTCTAAAATCTAATTGATACATAATAAACAATTTTGTACCAGTATTTTTTGCAAGTATTTTTTGTTAGTATCTGGGAAAATAATATTCAAATGCCTGATTTGTTGTGCTAATAAACAGGTTAATCAAATTGAAGACCTGAGCGCAAGAAGACCGTAAGTCCACTTGGCCCCTCAACATGTATACACTAAAGTTACGTATAGTTTCTTTGGGTTTTATAATGTTTAATACACGTTCCAGGGTGAAAACATCATGAAAGGTTGTGAAAGATTTGTTTTGGCCCCTGAACATGTATAAAACATTACCAAACTATACGAAACTATACGCAACTTTAATGTTTACATGTTGAGGGGCCAAGTGGACTTACGGTCTTCTTGCGCCCAGGTCTTCAATTATATAACGTGTACCTCTATTTTGTGAATATATCTTTTATTCAAAATTAATATGCACAATTTAATATGCAATAAATTAGTACATTCTGTCTAAAGTATATATTACCTGCACAACAACAACACGACATTAAGACAATTTTGGCTAGCGAAGTAGTCAGAAATTTATTGGCGACACCTCCTACACCCTTTTAATATCAGGGATCCGTGTGCCTGTTATAGGCGATTTTTGATGAGTATAAATATATTATTACTCATGATTAACGCATTCAGTTGAACTCGAAATTAAATGATGTTTATAGCAATTAAAGTATTTAATAAATGGTCATGAAAAGTTCTATAATTAGTGGCAGTAAAAGTAAAGTAAACGTATGTTATTAAATAAAACATGTCTTGGCATAATTATAATGAGAGCTTAAAACATTTCTGATTGTGTGATCTACCAGTTTATTGATATCGAAACCCCAAGAAAAACACTTGAGAAGATAGCAAACAGGTGGAGTACGGTGACCGAAAAGATCAGATGGGAAAATATATCAATAATTGTACACTAATTTATACAAATCAGAGTTTTATGCATTTAATGTAATAGACAGAGTATGCACAGTGGGCAAGTGGTCTACGAATAAGTCAACGTATCTGTCTGATTTGGTCCAATAAAATTGATCTAAGAAGACGTATATCGTCAGCTTGCTACGCTAATTGCCTTAGTCATTTTTTGTAATTTTGAGAACAAAAAACAAAATGTGGTTCAAGCATGCTGCAGTTACGTAATCACCCTTATTATTTCGAATTATTCCCTTTCGTTTGTATCATTATCATTTGTTTTTGTACTTTGTTCTCAAAATTATTTAAAAAAATGACATGGGCAATAAGCGTAGCAGGCTGACGATATATCATTGCGCGTTAACCTTTCCAAACCTTTTTCATTAGAAACTTGAAAACGTTATCTTCACGCCTTTGTTCTTAAATTAACGCCAAGGGATGCGTAAACGATTCTAGATTTAATTAAGAAGACATAAATCAAGGAGATTTCACTCCACCTTGACACGTGATGCGCTGCAAATTGTTCGATCATCCCACCTCTTTATTTAAACATCTACACGGGTTTCTGTAATGTTTGTACACATTTGCAAAGTACAGGGTGTCCCTGAATGAATTATATCGTCGGAAACTGAATTGTTGGGTACTTTAACGCACAAACCAAACACAACTAAATAATCGATATGGTTGAGGAATATATCAGCTATCACATACTATTTAAATTTTGACGATTGACCACTCCTTTTTTTAAATAATAAAATTTACGAAACTCGTCTCATTTTCAATCCGTTCCACGGAGTCAAATATCTATAAATGACTTATAGACGCATCATGCGCAGTGATTAACACTCCGAATACAGATCATCGATTGATCTTTGAATCCGTGGAGAAAGGTGTGAAAATGAGGGAGTTTCGTAAAATTCTTACATTTTAAGAACGGTGTGGTCAATTGTGAAAAATTAAAAAGCTCGTAATAGCTGATTTATTTCTCAACCACGCCAGTTATATATTTAGTTATGTTTAGCTATGGCGTTAATTACCCAAACAATTAAGTTTTTTACGATCAGTTCTTTCCGGGACACCCTATAGCTGTCATTTATGGTCAAAAGAATATACAATATTGAACTTGAAGTGTCCAAATATCAGCTTCTGACTTGCCTGACCAATTCGATGGCGAAGTTAATGTTTTATTTCTCAATGAACACAAGGTGAAAGCATCGGATTCCTTATAAACTCCTCAACAAAAGTTTGGAAAGTTTTTTCAAGCATCTGTATCTCCAATTATTTGTAACATATTCATATCGTGTTGCATATCACTGGATAGCTACAATACTCCCCTTTACAATGACACCCCATTTGAAACAACAACATTTTTCACGGCTGAGTACACGCCTTGTGAATGTAGTGGGGTCTCAAAATGAATTTGCCAAATTGACCATTATTCTGTGCAGCAAGCTGCAGTCCCATAACTTCACAATCTGGGACCTAATGCAATCCTCCAAGATGACACCGCTCGCCCCACATAGCCACGGTAGTCAACGACTACCTACAGAATATGGGAGTAGAGTCAAAATGGCCTGCCATCAGGCCAGACCCGGGGGCCAGACCTCAACCCGATTGAACACTTGTGGGACCAGCTTGATCGTGCTGTGCATGCCAAAGAAGCCCATAGGCAACCACATTGAATGACCTGCGACGAATCCTTGTGGAAGAATGGAATTCCATCCCACAGTAACGTGTAACCAGGTCGGTAAGCAGCATGAGGAGAAGGTGCCTGACTATTGTGGCTGCCTGTGGTTTTTTCACCCGCTATTGAGGTTAGTGGCTAGCTTTGTTTGAGCACAGAATAATGGTCAATTTGGCAAATTCATTTTGAGACCCCACTACATTCACAAGGCGTGTACTCAGCCGTGAAAAATGTTGTTGTTTCAAATGGGGTGTCATTGTAAAGGGGAGTATTGTAGCTATCCAGTGATATGCAACACGATATGAATATGTCTCAAATAATTGGAGATACAGATGCTTGAAAAAACTTTCCAAACTTTCGTTGAGGAGTTTAGTTATAGGTTGTCACAGCTTTAAGATACATAAGTATTGATATGAATAAAACAGACATAACCGCGTTGCCCTACAAACATAATTGTTGAAAGTTTGTACTGCCAATTGAAAGTAAAACAAAGAACTTGTGCCGTACTTCTATTTGATAGTTAGAAGGTTAGGAAAAGTTGTTATTACAAGACAGTGAAATAAGACACAAATTTGGCAATGAACAAACTTTGACAAAGTTAATAAACGTTTATTTTGTCATATGAAACATATAAAGTCGAGTATGTCCTTACAAAGCAAGGTGTGTCGATTTATATTTAATTATAAATTCTATTCAGGGTCGTTTTTCATTGCACATTTAGGTTATTTAATGTTGTCAAATTATAGGCTTGTTACACTACCAAAATTAGAACAAAGGCGTGTGCTGTACTTTTTGCCATAGTCATGATAGTAGGAAGACACAATTTCTCGTTTCAATCGCATTGTTTTAAAAATCATAAAAATGTGGTAAAAATCCTTCAAATGTGGTTTACGGTAATTGCTCGGCCATGTCGGCTGTGACGTTAACTGTGGTTAATGGCCATATGATATGACTTGGACAACATATTTTTTGTGACACAAAAACACACAAAAAAGTATTATTTCATTGCCTTTCTTGGATACTAACAACTGATTTTATATATACACGGGTGGACCCACATTACCCGTACAGCCGGTCAATGTGTGGAAACTACAGTACTGTTGCAGCCAGTCACTGTGTGAAAGTGGTCAAGCTTTCGTCAGATGTGGCACTCAGACTTCATCAATCCTGTTTTCGTGCAGGTAAGCTCAAGTTGCAAGTATTTTTATATGAAAACATAAACTAAAAGGAGCTAAATATGATCTTTCTTATATCCCAGGTGGCAGCGAGTGGTAACCTAGAAGAGTTCACTCGACTTTATGAAGAGAGTCCAGATCGACTTCATATCAGGGACAAACATGGAGCCGGAGCCATGCATAGAGCTGTCTCGAAAAGCAGACTTAAAATTATGGAATTTATTATCGAACATGGCGGGGGTATGTATCTGTGTAATCCCAGGGTGTAATCAAAACATGCATGATAACAATACTTTAAAATGTGAAAAACTTATTATGTAAACATCCCAGCAAATACAAAACGTTTTCGACATCATTCGCAAAAGGTTATAAAAGGTTGTCAGAAAACGTTTAAATGTCGGGTTATATAAAGGGTACAAAACATTTTCAGAACATTAAAAAACATTTTTTGATAATCTACTGCACAGCAACACAAAATGTGTAACAAAAAACGTTTAAATGTCGGGCCATATAAAGGGTATAAAAACGGTTTAATAACATTCCAAAACATTTTTGAAAACTTGATACAAAACATTCTAAACAGAATGTTATTTTGAGGTTGAAAAAATATTTTGAGAAAAATGTTTGCCCGAAACATTTCCAATAACGTTTTAAAAACGTTGTCATAACGTATAATCCGACATTTAAATGTTATTAAAACGTTTTGACAAAAAAACATTTTAAGAACATTTCTGTGTTTGCTGGGTGCAATTATTTTCACATAATGTTATTTTAAGTGTTGACAAAATATTTGGCAAAAAATGTTTGTAAAAATAGTTTTAAAACGTTTTCAAGACCTTTATATAACCCGACATTTTAATATTATTAAAACGTTTTTACCTAAACCAAAAGCCAAAAATAACTTATTTAAAACGTTTTTAAAGCGTTTTTGTGTTTGCTGGGATGTTTGCCTGCAAGTTCAATCATAGGTATTAGAGGAATACCTATGGTTCAATGGCTGTCTGTGACCTGAACCGTACAATGATCTACTTATGTTATCAATTGCAAAATCGTAAACTTAAGACTGTGTAATTGGAAATGCTATTCTGGCAAAAACGTATATTTCAAATACTGCCATGATATAATGCAATCTGTAAGAGTGACATGTAAGCTTCCTGCAGGCAACGGCACTAGCATTGGCAAAAACGTTACATAGCAATAACAAAAAAGTAAACCATTTAGAACCTGAAATGTTGCTGAATTTAGCATTGATAAAATCTTCAACTTTCAAGAACCTTTAATGGCACAATAGAACCCAAAATGGCAGAGTAGTAAACAAGTAAAATATCCAAAAGTTAAAATTGAAGAGCCACAACATAGAAAAAATAGAATGCTCTACAGGGTGTCCCTGCAGGAACTTTATTCTTGGGGTACTTTATTAAAATGCGCTCGACCAACCAGAACTAAATAGTTGATATGGTTGCGGAATTAGCAAGCACATACTTTTTGATTTTGATTGACAGTTCTATTCTTTTTATATAAAAATTTAACGAACGCAATTTATTCCAGGGAGTCGAATATCTATCAATGACAATAAACGCTTCATGTAAAGTTTTGATTGGCACTACTAATATTGATCGTTGATCGATATTTTAATCCGTGGAAAGGTTTGAAAAGGAGAGCGTTTCGTAAAAATCATATATTTCACGGATTTTTGGCGTCGAAAATTATCAAAATGAAAATAGTATGTAATAGCCAATGTATTCTTTCACCATATCAATTATTTAGTTATGGTTTGGGCATTAAATTACCAACAAAGTGTCCTACATTATAGTTCTTTCAAGGACACCCGGTATTGCAATTTTCATAGAAATTACACAAAGCCAATGCCACTTAGCATAACAGCAGTAGAAATGTTCAATATTTCCTGAAAAAAATACAATACTATTGTAGCGGTAAAAATACAAAAATTGTATACCTTGCGATCTATTTATAAGATGCATAATATTTTTCTAAGTAGCAAGAAAATTTACACACTATACATATCTACTACTCACCCGTGTGGAGAGCAATATAATTCACTCATTATTATATTAAGACAAGTGCGTGCAAAAGGTTGTAGCTATGCTTTTTAGAAACACAATTCCGCTAGCAGCAATAAAGTGAGTCTTTCTTTGGTAAGAACTGGGTTAAAAACTGCATTATGATATTAAAGATGCAACAATATGAATGTTGAACGTGAGTATTGTCTCGATGAATATATTTATTTTCCTATATTTCGTTTCCTGACGGTAATGTATAGTCGATTTCATATATAACACAATATTTGGGCATGTTAATGATAGTGATATTTCAATGACGTTTATATGTTAAGAACAAAAACAAATTCAACTGTAACGCCCAGGTGACCAGTATTGATATTTATTAAGCAAGGTTGACTTTATTTGATCTTGTAGGCTATTCCAATTGAAATCCTTACACCTTCTATTGAAGGCATAACTTAAAGGCCCATTCAGTGATTTGCTCATCCGGACGATCGTAAAAATCATCAAAATTCAGATTTTGGTACCTTTGTAATTGGCATAGATGTGCTAACATAGCCTGCTAGTGGTTCGGTCGAAAGCCGTGTATTTTAGACAAAATAAAGCATTTGCATGATTCTGGACTTTTGATACTGACAGTACAAAAAGTCCGACTCGAGATCGAAAGAAGCTCACTCTACACCGTACCACGCGTTGTGTATTGTTTCTACTACTTATTACATCAGTAGCTACTATTTTAAACAAAATACACAATTTTAACTGTTTTTCATATTTGAATTGACCGTTAGTTTGCCTCGGTGATCTTTAATTGCTTATTTTGTTTTCTACTACAAAAATTAAGCGTCTGTTTTAAATCAATTTAGACTCTACTTCCCCCGTGTTAGAAACACTGGACTCCAGTCGATTGGTGGCGCACTGTACGAAAATCTCGATTTTCTCGAGTCGATCTGAGTTGAAGTAGAAAACCTTTCTAAAACTTCTGTTTTTTGACTAATTTGTCCATGTATTCAGGGGAAAAGTGGTTTAATGAAATTCTGTAGACTAATTCTTTATTTCTAAGCAACTCTGACAAATTTCCATTTTTTTTAATGTTCCTGTGAAATCACTGAAAGGGCCTTTAAGGCGTACATGGTTGTTTGATGTGATCATTTATTAATTTTTCTGACAAAAAACATCATAATTATGATGTTCAATTCTGGAACTATCACACTAATGCATATTAAAGCTATTTTTAAGATAGATTTTGGATTCTATATCAATTTTTTTTCTGCTCTTGTGGTAATTTTTATTCTATAAACTGTACATTTTTATGTTAATTGAGGGCGCTAATTACATTATTTCAAATTTAATCTATCCAAATAACATGACGTATTCCTTACATTTCGTGATAAAAGAAAATTTCCTTGGCAATTATGTATTGATTTTCTAATACCATTATACAAGTGTCTACCCCTTGTAAAGATACAGGCGGTGATGGAAGCGATATCGCCATTGGATTAACACATAATCATGAAATCTTCACAAACAATTCTAAATTTGTTATGTGGTGTCAAAGCAAAATTATCTTACTCTAAAACCGTCGGGGTACGACAGTGTACCACATTGCAAGTATGTTAATTTTCCATTTGTAATTGCTAACCGTGTATTTTGAATGGGGCTGTCAGCCCTGTATCTTCGCCAGCCTCGTACGTCACGTGTTGCGCTTCCTATGCCGCCTGCAAAGATACTAATCAGATAAATAGCCCCATCATTGTTCAACTTTATTTTAAAGAATAACACATTTTTACATTTACATCAAACAACCGTCCGTGTGAGCTATCTACTCTCTAAATGTAAAATGATGAACCAAAAGAGTGAGCATTTATGTACTCAAGAAAGTGAATTTCACTCCGAAAGAGTGAAAATTCATTCTTTAAGGAACCATGAGAGTGATAACTCTTCTTTGGTGTGGTCCTTTATATGTAGCTCTTTGTAGGGTTAAAAGTGATTTTCAATCTTTTGAGTGCATGAATACTCACCCTTTTGTAGTAGATAAAGGGTGAGAAACAGACCATTACCATAGATAATCGGTGTCTTGTTGAGGTATGGTGAGCATGTTAGTCGCTCGGAAGGCGAGACCCCGAAGGGTCGAGCCTTCCGAGCGACTAACATGCGAAGCATACCTCAACATGACACCGATTATCTATGGTAATGGTCTGTTTTGAACCGTTTATCTTACATATACGGTGAGCCAAAATAAAAGAATTTGTTGTTATGGTTAATTCATTTTCCAAAATACAAACTGGAAATGCTGATATGATTATCTTGTGTAAGTTTAGGGTTTTCCAAAAATAAAACACACCGGGACAGTGTAATATTCTTCCCGTGTGTCCTGCGTTTGAGTCTACGAGTCTTATCTAGTGTCAATTGAAAGTGATTTAATCAAATCAATTCGCCACTTGCACAGTTCCGCCATTATGCACTATATGCGGGAGAGCCTCGAACTGGCAGCATACATGAAAGGAAGAATTACGTAACCTTACACAGAATGTTATATGACTGGTTCAATTCCCATTCATGTATGCTGCCAGTTCGAGGCTCTCCCCGCACATAGTGCATAATGGCGGAACCGTGCAAGTGGCGAATACAGCATTGATTTTAACCGGAGATTCTATTCAATTCACTTGTGGTCATGTCCCACTCGATTATACATATTCGTAATATTAATAATGAATATGTAAATAGTTCAAAGGTCAAAGTGGGTGTGTTTTACCTAGACATGGCGGTAACTCATTTAACACCATAGAATTTATATTTATCTTTAATATACTTATAGAACAAATGTCCTGAACCAAATCAACGCATATTCCTGGGTACCTTCCTCGACCTTTTTTGGTTGGGGTTAGGCCGCAGATTGTTGTAGTTTTTCTACATCTAGTCTTGTGGCCTGTAATGTACTGCATTTTAGGTGCAAAATATCCTTGGTTGAACTTAATTTGTAAGACCTCCTGGCTCTTGTTTTGTTACCTACTTTGTCGGAATCTGCGTTAGTTGGGAGAGGGGGGACAAAGGTAGATTGACATCCTCGTCTTAATTATACAGGCTTTAAGACATAATACAAACTAATTTGCATTATTCAATAAAGGTGTTCTTGGTGTCATTCAATACACACAAGTATTGTTTACCATCTTCATTTAAATCTAATATGCATAAACTTGCATAATAATTTATGCCGATCGTGTAAAATATATTAAACTTTGATGCATTTTAAGTTTGTTGAAATGTCCAAAAAGTCAAAAAGCCAGTGTTTCTAAATATGAACATGTATTGTATTGTTCAAAATTTATTGACCTGACCAAAGATTATCTTGACCTGACCAAGATTATCTTGACCTGACCAAGATTATCTTGACCTGACCAAGATTATCTTGACCTGTCCAGATTATCTTGACCTGTCCACATTACTTGATATAATCGACAGTTGACCAGACTTTGAACAAAAGAAATACAATAGATAATGGAACAAAAGAAGAGGGCTAGACGTATATGGTGAGATAGGTGACTCCATTTGAAATCTACAACCCTTGTATGGGAGATTAATGTCACATCGTCCATAATGGGGTTTATGAATTTTAACTGGAATGGCACAATAAATCATATCCGCCTGATTTTTTTCAGACATCAATGCTGTGGATGAGAATGGCAACACACCTTTGCACTGGGCCGTGAAACATAATCAATCCGCCGGTATAGATTTTCTTATTCAGCAAGGCGCTAATACCACTATATTGAATGAACAGCTGATGGCACCATTACATCTAGCTTGTGAACAAGACATACCAGATGCAGTAGAGGTAAATAATTGAAACCAATAAAACTAAAACGGGGAGGATTTAACAAGAAATAAGTTGCATGAAAGGTCCATTCAGCGATTTGCTCATTCGGATAATCGTAAAAATTATCAAAAGGCAGTATTTTGCACCTTTGATAGCTTTGATGCTTTGATGCGCTAACATAGCCTGCTTGTTGTTAATCTAAAAGCCGTGTATTAAAGACAAATTCCAACATTTTACATGAAGCTGTAATATCTCTACTGAAGTATATCACCAGGAGACAAAAAAAAATGTGATCAGTTGATAATCCGTGTAAAATATGTGATCAAACATGGATTTTGCACGGATTTATCCCACTTTATTTCTTTCCGAATATCTCAATCGACTGAGAAAGGTTTTTTAAATGTGTACAGTCTGACAGTCCAGAGATATAAGGATATGCATTGACCCCCGATATATAGCATAGTGCATCTATCTCATTTTTTGTGTCAGTTCCTGCAGAACTGACACCTTCTAGTACAGGTTTGACGATCACGTGACAATTCGAATCATCATATCGAAATATCACGTGCTCTGTAAAAATATCAATATCGATATCGATACTATTCGTCAATTCAGCCCCAAACCAAATCCCCCACATGCCAATTCGAACCCTGTATATTGATGTCCAAAAAAAGTTGGCCAAATTTAACTATTTCGTGATTTTCTCCATAACCGTTGTTTTTACACCAAATCTCTATATTTAGATGAATTGATGTCTTGCATTCGGTCACAAACCAATTCGTTGTACTTTGTGCAATAACCCTATATCTTTTAAACCAAAATATCCTAAAGAGTCGTGTGATATGTCGAACTTTTCCTCTGATCATAAAGAACAAAACAAGTCAGCGTTCGCGTATCTGTACGTAGCCGCAGTTTGTGGCCCTCACAACACGGGCTTCCGGTGAGCTGCCGGTCCTAGGAAATGGAATATTACTGATAAATATATAAAGATGGCAAAATCAGTAAACCAGTTTAAGTTACAAATAAAGAAAAGTCTAATAAAAATTACATCTAATATTTAGGCATTATTTAATGACCTCCCCCCCCCCCCCCCATCTCCACTCCAGCTGTCAATTTCTTGTGTGAACTGTGGAATGTCTATATGAAATGTTATAACTATTTATATTGGTTCTTTCTTTGCATGTTCTTCTCCTCTTTCTTTTTTCTTTTATTTGTTAACTTTGTGTAATTGTATGTTGTAACTTAAGGCAGTGTAAGGGGGTGCTCGCTTCAGGCCTTTGGGCCTTTTGAGCATCTCCTCATTCAAATGTTGTGTCTTTTATATTTTGTATGTTGATGTACATCGTTTCCTACAGAGTCGTGAGATGTGTCAAACTTTTCCCTTGGTCATAAGGAACCAAAAAAGTCAGTGGTCGCATATCTGTAGGATCATTGGTTAATAAGATATAGTCACTTTTTTTTAAATTTTTAACCAAATATCCTAGAGAGTCGTGCCATATGTCAAATTTTTCCTCTGGTCATAGGGAACAGAAAAGTCAGTGGTCGCATATTTGTAGGATCATTGGTTAATGAGATATAGTCACTTTTTAAATTTTGTGCACTTAACCCTCTATCTTTTTAACCAAATATCCTCGAGTCGTGCCATATGTCGAACTTTTCATCTGGTCATAAGGAACAAAAAAGTCAGTGGTCGCATATCTGTAGGATCATCGGTTAATGAGATATAGTCACTTTTTTGTACGTTGTGCACTTAACCCTCTTTTTTACTTCTAGATATCGTTTGAGTCAAATGATTTTTCATTTTAAAGCTTATGATATATTTTCTAAACACGAAATAAAACAAAATTGACCGCGAGCCGACTTTACTGCTGTTTCGTGATGGACGGTCACATATATTCATTAACATATTAAATCGTTTATCCCTTTTGGTCAATATCGAATTGGTTTGTGGCTAACTTAGCTTGGGGCCAAATGCATGAATTGGCATATGGCCAAGTCAACTGTGGACGAATTGGTTTGGCCGAATCGACCATGCTGATAGCAGGAAGTGGCGAAAAATTACGTACTTTTACAAGGCAAAAAGCAACTTTTCTAGGCATTGTTGACATGGTGCCTTCGCCCAGGAAAGTTTCCTACTATAAAGACCTAACTTTTGAGATGGTGCAAAATTAAAATAACCTTAAAATAAGGCGCCCGACCGCCGGGTCTAGCAAGTCATCATCAACGACTTTGACAGATGACGTCAGACACAATCTCTGTCTTGATGATATAAGTCTTGATAGCAATACGCTGTTTTACTTAGCCTATATCTGGTGGCAGCAGCATTTTTTTCTTTTTCAGTTTTTTGTATTTTATCAGTACTTGGAGCTGGTGGGGGAGAGAAAGCATTAAAATACATTCAGGAAATAATACAACTCGAACCAAAGATGAAGGTCCCATTTCAAAATCAAAATTGAAAAAAAAAAAAAAAAAAAAAAAAAAACCCAGAAAATGAGCAGGTTCAAAGACCCACAGAAGGAAGATGACAAACCAGAGTCCTGACCCAATCCGAATCCGATTTTGACCTTTACACAAATAAACCACCAGCCCTCTTCTTCATCACATACAATATTTTTATAAAAATATCCAGTGTTAATTAAACAAAAATCTTTTTTGCGCGCTGTATTTTGCGCTGTATTGCGCTGGTATAGGAGTTGCAAGGGCCTGATACTTTGCTGATATCGAATGATGAAATTCGCCATCTTAGTGTGAAAAAATTTGAAGAATAGAAGGCTGACGTTGCGCCATAAGTGTATAATAAGGCCTATTTAATGATAAAATGAACTACCACTAAATGTTATTGTCAGTGCTGCAGTGCAAAACTTCTCTTTAACATTACATTAAAATAATAGTTACATTGTAAATTGGAACTGACACCAATTTTTTTCAGGGATATCTTGTTACTTATGTGACTTCATGGATATTCACTTGAGGCAACTACTTTTTTTAAAAGTGAGAGAGTGTGTGTGTGTGGGGGTGTCAAAGGGGACAAAGGGGAGCAAAGTAACTTTCACGGGGTCAAAATATGACCAGAATTGTCACACATGGGCTAAAAAGTATAAAAGGGCCTAAAATAGTAAATGTAAGTGCACCAGCATCCGGGAGGGGTGGCGAGACCGGCAGAACATTCACATGGAGCAGCTCCCCCTTGTCCTCTTGGCTACGCCACTATTACCTGTTCATAATTATACTGATCTAGTTATCCATCAAACACACGGAGTGTTACAGAAAACGGTTGAATGTCGGTTTATATATATAAAGGGTATTAAAACGTTTTAATAACATTCCAAAAACGTTTTTGAAAACATGATGCAAAACATTCAAACAGAATGTTATTTAAATGTTAACAAAATATTTTGCAAAAATGTTTGCCCAAGATATTTCACAATAACGTTTCAAAAAACGTATTCATGACCTTTATATAACCCGACATTTGAATGTTATTGTTTTGAATAAATGTTTTAAGATTATATTTTGTGTTTGCTGGGTATTCAATCTTTCCTTGCTTCAATTAGACCAAACATTAACTGATCTAGTATCTAACTTAACTATAGACGAATCCAATTTCACGCATTACTACTCCTCAATGGCAGCCATAGCCGCGACGGGGACCCAGCTACCTCACCTAAAATGTGAAATGCTGCGGCCTTTAAGGGTATTTTAAACTGCATTCTATCACCCGTATTGCACGTAGACAAAAGAATGATGACAGTTTACAACACAAAAGAATCTAACATCGAATTTTAAGCGGGTTTAATCTAAAGCCAAGAATTTTCCGCGTTGCGGAAATTCCGCGAAAATCGCGGAATTCGGAGATAAAGCGGAAAACGCATTTCTGAGAAAAAAAAAAAAAATAAGCAAAATGACCTGGAAAAAGGAAAAATACAATTGAAAAGAAATAAATAAAATACTAAATGAAATGGGTCTTCAAAATTCATCAAAATAAAGTAAAATCCGTCATAGATTTACCGTACAACGCCCCATTGCAGCCATGATACCCAATTACCCATCTCAACTTTGCAAATCGCAATGATCGTCACAAGATTCTTGTGAAATTTTATTATGTCAGACATGTGCAAAAATTACAAAGCGGAGAAAAGCGGAATTTAGCATTTGTAAAGCAGAAAATTCTTGGCTTTAGTTTAATCCACTCAATTGGGTACTCACAACACCTGTTTGGTGCATGCGGGGAACCAAATATGGCCGATCAAATCCTGACCATGACTTGGCTCGTTGGGTTCGTCTATACTTTTCACGTTGCCTATCCACGGGCTAATCAGCTGTCTTGTTTGTGTTTATGGTATCAATAGTTGGTAGCCTTGTGTAGTACTATCCGTGTTGTTACTTAACACAGTAATGTAGCCAGCAAGGGGGTGGGCAAGGCGACAAAAATGAAAAAAAAAAAAGTGCCTCTGACAAAAAAATTAAAGAGAAAATCTGGTGGGCAAAGGAAAAGAAAAGGGGCAAGGAGCCCCCTTTTCCACTAAAATTCACTCCGATCATGGGCCAAAATAGTGTAAAATACAACTTTTTTTGCTCGCTGCGCGCACACATTGTCACAATCAAGCCTTATTGGAAGCTCAATCAAAGCAAATCCAGTATATATTTTTGCATAAAACAGCATAATTTAGCATTTTTGGAAGCTCAAAGACATGTACAATATCTCTAAAAACCAGTATTGTATATATTGTATGATGCAACTGCATTTTTTTTTTTCGTTTGTGCCCCCGAAATTTTATTTTGCCCCCTCTGACCAAGAAAGCTGGTACGCCCCTGACTTAATAACAAAAACAACAGAAATTATATCCGTAATCCCAGTGTAGTTTTTTTTTTTATCAAGTCGGTTAGTTTCAACGAGAAAACCAGTTATACTTCGGACTGTTTTTAATGTAAATTATTCAAAAAGTTGGGAAAGCCCTTGTAACGAACGAAAAAATAATAATCATAATACGAGTCAATATATAACCATGTAAAGCAATACCCACTTGATAAATCGCGACCTCGTTCTTAATAAACTGTACACACATACTAGTAGCTTACCATCATTATCTGGGAGAACTGGAACAAATGGCACTCATAATGAGTATCCAAAAAGTAAAATCACTTGTAAAAACAGAACGAAAAATGACCATATGCAAGTCAACATATGTAAAATAATACCCAAGTGATAAATCATGGTCTCGTTTTTGTTATTATAAATGAACTGTACAAACACATAACTTGTTGTATTTCCCTGGGAGAACTAGAACAAATGGCACTGATAATGCGACATAACAAACAGCCAGCGGCGTGTCGGCAAACTTACAAGGGAAAATCGATACATAAGCACGAAAATCTCTTCAGGGATGATAGATAAGCAGTTTTTGTTTTGTTTTGTCTTTAATATTTAAGTGAAGCAACCTATATAACGTTACAGGTCCCTTATTAACAGACTCCTCGTAACAACTTTAGCGCAAAAGAAATTCTTTATCCGTCCTTGAAATACCAGTTAACCAGTTGTCATTCATTCAAGGGCCAGTTTATGACCCAGATGGAGAGTCGATTACATTAAATGACCTTGCCTGGTATGTCCAGCTTTCCAGAAAGTGTTATTCGTCTTAGGCATTTATTTGTCAAATGTTGACAGTTGGTAATATGTGTCATGTTGTCTAGTATGTGGCTAACTGAGCTATTACCCCTCAATTTAGCTAAAACCTTGGTAAAATGTGGCAATATCTGCAAGAGTAATGTATCACAATGTTGATTTCTTTCCCAGTGGATTGTTATCTCCACAAAATACTAAACATAGTTCTCAGAGAAGCACAGACACGAAATTTTTGTGTTAATGTTTTTGGTTTGTTTTTGATTTGTCCATCCATTCAACACATTGCCAGAATATATTCAGTTTGAAATCCAACCATTGCTCCAATGGGCCCTTAGTTTGTCCAGTCCATCAAAACACTAGTATAGTATTACTATAGCATGATATGCAAACATGTGATCATGGTAAATGGGCAATCTTGTGGGACAAGGTAAAATAGATGACTGCATTCTAAAACATGATTCTGGTTTATTTACAGCATCTGTGTAAACATCATGAAGTAGATATTCATCTTCCAGGAGAACTTGGTCAAACAGCATTACACTATTGTGCTATAAAGGATAGCCATCGAGCTGTTGTCAAATTGGTAAGTATTACACATACAGGGTGATTCAGAAAGAAGTAAACTCATGTTTATGGCGATTTGTACCAAATCTAGAAGTAATCTGCTTCAAATGAAAATACCATTGAAAAGAGCAGATTCTGAACTTCTAAAATAAAAAAAATACTTACACCAATCCCGAGTTATACTGTTTAAATAAATTTAAGTTTAAGTTTATTGTGTCTGTTTGAGGTGTCTACTTGACGGTTTGGTACAATGAAGCTATCATGTACTCAAATTCCAAAGTTGATGATGCATAAAAAAGGACAAATTATTTTATAATTTTGGGAAAATGAAACTATAATAACTATTAATTATCCATAAAAAGAACGACTACAGAATTAAACTCTGACTGTTTTGTCCGCCATCTTGTCAATCAGGACGAAATATGCCGTACTGCGCAGGTCAGCAACCAATCACGGCACGCTGACGTCAGACGCAACATTTCTGGCGGAATTTGTTATTGGCACCTTGAGGGAATGTGGTGTAAAAGGTAAATCCTTTTGAAATAATAGGTAAATGCTACTATTATTATAACAAATGTACACAATTTTTGGACATTTTACAGTTGGAGTTCAAACCTGATTTCTGTCGTCAAGATTTAAATGGTGTGTATCCGGTTCATGCGGCTGCTACGCATGCGTCAGCCAGAGTTCTTGACCTACTCTTCAAAGCGTGTAAGTGAACAAATTATAAAAAGAAGATAGTAAAAGTAAAAATAAAATACACACACGCACACTCTGTTTTCTGCTTAATCATGCTACACTATTTTTACATCACATTTTCTGCGCAATCAATAATCTAATTAAAATATTAAAGGCATGAAACACAAATTGGGTTTATATAGCCTAGTTTCTTCAAATCATTCCGCTTTACAGAACAACACATGTAAATGTGACCTGCTACCACAAAATGAGCGTAACGTCGCAAGTTGGTAGTTCCAGACATCCTGGCTAACGGATTTGTTTGTCGTGCACCTGTGCCAGCCAATAGATGTCATTCGTGAAGGACATACTGACATACTACTGGCTTGAAAAGGTGCGCGGCAAACAAAGAACACCAACGCAGGGCGTCTCAAAACTACCAACTTGCGACTTAACACTCATTTGGTGGTAGCAGGTCACAAATTTATTGTGAATCACAAGATTTGTATTTGCGCTAATTGCATTGTACACACTGACTTTCGCTTTCCTGTTTGACTTAGATTCTCATGATGTTTTCATATTAAAACATCATCTAAAAATATCTATCCACACTAATAACCAAAGCCCACAATATACATGAAGACCTGAGCGCAAGAAGACTTGGCCCCTCAACATGTAAACACTAGAGTTGCGTATAGTTTCGTATAAAGTTTTTTTTTTTTTAACTTCCGTGGTCCGGGTACGCTGGTGAATTGCGATCGCGTAGAAGTGACAAGGTCGCCTACTACGCGCCGCGCCGAAGACAAATGGGTCAGCCGGCTTGTTGTCAAGTGCATTGATCAGCCAATCAGCGTGATTGTTTATTGCTTTTGTGTTTACGCTCGTGTACGCGATACGCACAGGCACGACCACGGAAGTTTGAAAAAAACAACAACTTTAGTTTGTTCGGCACATAATAAAAGTCATAATTTTTGTCTTCAAGAGTATCTTCCATGCATCTTCAATGGAATCTTCATAAATCATCAATTGTTTTCCATGTTGGCATCTGCAATGTTGCATCATGTATACCTGCTTGCCTTTGAGTGCATGTAAATTTAGCATGTTTGTGTTTCATGAATATTAAACATAACAACATTATGTGTTACATCATGTACTTTGTTTTTCAAGAGTAAAGATTTCATTTTTACAATGATTTTTTTCGACATGTAAAATCATATAAATGATGTATGACATATGAATGTACTGGAAAATAAGTATTATCAAGATAAAGCATTCATAAAGGGACACTTTTCAATATTTTCCAGTATATGCGTATAGTCAGTCTTGGAAACAATATTTAAGACATACGACGGTTGCTGCAGATATTGCTTATATGTGACCATCCACCACAAAGTGGTAGCAAAGTCGGCTCAAGGTCATTTTCTGTTTATTGCAGATTTTGAAAGAATTCACTTTCAGCTTTAAAATGACACATCAACCAGCTTCATCGGACATTTGGAAGTGAAGTTATGGTTCATCAAAGGTCAAATTCCTAATATATTTTACATAGAAATCCATATACTCAAAATGGAAAATGCCGACTTTACGACCAGTTTGTGGTGGGTGGGCACATATATATTTTACTGTCATATAATCTTCATTTGCATCATGCGTGTTGGATGATCGTTTTTCATCGCCTGCTAACATTAATCCATTTTGCTGAAGAATATGGAGAAGATTGGGATAAATTAATGTTCTTTCCACCTTGCATGTGTTTCATACGTCATTGACCATTTAGTTTTACCCCTCGTAGTGTTCATAAGACATGCTATCTGGACCATTATTATTTGACAAGCAATGCCGATGAATATACCCTTCTGCGGATGCCGCCTCCATCCATACAAAGCTGATATATAATCCTGACTGAGATACAGTTTCCCATTTTCTTTAAATTTCTGCAATTGAAATTCATGGATATTTGCATGAAATGAGACGATGCTGAATATAATGATTATTGTTCCCGTTGATCACAAGTAAGCTGTTAGCATAGAACAATATATTTAAGCCGAAATTTTCTAGTATGGAATTTTATTGCGCAAAAAAAAATGATATTAGTTGGCTATAGGCTAAATCATTAGGTCACCATAGAAAAAGCTATATCTTTTGTATAATCATTATGTTGTAAAACTATTCAGAAAATTGCTATATTTCATATTTCATTGCAGTACTATGTTTTATTTCATTTAACAACGCCTATGTCACAATTCACAATTGAACTAATTCGGAACTTTGGTTTATCCTTTTAATGCCAGCAGCTCTAAAGACCACAATCTTAGAAATTATTGTTCGAACACTTTTAAGGCCTTATTGGGAATGGTTCCCCTTCTACTCGCGTACAATGTTGACATGCCCAATATGCTCATCTTCACATCTTCTCCCAACATTGTTTGGTGGGGAAAGGGGAGGGGGTATGCTTAAGATTAACATTGAGACAACACTACTACCAGTGACTCATATAGCGTGCACGCGCACTACGGTATACTAAGAAGGACATTACAGTGGGTGTTCGAACACATTTTTTCCGGGATTGTAGATAAGGGCTAGATCAGAAATCGCACACCAAGCAAGCAAGCTTAGGATAGAGTTACATTATTCTTCATCTTGTTATTTAAAAGCCAAAAGAACAACTTGCTTAGGCTTAGTTAAATAAATGCAAAAGGAATTGTATGTGCAATTGAACACCAACAGATTATTTTTGACTTACTTTTAACTTAAGGGAGTTTACTGAATGCATTATTTTTTATATAATACCAATATTCAAAGGTTAGTATAATAGAGTGTGATTTTTAACAGTACCTTATAATGGTGATCATAGCTCTTATAGATCCACCCTGTTAGGCTAAATATGGTCAGTGATGTATGTTTCCATGTCTAGGTAGCGGCCAAGGGCTCAGCTGTTCAGGGTTATTATCACACACGGACAAATATGCCAACTCTGCGCTACACGCGGCCGTCAACAGTGGTGATATAGAAGCCGTCAAGTTGTGTCTTAAATATGGCGCCAAGATTGATTATCAACAGGTTGGTAACAACAGGTACTAACATACAAAGGCACTGTTGTCAGCGATGAAAAACTTTGTTGCGTATGACGTCGTAGTTTTAGCAACAATATCGACCAAACATAGGGCAATACTCGATTTTTATTTTCCTTTTTTGAATATACCCTTAAACTTCCTAATATTTTCTTTAAACGGATGCTCCGTGCGAAGATAAACATGTGCCCTGATGGGACCAGCTGAAGCAAAATGTTCAATCTTGGGTTTTTTTTAAAAGCCAAATAGCACGCTGGCTTATATGAAAAAAAGAAAGAAACAAGAATTGAAATGAAGCACAAGAAAAGGAGGCCCTGCACTCTCAATAGATCATGTCATCCGTTTGGTCACTAAATCTCAAATATCAACTGCCACATTGACTTCATAATAACCATAAAATATACCATTTTAACCTAATATCCAATCCAAAACATAACCTTGATCAATATTCTCCTAGACGGTAGTTAATCTGAAATTTTTGTCAAAAGGTCTCCTCGAGACATTTGTAAAATATCTATCTTAGTCCTTCGGCCATCTTAAGGTGAAAATCTGTCTTCTTGTAGCTATACTCTCTAATCTAATATAACATCTCAATAGAAACGTATTTTCGTATAATAATTCTCCGTTGTCAAGTAGTGTCGGCCCCTTTAAGCTTGCCGTGGGTTTTCCTCTTTTTCTAAGATAACTTTACATAGAAACCATCATTGTTGATGTATCCAGAAGCCAGAACTTCATAGTTACATTCCCCAATCGAAGGACAGTGCTCAAGAACAGAAAGAAATACAAACAACACAGTTGGACGTCAAACGTTGCAAAGGACATCGCTGGCAATGGCGACTTTAGTCAACATAATGAGTTATATTGATAAGAAAAAAGATTTATGGTTAATCCTTACTTACTATAGGCGGTCCTCTGCAAACAAAAGTGCTAAATTCTGTGGACAAAGAAGGCAATTCGGTTCTTCATTCTGCTGTAAATAGCGGGTCAGAAGAAGCTGTAAGAGTATGTCTAGAATATGGCGCGAGAATCGACTTCCAGCAGGTATGGGTTTGTGTAATAGTTGTATTGTCCATCTTCTCTCTTCTTAAGCCAAGAGGAAGCAACATTCTTGAATTTACCCCGGATTATTTATGTAGAATTTCTTTAAAGTGGATAGAATTAATAAAATTACTTTGGAAACCGTGGAATAACTGGGTTTTAATATAGCTTTCATCTAAATCTTTCAGAAAGATTCCTGGTGTGAAAGGTGTGAAATTGTTACTTTTTGCTCATTCCCATGAAATGAGACGCATTTCTTTCTGACATATTTTGTATTATGTTTATGGATAATTGAGTCATGGTATCTATAATTTGATAAGGAAGCGTCCAATTTAGGCCCACTTAATAACGTGAACTGCGGCAACGAAATGAGCGTAAAGTCGTAAGTTGGTAGTTTCAAGACATTTGTGCTCCCATTCACAAAGGACATACCAATATATTTCTGGCTTGAACAGGTATGCGGCAAACAAAGAAATCAACTCAGTCAGCCAGGATGTCTCAAAACTTGCGATTTTATACTTATTTCATTGTGGCAGTCAACATATAGTCACTGTAACTAGTCAAATATTTGATATTGTTTGCCCTTTTAGCGGTACAAAGAATTACAAGTCAAACAGCTATATATATCTATTCAATGTTATTTATTCAGTACTATCTATTCATCGCAACAGTTACTGCCTCATCTCCTTCAATGGCGAAAGTGAGATTTTGTACTAAATTCATCAACAAATAAAAAAAGCCTTTCTAGTGACAACAACGACTTGTGAAACATAATCTAATACAAATGCCTACGAGGACTGAATTCTTTAAAAAACGCTATTTGCTCATAACGAGCAAAATGGAGATGCCACTGTGTTCACCCAGTACAAGTGTTGCACCGAACCCTCGGATATAATACATGTATACATAAGATCATTTCTATTATGTAATTTCCGCAGGTAGATAAGTCAACACCTGTTCATCTGGCATGCTCCCAAGGAGCACTAGAGATCGTCAAACTCATGTTTACCATTCAAGATGAAGAAAGGAAGTCGCTATTCATGAAAGATCTTCTACAGCAAACACCGCTTCATAAGTAAGTTAGATCATTCAACTGGTAAATCATTGTAGCTTTATTATTTTCATAGGTTTAAACTGATTTACAAATCTAATGATAAATTATATAATATACAAAGAGTCGTTCAATTATTATTTGACGATTTAAGATTATGTTTGTGTTATTTTGTTGACAGGGCAGCGATGTTCGACCATTTCCATGTAGTCGAGTACCTGGTTAAAGAGGTAGTACGTTATTCTTCTTTTAATCATTGCAATTTAATCTTATATTCACTTTTTAGCATGTTTTTTTTTCTAATTTTCCTTGTTTTTGCGCATTACGGGATCTCGTTTGTTGTAATGACAGCGTACATTATTAAATGAAAGTAACTCAAGATTTCTATTCGGCTCTCATTGGATTATTCTTATTGTTCCATGTATTTGGAAGAGGTAAAAACTCTTTTCTATATACACTTTTCTTAAATTGTGAAAGAACACGGTATAGATCGTTCTTGAACACCCCGTAGCCTACTCATGTAAGTTACACAAAATATCTTCTCATTTCAACAGGGTAGCGACATCAATGCAACCGATAAAGCCGAGAGATCCCCGTTACTTCTTGCTACACAGAAGGGAGGGTGGCGAACTGTCCATTTACTCTTAGAATGCGGTGCTAATTTCAAAATGACGGACTCTGACAATAGGAATTTACTACACTATGCTGTCTTATTTGGAGGAAGCTTAGAAGCCTTGGGTAGAAGCTTCTTTAAGGTACGAATAGACCCTATGTAATAATATGTCATCAGACATGACGCGAACAGGAGATTCTATAATGTCATTCTGAAATACCCACAAGCACAACACAGATGCCATCTCAATTGTTACTACCGTTCTCGGCTAATTGGATAGGATCAATCTAGTGTGTTGGATGCTTGTAGGTGTGGTTTGGTCATTACATGACCTTATTCCGAAGGGTCAATACTCAGATGGCTCATTACACCAAAGGGTCAATACTACAAAGGCTCGCCACCCCCGAAAGGTCAATACTCTGAATTTACATGTACAGTAAGGCTCGTTATTACTAAAGATCATTACTCTGAATTTACGGTAAGGATTGTTATTCTGAAGGATTCGGAGTTACGAACCTTGGGAATAACGAGCCTAATATTATGTTCGGAATAACCTTCGGAATAACCTTTTGAAGTAACGGACACATAACCTGAAAGTTACACTGCAGACCTAAAAAGCAAATACAATGGTTTTCAAGCAACGCACATTAAGAATATTAAGAATATCGTACAAGTACGTCCACGGTTAATACCCTAAACAGTGTAGTCTTTAACAATTGAGGGATTGTTAAGTAGGGGTCAACATTTGATATGTGGGATATGCTGGAGCTTCATTTATTGGTGTCAGAGACATATTTTGGGGTGCCACAAAAATTGACTTAAGATTAGTGACAATCGGCTTCTACCTATATAGAATGAACATAGTGGGTGTGGAGGGTAGGGGTGTGTGTTATATGTGATATGCAATATGGTATCAATCTTTTTACTGTTATCTGTTTGTTTTGTTTTTTGAATAGAAAGAGGACGCTGCGGTATTACTTAACGAACCGGACCATACTGGATGTACACCTATGCATTATGCCACCAGAGAAGGGAATATCAAATCAGTTCAGGGACTGATTGATCTAGGAGCAACTGTGAACCTCAAGAACAAGGACAAACAATCACCGCTACACTTTGCTGCTAAGTACGTACTACTAGTGGAATAACGTCAATCTGCAATCTTTGTTATACACTTAGAACTATCGCGATTCACAATTTGATGCGCCGCCAGCGGTTGGCAGCCCAATACTTGACCGCCAGGGTCAACATTTACCCATGATACACTGCGTATCTTGGCCTCTCCCTAGCGACCGCTGGAGGCGCATCGTATTGTGAATCGACCGGATTATGTAATGTTTACTGCAAACTATATAGTACAGCAACGTATGTCCCTGATAGTGTTGTTCATTTTGTGTTTTAATCATATTTGTCTCAATATTCATATATTTAGATCTTTCATTAATCTGACACATCGCTTCTTGTCTGATTATAATCGTTTGGTTGTTTCCATGAGATGCCGTACCATCGCATATAATGAAAGACGAAGATAAAAAGACTAGTTCGCGTCTGACATCAGGGCAAAGGCGCGCCGTGATTGGTTGCCGACCTGCGCAGTACGGCATTTTCTGTCTAGTTATCAGAATTTCAGACGCGAACTAGTTTTTTTTATCTCTGACTTTCATTATAATAATTTTTTTGAAAATAATTTTGTCTCGAATTACCTCTTAACTGTAAAGCATGAGAAATGTTAATATTAATATTTTGTGCATTCATCTATAGATATGGCCGGTTCAATTCCTGTAAGAGACTACTCGATAGTGCCATTGGTCCAAATATCATCAACGAGACGGACAGTGAGGGCATGACAGCATTGCATATAGCATCGTTGAAAGGACATATTAAGGTGGTTCAGCTACTAATGCTACGAGGTGCATTACTACATAGGTAAGAAAGCATGGACCATGAAAGCCTGACGTCCTTGAGAGAGTTAACAAAAACACCATGAACAGTAAGAGGCTAGGGATCATATGCATGCTCTCTCTCTCTCTCTCTCTCTCTCTCTTCCGCTCACTCTATAATGTGAATATCAAGGTGCTCACCCACCAAACAAAAAATGTTATTAAAAACTTTTGAAAACGTTGTCGAAATGTTATTGTAAAATAATTTGCAAACATTTATATAACCCGACAATAAAACGTTTTCTGTGAAACATTTTGTATTTTCTGGGAAGGTACTAATGCTATAAGAAGCATTACTACCTTTACATAAGGAATGCGCACCATTACTGTTTTGGAAGGGACGTGATACAGGGTCAATTGTGCAGTAAATAAGACTGTGCAGTAAATAAGAACATCAGGGTTACTCAGCAAGTAATCCTGAGAGGAATATTGCGTTACCTTGATCATTTTGGACAATGACGGTCCGAGAAGAAGTAAGAGGTCGTCGACACCATACGTTCGGAAAATAATGAAATAAATGTATTAGATACCACTGCTTCAAGAGTCACTTCCAGATGTATCCTGCCCCTTACATTTATAATATAAGGAGGTACATATTGTCATTGATTTAATCTACACCAAATGTCATATATTTAATTGTCTAATTAACATTATTATACAGGGACCACCGAGGTCGATCCCCACTACACTTAGCAGCAATGGAAGGTTATACGAACACAATGAAGATTTTACTGGCAACTCATGGACATCTACTCAACTGTCAAGATGACGATGGGGTAAGAGTGGTCAAACATAAATACGTGAAGAATTTCAATTTACTGTAAACTGTCCCTATTTAACCCGTGAGGTGCCTAACGCGATTCGCCAAGCACGCGTAGCGATATGAGGAAATCGGTTACCGCGCAATTGCCGACGATTTATAGTTGTATGATGTTTGTCGGTATGCGGTAATCATATCAAACTTATGTGATACGATCTGATTGTGAAGTTAAGATACCGACAAAAAACGGGGAGCAAAGCACAATAAGATTGGAATTTAAAATGGGCATTACAAATCATTACCTCGTACCGAACTATGCTTATACACCAACTGCATGTGACCGGGCAATAAGTTGATGGAAAAAATCAATAACCTAGGGAATGATAATATAATGAATATTGCAAATTATCAAGAGATGAATGATTCCACCAAAAGACCTCCTGAGACTAGTGTGATCGATCCAAATCAGTCTAAAGTCGGACATAAAGTATTCCAATTTCAGTTTCTAAAGGACTGTAAACAGCATTTGCAAAGTTACATTTTGCAGAAAAACCCGTTAAATTTGGATCACCAGTTTGAAAGATGTGAGCAAGAGAGAAAGAGAGAAAGAGTTAAAGAGTTTCAAAATCAATATTTCCGACTTCCGAATTATTTGCTTGATCACATCACATTTACTGAATGAAGTTAGTAATTGAAGGATCGATAAATTGGGCCAATTCTATTGCCACTTATTCGATGGCTGGATGGGACGTCATCATCCATTTTCATCCCATTCCTGCAAAACGTTTTGTAAATAACATTGACCTACAAATTTCGTGTCCTATTTACCAAAACAAAACCTAGCCGAATCAATTGATGAAGTGGTTTGTATTTTGCTTGTACAAAGGCGAAGTATCGGTCACAGCTCTTTCTCAAATTTATTCGTGAATTAAACCACAGGACCTGTACGCCATTTACATCAAGCAAAATTTGATTAAGTCTCGGAAATTTATGCAATAGTGCATTAGCTAAAATCCCGCTGGCACAATCAAAAGTGTCCTATCGAGGCAAGTGAAACATGTAATGCACTATAATGTTAAGGTTAGCAGCTAATTAAAACTGTTGTGATTTGGTAGTTCACAGCATCTTGCGAATGAAAGTGAGCTTTGGCAAAATTTGCATTGCTCATTTCATAGCGAGTGTGTAGATTGTAGAAGAATTTAAATATTACTGATATATATACTTGTGTAGGTCCTGTGGTTCTTGAGTTATGTTGTAAAGAGGGCTAAAACAACAACAACACTTTGGTAAAACGTACATAACTCATTCACAACAATAAATGAAACAAAATTTTAAAGTATGTAATTTGTAGAATGAACTTTTGCAAAACATCAAAGTGTTATTTTTCGTTCATAACCTCATTAATAAACGCAGCAATTGCGATCCAATCACAGATAATAACTTTTAAATACGCGGACGCAAATGCAGGTCATTGAAAAAGTATAATGACCGCGTGACGTAGCTAAAAGTACGCCCTACAATGAGCGCGTTACGTGACGTGTTACGCGTTCGAACAATTTACGCGGACGCTAGCCGCCGTATTTGGACATCGCATGATTACGTGCTAGTGAGATTGGTCGCTAGCGGTATTTCCTTAATGGGCTATTCGATTTTTTACAGGGAAAACGACAGATAAAGTTAAAATTGTGTTCTGATTTCAAATTAAAAGGGGGGATATTCATCGGTTCCAAAGCACAATGTTTAGATATTTCACAATACCCTCAAAACAACTGATGCGCAGTCATTAACCTCTAAATAATATATTGATTTAGATTATGAAAATCGATTTTTGGCTGCTTCGACCAACAATACCTCGTCTACCCTTAAGCACAAACTTCCACTGAATCCCCCCTTCACCCCACCCCTCATCTTTTGAAGGTCTCGCCAAGCTATTGACAAAATGGCTTCGTCCAACATTCAATTAGGGGAACGGGTCAAAGATGTAACAAAAGACAGTCAAAGTGTGCCAACATTTTTTGTCAGGATTGTAGGTTTCAAAAAGCTACACTTCATTTACACTGGTGTCAAACCGGGGGGGGGGGGTGTATCAAGTGCAAGTGGACTGCCCTCCCCCAATCTTTTTGTTCTCATCCCCGTACTTTTCATGATAGATTGCATGCCGCCACTGCTCATTATTATTACTGGTTATTTTCATTGTGTTCATTTGATTATACAATGATGTAAACGTTTAAGTAGGTCCCCTATTGTTATGTGACGTCATTTTTTGGCCATTAGAAAATATATTAATGTCATGAAGTTTGTTATCTTCGAGTCTGAAATATGTCGTGTCAAACTGAGACGAAAATTGAATGAAATCTGTACCAGTGAAGAGGTGCCAGAGTGTTATTGAAATTTATCTGTTCATCATTTCAAGCCCTTACCACACACGGTTGTTTGATGTATATCGAATTGGCTTCATTATTAACTAAATGCAAACTATAGATGGCGCTATTTATCCTAAATAATATTTCTTTATTTGCAAGGGGTAGGTGATTAATACTGCCATTAAAACAGCTGGAATAGGTGAAACAAGCAACAAGGAAATTTTATAAACATATAAAAAGAATTAATTGCATTGCTTGAAAGAGTAATTTCCAGTTATTAAATAGCGCCAACATTTTGTCATTAAATGATACATTTTATATCCGAAAAAACTAATAAATGATCCCATCAAACAACAAAATTCACATACATTAGAAAGCGGACAAAAATGTGCGAACTGATTCTTCCTGATCAAAGTCAAATGGAGTATGGAAGAAAATACAATTCTTACATTTGCAAAAAGTAGCTTAACTCCTCAACAAAAGCAGAATGTGCCAAATTGACCATTATTCTGTGCTCAAACAACACTATAGTTACTAAACCTCAACAGTGAGAGAAAATCCACTGGCACATCCTCCTGAAGCTGCTCACCAGCCAGGTCACACGTTGCTGTGGGATGGCATTTCGCAGGTCACCCAATGCTGGTCCTACGAGTGCTCAATGGGTTGGAGGTCTGAGCTAATGGCAGGCCATTCCATTCTCTCTACTCACTTATTCTGTAGGTAGTCGTTTATTACGCTGGCTGTGTGGGGGAGCTTTGTCATCTTGGAGTGTTGCATTAGGTCCCAGATTGTGAAGATATGGGACTGCAGCTTGCTGCTTAGAATAATGATCAATTTTACACATTCTGTTTGAGACCCAATTACGTTCACAAGACGTGTGCTCAACCGTGAAAAAGGTGATTGTTCCAAAAGTTGTGTCATTGTAAAGGGGAATAGATTAGCTGTGCATTGATATGCAACATGATATGCTTGAGAAAACTTTAGAAAATTTTGTTGGGGAGTTTACATGAATCTGCAGTACTTCTTTTCTCTTTCAGAATACAGCATTGCATCTTGCAGCACAAGAGGGCCGAACCAATGCGGTATCATTTCTTCTAAACTCAGATTCAGAATTGAAAGTAAATAATGATGGCTATATGGCCATGGATTTTGCAATAGCTACATCCAATAAAGAAGTTGCTCTTGCTGTCGTCTCAAATGAGAGGTAAGTGAAATGAAACCATTATTTTAATATGTGATATGATCAAGAAGAATGAGTTGGATGTAGCTAATGTTTTTGAGATATTGGCAAAAACAGTGTTCAAATTCTTTTGTTTTATATTGTTTCAGCTATTGATAAATTGCTCATAACTTGGTAACCAAATGTCCGATTACACTCCTCCGGTCACCTGTTATTTATTGATTAAATAAACCTCTTTTTTATAAGTACTTTCAAGGATTTGATAGTCCACTTAGTCCCACCGTCAAATATCATGAAATTAAGAATTTGATTTTTTCAATGGGAATGCCATCGTTAAAGGCCGTTAAAGACCTATAACTTAAAAACATGTCTCACATCTTGATGAACCCACCTGAGAGGTTAAATTTGAATTCCATAATGCATTCAGGGCTCAGCGGACAATATTGCAGGGTTTACTCTATCATTAAAAAACAAAATTAAAAAAAACCCTGAAATAAAACAAAGAGCCAAATGATAGAATGAGTACAACAATGGCTCTATGCCTCTATCTTTGCCACTGAATATTAGATATGTCTAAGCATTTGAGTAAAAAGTGAGTTATCGGGTACCATTCATTGACACCATAAGTTGCCAATAACATTGTTATTATTTTGTTTTTCTTCAGATGGCACGAAGTTCTGTCACAAAAGGATGTAGAAGGCCAACCACATATCCTGGGTCTCGTTGAATTATTACCAGATGTTGCCTTGGTAAGAGGCCCAATAATAAGTCAATTGTAAACGTTTAATGTTGTTTTGAATAATGCTACATGTAGGGATACGAATGTTTGAACGCTTGACAAAACAAAAGGTCTGTTTGAAAACTAAAACTTTGGTCAAACTATAGATTATTTTACTCATCTTAAAAATAGTTTAGAAAGAAGCTGACCTGCATGATCTTCTAACGTGGAATATTTACAGGTTAATAAGAGCGTATTTACATTGCACAAAATAAGACATTGATGCGAGAAATGAATCCCATGATGTTTGCTATTTTTAAAACCAAATTGTCACAAAACATGTTGGATTTTAGCAAATATAAATGCATTAACCCACCCGTTAGAAAAATGAACGCCTCCGACAGCACTGCGCGTAGTACGTGGATTTCTCGCCCGTGGAATTACACACAATCAATACCCACCTGACACCTTTCTAACGTTTGCTCTGATTGGTTCTCGCTGTCAATGAGTGTATGAATGACTGACAGAATTCAATTCTTTCATACATGCTGTGTTGTTCCATCTGTTTTAGGCTGTTCTAGATAGATGCGAAGAGATGATACAAGATCCCAACAACAAAAACGTCTATGGCGTAAGTTGAAAATAAAATCATGTTGCTAGCATTATCATTTTGTGACTGATCAGATTTTGTCATAGTCTGCTTTAAAATACTTCCGGTGGTAGGTACCATTTTATCACGTTTTGTTGACACCATCTTAATATGCTAAACGAAGCATGTATGCACAAAAGAGTTAAACCGGGTCTAAAGTTAGACTTGATCTAGGTGGAATTTAGTTCCATCAAGAATGGTCCTTTACTCTGATTTCCTTCCTAGAGTAGCTAGCAAATTCTAAAGATTTAAATGCAAAGTTCGAAAATGATACAAATTAACTAAAGAAAATGTAAAGGAAAATGTCCTTTCTCCTGGTACTACATTCCACTTAGACCCGGTCTAACTTTAGACCTGGTCTAACTCTTTTGTGCATACGGACCTTAAGGCTTTAAACTGGGGTAATGAGAAAACTATATGATGAGGAAACATGAGGGGTAAGGCTGTCGATCTGATCACACCTCCGTAAAATCCGTATAAATAAAACAATTAACATTACCATTCACAGTGATTTGCTCATCCGGACGATCGTAAAAATTATCCAAATTCAGATTTTGGTGCCCTTGTCATTGTCGAAGATGTGCTTACATAGCCTGCTAGTGGTTCAGCCGAAAGCCGTATATTTAAGACAAAATAAGATATTTTACATGAATCTGTAATTTATATACTGACAATATGTGAATTAGCTACAGCCGAAAGACGTGAAATGGGACTTTAAAGGAGTATTTCGGGCTCCTACCATCCTCCTTTTATGACATTTTTCAGTAGATATTCACGAAAAAAGCTTAAGGGGGTACTACACCCCTCGATAAATTTGTATATATATTTGCATTTTTCTCAAAAACTATTAACACAGTGGTAACAAAAATTATGTATATTATAGGGCCAAGAAGTCCAATTACTTCACTGGAATTTCAGTGACCCAAGACAAGCGGTCCGTTCTTTATGATAAGAAAAGAGGTACCGCTAGAATGTACCTCATTTCCTATCATATATACTGAACCGCTTGTCTTGAGTCACTGAAATTTCAGTGTAGTAATTGGATTCCATGCCCCAATAATATACATAAATTTTGTTACCAGTGTGTTATTATTTGTTGAGAAAAATGCAAAAATAGTGACAAATTAACCACAGGGGTGTAGTACCCCCTTAATCCCAAAATTTCAGTTGATTCCGATTTTGCGTTTGCGAGTTATGCATGATTATGTGTACTGCTCCATAGACAATGTATTGTAATTTCGTTCTGGTATACCAGAACGAAATTCAAATTTCACGATATCTTTGCTAAATGATTTATAATCTGCAAGAAATTTTTTGTACATAAACATTATGTTGTCAGAGGTTTCCAGTGATATAAAAATTTTGTTTTTTGAGAAAAGTGGGGGATGATGCTGTGAATCACGAAATGCCCTTTTAAGTGGTATGTACACGGTATACCCAGACTGTGTGTGAATTGTGATTTTTACATTTGTTTACCACAGTCAGAATTTACATTAGAATTGTGTGCTTATATAATGGTTCTTATTTTGTGCTCCTAAAAATATAACTGTTAAAGAGAAAATGACAGGTTACAAAGATGGTGCATTTTTTTATAGTCAAATTTTGCATTTTGTTTTCATTTGAATCAGATGATAATTAAATTTCTATATTGCTGATAACTAAATAAAAAATGTAAAACAAAGTAAACAATAGATATAAATAATAACAATTAATTAATGGGGAAAAAAGTAATGTAAATAGTTCTGAATTGAATAGCTGCTCTTCAATTCTGAACTATTTACATATTTACCTATTGCCCAAGACTTAAAGTTGAAAATCAAATGGTGTTTTGGTGTGAATGTTTCTAATCACTGTTTTAATCTTTAATGTGTTTTATTTTTATTTTTTCGTAGTACAAATATGACTTCCGATACTTGCAATGTCCTAAAGAGGATCAGCATAAATTTAATCCAGGCTGTCCCTACGTCCCATTACTTCCACTAAACGTGAGTATGCGTTTTGTATCTGCAAAACTGTGTGTACAGTCGTAAGAAATCGTTTGTGTGTTGCAATATTGCCTGTTGTTTCTATTTTAAAATCGCAAGTGTTTCTATATTTCGCACTTGTCGGAATCGAGTTGGAAGCAAACATTATAACTAATATCAACTTAAAGCAAACAGTATGCCTTTGCCTTTCAAGTGTCCTAATATAAACTGTTTATTCTAAGGATTATAACGTTATCATTTGCACATTTCCGTGGGTTTTTTTCAGCACATGGTACAATTCAATCGGATCGACCTTCTTTCTCATCCTGTGTGTGTCAATTATCTTTCAATGAAATGGTATGTACTTTATGATTAAAATGTATATTGTTCAATACCACTATAATAATACGATAATAATGATAATAATAAATAATAATAATAATAATGATGATAAAATATTAATAACAATCATAATAATAATAATAATAATAATAATAATAATAATAATAATAATAATAATAATAACACTAATGATAATAATAATTCTCTATAACACAGGGGGTAATTTCAAATACATGGAACTCTCACAGTGAAAAGTCATTATTATCAATTAAAAGTTGAATCCCCAATGACCAAATTGTCAACATTATGATAACCTGAGAGTTTCTTTTTTGTTTTAAAGCACTGGTTTGTCAAGACCACAACTTCACAGTGCACCCTCCTCTTTTTTTGGGTAGGACTAGATAATAGGACACAGTCTGGGTGGGAAATCGATGTGCAGCGGATGAGTTTGGTAAAAATTGTCATCAAAACTGTAAAATAATGCTAGAACGTGTCATTTCTGCATGTTACTCTATGATGTGAACAATTTTGGCTATACAGAATGATATTTTCAGTGATTTTTAAGCACCTGAAAGTGAAAGTAGTGCCTACCCTTTTCCAGCTCTAATTACTGCTATTAATTTTAATTGTTTGATGTATATAGAATTGGCTTCATTATTAACTAAATGCAAACTATAGAAGGCGCTATTTATTCTAAATCATATTTCTTTATTTGCAAGGGGTAGGTGATTAATACCGCCATTAAAACTGCTGGACTAGGTGAAACAAGCAACAAGGAAATTTTATAAACATATTTTATCAAACAATAAAAGGAATTATTTGTATTAAAAGCTTGAAACAGTAATTTCCAGTAACTAAATAGCGCCACCAATTTTGTCATTAATAGTTTTTCTCATATTCCAGGGATGCATATGGTCGCATATTCCACCTTTTCAACCTGATGCTCTATGTAACATTCCTATGTTTCATGACGTCATTTGTGTGTTGGTCTGCATCTCTCAAAGGCTTCCTGGCGATACAGCTGAAAGATAATGAAACGTGTGGTATATACAATGAACTTGATTTTCAAGACGCAAAAATGGTACGTAAATATGTCGATGACCGACTTCTCAGCATATTTTGGAGGATTTTGTATTCTTGCTGGGACATTAATATACAAATATTACGTAGACCTAATGTGTGTATTGTGATGTGCCCTGAGTAATTTCATTTAAGACTTTGATTTTGTTATCTTAATCAAACAGTGTATTTGTGTTGTGCATTCGTGTGAGTTCGGGTAAAAGATGATTTTGGCCTTGAGTTAGTACGACTCGTAACACTATCCTTATCCAATCATTAAGGTAGTAGAGATCCAATGCATCCATTAATATCTATTGTTATCATGTGCATTACACTTCACGAATCACTCTCCGGTATAACCGACTCATCTTATGAAGAAATCGTTTCATTACGTTGTACATCATGTATTTTGATATTTGCCTCCACAAGGAATTGAGCCATGAACCTCTAACACCAGAGTTAAATAGCTAGACTACGCTCAACTATGAGACTATGCTCTCAACTTAATATTATGTAACAATTGTACTTAAATTTTGTCAGATTTAAAATTGACATATTTCTCTCTATATCCTTCAGGGTGTATTTCAAATAATTTGTCTGTGGGTAATAACGATATTCGCGGCAGGCAGTGTCATCAAGGAAATCTTACAAATAATACATCAAGTAAGTCTTCACTTTGTATGTTTTGCGACTTCAGTATCAGTTTTACCATAACCATTTAAATGCATACTTTTAAGACATTGGTTACATAAAATACAGGTCACGCCAAAAATATCTTTTAAATACCGTAAAACCTCCAGACGCCATTTTGGAATTTGAGCAAATAAATTACAGATCCATGCATATTCAAACAAGTATTATTGTATGACCAATCTATTGTCTTGGCATAATTACGCATGTATCGTATTAATTTAGCTTTCATCAAAAACAATATATATACTTTTTACGGTAGCTCATTTGAAAAATAGGCTAGATGTAGGCCTGCTGTCTCTGCAACAACAACAAAATGTCTTTTCGTCTGCAGGTAAAAAAATCAAAAGTTGTACAATTACTTCAAAACATTTTACAATCACACATTATCAGTGCATCAAATTTGAAATCATCCTTATAATATCAAGGTCATAGTTATCCTCACACGTTTAAAAAGACTTTTCATTAGAACATAAAATTTGGAATATTATACACAAATAATGAAATTTGAGAATTTAAGTCTTATTTTACCTATTTTCGATAAGTAAAATAAAATTTGGTATATTACCGTGTAATTACCGATGTAAAATGCTGGTAATTTATACATTTAGAAGACTGCAAATTACCTTTCGGACAAGCAAACAAAAGAGCACTAGCACCGTGCTTCCATTGATTAGCATGTTAAAACTAGCGTCATGCTTTCTTTACTTACAGCACAAATGTGCAACTTTCGTTTCTTCCTTAGGTTTTAGAATTCTTTAATTCTCAACCAATTTCAACAAATAAGATCTTAAGTAAGATCTAAAGAGTACAGGTATTATTAGCTACTTACTTTAATTTTGACATATTTGTCTTTGTTTAGCATTATACAGAGTTGAAAATAACTGGTATCCTAATTCTTCGGTTTAATGTATTGCCTGTGCATATTATGCATGTAGAGGTGGGGGTTAGAGTGTTGTCATGCCTAACTTTATTGAATCTCTGAAATTAGTAGTAACAATTTGTTCATTTTAATCAAAGTTAATTTCTAATCTTGATTGTTGTGCTTGTTACTACAGAGAAAGAAGTACTTCACTGACCCAGGCAATATACCCGAATGGACCCTGTATGTACTACTCCTAATCTACGTGATACCATTCCATTTCGACTCATACAACTGGTATCAGCTTCCATGTGTCTCTGTTGCAGTCTTTCTAGCCTGGTTTAACTTTCTACTTTATTTAACAAGGTATTTATGCTCATTAAGGGTAGTCTTAACTCTGGAATTATGAAAACTCATAACTTCTAAATTGTTGGTCTAAAATATAAAAAAGCATATATATTTAGAATGGAAATGAATTGATGAATCCATCTGTGAGGTCAAATTTAGGAAAAAATGCTCAGTTTTGGAGAAAATTCCAAAAAACGGTTTCGGCCCACATTTTTTCGGTCACCGTAACAAAATATTTCTTGAGTGAAAAAAAAAAAAAAATTTAAAAATTACATATAAATTTCTAAAACCCTTTTTTTATTTTGTGAAGTTTGATCAACTTTGACCATTTTAACCAAAGTGCACAATTTTGCAGCTAAAAAAAATCATAAAAAAGCATGATATTGGCCCAAATTTCCCAAATTATTTTGACGAACAATTTAGAAGTTATGAGGTCCAAAGTTTCCATAATTCCAGGGTTAATTCCAAGGTAATTCCACCTTTTGTTGCGACCAATCACATTTACACATATTCCAAGATATACGAGAGTTGTTTGTTTGTTTGTTATTGTTTTCTTTAACATCTAGAGATAACTTGAATACCGTAATGTCATCCGAAATAAATATACTATTGCTGACGTAGATTATATTGTGTGACCATGGGGAAACACCACATTACATTCACGCACACACTTAGTAATACAATAATTAAAATATTTAGTGCGTAATTCATCTACACAATAAAATTGACCTTTGGAGAGCACCACATATATTTAAGCCATAATGTACGATTAACGTCAGCTTCTAATTTTGTTATTCTTTACCAAAAATGCTGAAATAATATTAGTAATAACTGCCGAAAATGTTTAAGCCTTTCTGTCCATTTTAAGCTTAAATAACAAGGAAAGAAAAAAAAAAAAAAACCATTAGCTTTATTGGTCGTTTAACAAGAAGTTCTATGGTGGATATAAAGTCATAACTATGTCTTTATATCAAAATTGCTTTGTTTACCTACAAACATAAGACAATTGACTGATTCCATGTAAGTTGGGACATGTGTAAGCATTATGTCAAAACATCAGGTTTGAAAAAAAAATCAACTAATTTCATAGAGATCGTACATTACGGCTTTAATACATATTATACCAAGTGGTGCCTCCTTTTGTCCCCCTAAAAGCGCATGATAATGATTTTTAATTTACATATAACAAAACTGAATTTTCGACAATGACCTGACAGTCTCATATATCATGGTCAACACACTTCTTCGTGGTAATTGGTATCCCATCATCCTCTATGCTCGTATTGGCGTGCTCTTGAGAGGGCTATTATCTAGACATGACTTGGTAGCCCCCCTTGTCATTATTCACGACAACTGGACCTCTTTTACGATGACATTATACGAAACTGTCATGATCTGTTAATGAACATAATACTTTTATTTTTTTTTTCCAGATTTGATATTTTTGGTATATATGTGGTGATGTTCTTAGAGATTTTCCGAACTCTGATTCAAGTCCTTGTCGTGTTCTCCATCCTCTTCATTGCCTTCGGATTGTCATTCTACATTCTCCTATGGCAAGAGGTAATGGTGCTTTCCTAATTAAAGAGGTATCAGCTCTACACCCTCATCCACATATTTTTCCTGATCAAAACGAGTTGGGATAAGAACAACGCTCATAATTATTTTTCATTATTATTATCCCAGTAAAATTAAACGCCCGAAAACAAGCAAAAACGTGGCGTCTAACACCGAATGTATGTACTTATACCTATGGTGCATTGTTATACACGTTTTTACTTTTCAGATCAAGCAATAGAACTCAAAAGGTCAAGAGGTAATGATGTGATCTTAATTATAGGGTGCGAGATACAAAGCCTCATCTCCTCGCTTTTCATGATCAAATCTGAGATTTGGGTATTGGAATAAAGCTCATTATCATACACATTTGCTTCTCATATCAAAACCCGCTGGAGCATTAGAACTCAAAACTTGGAAACAGATCTAAACCTGTACACGGGCCTGTACAACCTTATTAACTTCTGTGTTATGTTTAAACTACAGGAAAACAAAGCTTTCAGCACCCCGTTGCTTTCCATTCTGCGTGTGACCACAGCGTTACTACTAGGTGAATTAGACTACGTGAATTCCTTCGTAGAACCAAATAAAGATGGCTGCAAAGTCACTATGCCTTACGCACAAATCACGCAGTTACTACTATGCGCATGCGTCATTCTGCTACCAATTCTACTTATGAACTTACTGGTATGTATTCCTAAAAGATTTCTTTATATTTTATGTACAGTGATAAAGTCACTAATACAGGATACTCTCCAAGACCCTTCGTTGGTTAGCAGCGCGTAAAAGTAAGGTTGATTCCTTAGTTGCAGATCGAAGAAAAGGAATCGCAAAAAATGGCGAAACATTAATTTTTCAAGAGAGTATCCTATAAACAATAAGTATTTTGACTTTAAGCAACTATCATTAAACAAACGAGGGGACTCCGCTTAAACTTATCACAAGCATGGGACCGAGGCATAATTTTAAGCCGTCTATCGGGTGACTAGTCCAGCGGGTCAATTATGTGAAGAATTAGGTGTGGAGGTTGACTTTCTGAATGCGGCAGTATTCAAAAGTTAGGCCTTAGTAATAGGACATTTTCTTTCTTGAAGGCACCATGTCAACAATGCAATAAAAATGTTACTTTTAAAATTATGGCTCGGTCCCATGTTTGTGATAAGTTTAAGCGGAGTTCCCTCGTTTGTTTAGTGATGGTTGCTCAATACACTCCCAGATGGCTTCTGTTATGCGTCCATTTCCTCCCTATGTCACTGTTCCTCCTGATCCTGAATATCAATTTTCTCGTTTTCAATTGAATGTCCTGAATCCTTTAAATATAGGGACACGGTGACCTTTTGCTCTTCGTCTATGTTAGGTCATCCATGTTAAACAAATGCGGATTTTAAACCCTGTTTGGTTTCAGCATGTCTGTTGACTGATGAAGTCCGGTGGTTTCAATTCCATACGCAGAGTTACAAATATTCACTCACATGAAATTTGCATTCATATACCATTTTTTGTAAATTCCAGATCGGTTTAGCAGTTGGTGATATTGCTGGTGTACAACGTAATGCTCGACTAAAACGTCTCGGTATGCAGGTTGAGTTACACACCGACCTGGAACATAAGCTACCAAATAGAGTATTGAAATATGGTGAAAAGGTCGACTATACTGTATGGGCTAGTAAGGAGGATAGTCTCATATTGAAAGTAAGTTAAATTGACATTATTCTTTGGGATTTAAGTTCTCCCGATTCCAGAAAAATACAATAGTAGTTTTGGGGATTTAAAATATTATCCTGTTTTGCCAACAAAACATAATCAATCCTACTTTTTTAGCTCCAACTAACTGGGAATAAAAGTCAAAAGTTTAATATTTGACCAATTTATGAAAATAGAAAGGGCAAAATACACTTGTTTTAGGATGTATTCAAGTTAGCTCAATCGTTAAGGCGTTCGACTGTGGTGCGAGAGGTTGCGGGTTCGAACCCTGGCGGTGCCTAGTATGTTCTCGTGGAAAATTGAGTTAGCTTGAAATTCTCCTGGGCAAGGAACTTACTGCTAATTGTCTCGTTGTAACCCGTACGAAACTCAGGGAGCTGATCCTGGTTGCGATGGTTATTTGTGGAATGTCTAGGGTGTGCGCTTTTGTAGCAGCATAGTCCCTGATTTGTTGTTAAATGGTTTATGGAATGATGTGGGGCTGTACTGGTCACAAAAGAGGGCGTTTCTCACTTGCGCAATTTTTTTTTAGACAGGCTGTAGATATTTACCAGGAAATATCGTGTTCTTGTCACCATATTATTATTCTTGTTAGGTGTTGAGAAGTTAAAATCTAATTAATTACATATTTTTCCTCTTCAGTTCTGGCGTAAAATTCGTGAGACAGCCGGTATGGAGGACGATCATGTAGCTGAGCGGTCAACAACAGCCATTCAATCTGAGCCAAGTATTAGCACTCTACATATTGATATGGTCAAACAAAAAGAAAAGTAAGCATTAGTCTTTGTTGTTAAAGTTTAGACACAAATCCTGATTCCATGCTCTTTATTATAACCAAAAAAAGTGGTATATGTTTCATTTGGAAAAACATGATTGTTTTAGAATCTGGAGTAAACCGCTTAAATAGACAAACATGCAACATGGATTTGATTTTCTCAACTTGCTCAGTATGCGGAGTCCTTTTTATATGTGGATATTAATTACAAGGTTTTCCAACGTGTAATGCCTGCGATTGAAGGTCTTGTTGATTATTCAATTTTTAAGAATTTTTGTCAATACCAAATGAAAAACTTTCATTTTTAGTGTTTCGCCAGAAGACTTCTGGATTTTTCGAAGATGATGTTATTTATCCACCTGCTTTGAAGGGCGTGGGAGATGGGTTAAAGAAGCAATAGAGGTTATCCGTGTTCTATAAGCTGTATATCCTATCAACGACTGCTATACCTTGTTTAGGACTTTCAAAACAAGTACCTGCATGTGCAACCATGACTGTTTCAAAATAGCCCGCCAAGAGTCATGCAGGTAACTCCGAGGTCATGCATTGAATTGTTTTGAATAAGGAATACTACGGGAATCAGTGCCTTTTGTTAGAAGTCACACATGAGTAAAGTGGATAACCTCGATAAGGATCCGTAAGAAGAAAACACAATGACAATAGAGAAGAGGACACTCTTTTTAAGTCGATTGAGCCCATATTTTAAAATCACAGTGAGACCAATAAATATTGGGCCTAAAGCATCCAGTTTTATCATTATTATGTTTTGGATCCAATATTTTACACACTTGGATTCAACAAAACATAATAATGTTGAGTATTGGAGAGTACCAAATCTGGTACAACCAAAACATCCGGTTCATGTTTCCCGCTCCAAAGGAGATAAATCAATAGTTTAAACGCTGTGAACATGTTGAAAAAGTCAGAAGTCTTCTGGCCCCAGCAAACACACCGCGTTTTACAGAAAAGGTTTAAATGTCGGGATTATATAAAAATGTTTTAATAACGCAAGTTTTCCTTTGGTCTCTATAAACAGTAATGCATATACTAACTGGTTGAGAAGTGCTTGTCCTGTAGAGTCATGTACAATTTTAAATTTGTGGAAATTAAAACAGAACACGATGAAGTATTTATTAATTGCCATTATAGCCAAGCTGTTACTCACAGTAGTTTTGAGTGTCACTTATTAACAAGAGTTTTCACATGTTACATATCCATAGATTAAAAGAGCTAACCCATCAAATGGAGAAACAACATGATCTACTTCGCCTAATAGTTCAAAAGATGGAAATCCGATCTGAAGCCGACGACCAAGACGAAGGAGAAGGGCCAAAAGACAAAAGCAGGTACGTTGTCTTTAAATAGTGATTTGCATTAAAAGAGACGTGGTCAATTAGCCTTTTTGAAGTATGGCGGGCACAAAAGGAGAAGTCGTACTTTGCTTTGGATAATCTTTGTACTTTGGGTAATATTTGTACCAAAGATTACCCAAACCAAAGTGTGCCCTCTCCTCTTGTGCCCGCCCTATTTCAAAAAGACTTATTCATCTCGTTGCCGGTTGTGAGCCCATTCCGTCCAGTTGGAACCGGTTTCTATTGTTCTAAACAATGGGGCGCGGTTCAACTGCCGAATTTTGAAGCAGCCCCATTAATAAGGGAGATTCATCTTAGTAGTTCCGTTCGATAGGCGAACCAAGGCTCTGCATTTGACGACCTCATCATACTCTATAGTGATTATGGCAGAGCTTCTTTTTCCTAAGACTCGCCTTGACATTTGTTTTCCCAACAGATTCTCCTTGATTTTTCCCCTGATCTCATTGTTTTTAAATTTCTAACATGCACCAGCTTTTGCCAATTTGGAACTCTGATACGAGCCTTAAATATTGTATTGTTCATCACATAGATGAATAAAATTAATGCTTATTCATTGATTTATTGTGGTTTAATTGCAGATATCACATGTCCGAATTAGAACGAAGGACAATGGCTCGACAACACTTTAACAAAGTCTTTAGCTTTAGAAGATCGTCATCAACAGTTGAAAGTTATCCAAACCCAGCAACACCAAAGATTAAAGAATAAGAAACATTATTGAACGTGACACGTCCTTCATACATAATAAGCTGCTTCAAATTTTTTAACTTTATACCATTATCAGTAGTAGTAGATCTTAGATTCCACTTATGGCAGGAGCACCGAAGCAAGCTGCGTCAAAAGATGAATATAAAAACAGTCCCACAAAGTGTAAGCGAACACCGAAAAGTTTTTGCAGAAATGTTCTTGTGAAAGAGGAAGATGACTGCATGCAAGTGAATATGTCATGACTACATCCGAGTCGTCATATATAATTATATCAACTAGTGGGATACCCGCGCTAGCTGAGTAAACGGGAGCGATCACTAAAACGGGATCACGGCATATCAGTGACAGACTATAGCGATTGATACCACGCCGAATTGCTATATCGGTATATTACTCACCCCACACAAATTCCTCCACATACCTACCCACCCACACCAAGATATAATTGATTTAGACGAAGGAGCAGATACCCACTCAAGTCGAAAATAGGCATACTTCTGTAAGCATAAAGGTTTAAATGTTTATATATACTTTTAAAGTATTAGTCATGTTAGTCGTTCTTTTCTTATGCCACTTCCTTCATGTCCTTCCCACTGTATGACGTCCCCTGCGTATCTGGTACCGCGTAATGTTGTTTTATACTTTTTAGTTGCAACGTGAGTCTCTCTACGTCTACAAACCACTTTTTCACCGTTTTTGAAGCCATGTCTTTGCCGATGTCAACCAAATAAAGTCTCTACTACACCCCGTTGTTTATGCTTTTTTTCTCGTGTATGTTTCGTTATGTTTAGATCAAAATAGACAAACGCCTTTTGATGAACACAAGATAAATAAATAAGTCAATCAATCAATAAGTATGATAAGTAACATTTCTCTAATACATGTAATACTAGTTTTCATGAATCTTAGATGGCTAGTAGGATAAGGAATAACAGATCTTTCTTTCTCTTTACTCGACGCTTCCTCTATTAAAATACCCGTTTTGGTAGATCAACCTAAATGGTACTACATCCCCCTGGTACATTTTAATACTAATTTTGCATTTTTCTCAAAAAATAACTACACACTGGTAACAAAAGTTATGTATACAGTAAGCCAAACAATTAAGGTACCATTTGTGTTCACCCCTGTATGTCCTAAATAAAAACAAGTATGTCAAAATTAAACAAGCAGCCAAAACATGTACTCGTTAGCTCTGATTTAAGACCTTATTTTTTGAAATTGGTTGAGAATTAAAGAAACGGTGATCTAAAACCTAAATGAAGAAACGAAATCAAAAGTTGCATTTTTGTGTTCTAATCAATGAAAGCACGACGCTAGTTTTAACGTGCTAATCAATGGAAGTACGGCGATAGTTCTCTTGTTCGCAAATGCTTTGTGTACAAATCAATAGGGCTTGCAATGGAGCAATCTGCAACTTTTAAATTGGCATCTTCCTTGGGTATTTGGATCGTCGTGGTTTTATTTCTAGAACAATTTCAACAAGTGAGGTCTTAAATTCGAGCTAAAAGATGCAGCTATTGGCTGTTGGTTCCAATTATGACATATCTGTCTTTGTTTAGGATATACAGGGGGTTAACATAAATGGTACCTTAATGTTTTGGCTTATTGTATTATAGGGGCAAGGAATCCAATTACTTCACTTAAATTTCAGTAATTCAAGACAAGTGGTTCAATATATATGTTAAGAAACGAGGTACATTCTAGCGGTACCTCTTTTCTTATCATAAATAACGTACCGCTTGTCTTGAGTCACTGAAATTCCAGTGTAGTAACTGGATTTCTTGCCCCTATGATATACATAACTTTTGTTACCAGTGTTTTATTATTTTTTGAGAAAAATGCAAAGTAGTCACAAATTATCAATGGTGTAGTACCACCTTAAGATATAATACTTATATTGTTTCCTGATCTTGTATATTTTCATTTCTAGTATTGATCACATTTTGCCAATCAGCATGATCAGTGGAATACCAATACGGGCCTTAAACATGTTTTTATCAATGTTCAATGTGTCATCACATTTTGGATGAATAGCAAATGAAATTAATGCTTATTCATTGATTTATTGTAATTTTACAGGTATCAGATGTCAGAATTAGTACGAAGAACAATGGCTCGACAAACCTTTAACAAAGTCTTTAGAAGAACGTCATCATCAGTTGAAAGTTTTCCAAAGCCAACAACACCAAAGATTGACGAATGAGACTTATGAACATGTCAACTCAAAATGTCTCGTGAACCGGGACTATTTATTGTCCCAAAAGTCAAACCTCGCGATGAAGACATGTCGGGAGACAGGAGTAGTGTAAAGCCTACCTTGTGGAGGTTGTGATACAGTGTATGTTATCAGTCAAGTTAGCTCAATCGTTAAGGCGTTCGACTATGGTGCGAGAGGTTGCGGGTTCGAACCCTGGCGGTGCCTAATATGCTCTCGTGGAAAAATTGAGTTAGCTTGAAATGCCCTGGACAAGGAACTTACTGCTAATTGTCTCGTTGTAACCCGTACGAAACTCGGGGAGCTGATCCTGGTTGCGATGGTTATTTGTGGAATGTCTAGGGTGTAGCAGCAAAGTCCCTGATTTGTTGTTAAATGGTTTTATGGAATGATGTGGGGCCGTAGTGTAAAAACGTCTAGGTGTTGTGCCTGTGCGTAGGGCACTATAAATCACTGCGCATTTTTTATGTTGGAGAAACAAAGCTATAACTCTAGGTGAAAGAACACACTGCCGAAATAACCTCAAATGAATCCACATTAGCAGAACACATCAAGGACACCGGACACAAACCGGACATTGAAAATGTTAATTATCTGCTGATAATATAAACTTTTACCAAGAGAAGTGAGTGGAGCCAAATATATCAAACAAGAGACTAACCCACCCCTATATAGCTATATAGGGACGGAGTTGATAAATTCCCAGCACAAATGATTCTCTATATGGCTACTTAAAACACTGTCCAATTTTTGTACACACATTTTTCAAAGGTCATTAAATAAATGTACAAAATGTACTGGGGTTAAAGAACTGTGCACCTAATAGATGAGCATGCTGTGGATCCTAGTGGATCCTAGTGTAACAGGCCAGAAAACTAGCTGGTAGTATTTTGTTGATATCTGCAGACACACTATTGGGAAGGCCTTAGAGTGTTTCTTAGTATATAACTCTACTGCATATGATGGAAACCTATTTTTTGATGCGATATCCAATCACAAAATGGCTTTAAGTCAGGAGCTTTAAATATGGAGTATAGCTCCTGACGAATATTGGCCCCTTGAACTCTTGAGCTCGCACACCTCCATCCTGTTGTACAGGTGCATGTTTCTTTGTGCAGTTTTCGTCTTTAAAGGTTTCTGGGCTTGCAACTCCAACTCCTTCACCCCACAAATATCTGCGCTACGCCACTACTTCCTTCAAAAATTGTGTCAAGTGTGGCCTGATAAAAATAAGACCAAACCATTGTATAACATATATCAAATGTATCGGTAGTAATTTTAATATAAACCAAAGATTTTGTATGCGTGTGCAGTGCACTCCGCTTGACCGTCTTTCATAGTTTTATATTAATTGAACCAACGGCTTAATCGTAACAAGGATAAGGATATTTAGTCAAACAAAGCAGGTTACTGTCAGAGATTTATGAGAGGAATCCATCATTGATATGTGGCGTGATCAAGCAAAGTTAGTGAAGTCGTACATATTCAATTTTCAGTTTCTTATAAGATTATAAACAGTATTTGCAAGGCTACATTGTGCAGATAACCTCATTGAATTTTGACAACCAGTTCAAAAGATGTGAGCAGTTCAAGAGTTTCCAAAACAATAGGAAACAAAAGGAAATAGTTCATTTGTATGACTATATCTCAAAATCAATATTGCCAACTTCCGACTGATTTTGCTTGATCACATGTCATTTGAGTTTGGACTCGACTCCATTTTTGTCGTCCTCGACAATAGGACTCGACTGGACTCAGACTTGGACCCAAAAAAACGAAAACAAGACTCGGACTCGAAACCTAATCCGGTGCAAGTCAAACAAAATTAAATTCATGTAAGATGTGAAATAATTAATTATCTGAAGATTTCAATATGTATAATGGGATTGAATATATATGTCCTTAACTTATTTTGAACATGGACTCCGACGGAGCTGAGTGCATTAATTTGTTGGACTCGGACCGGCATTGACTTCGCACCATTTACCTGGACTCGAGTCCCGACTCGGACATAAAAATGACTAGGACATGACTCGAACACAAAAGGAAACAAAAAAAACCGAATAATTGTCACTACTCTTAGGATGGCAAATGATGATGTAATGGAACTATGCATGAGAGCGATTCATATACAAATATACAGGCGGTATCAAAATGTTTGGTACCCATACATTTTGATGTTTATGAAAAGTCCGTCTCTTTCAAATGGAACTTTGGATAATTTTGAAATGTCCAGAATGTATAGTTTTAACTGTTTATGGCAATTAATCTACAAATTATTTGAATCCGGTGTTGAATTTTGATAACTCATCAATTATCAATAAAAACTAATGGGTACCAATCATTTTGATGCAGCTTGTATATGCCTCCTGGGAGCCAAATGCGAGCAGAGCCAGTACATTGATTGGTCACCCAAGGTTAAGTAAGAAATTAGGTGTTTTTGATTGGTTATGTTTTGTTTTGTCCGCCATATAATGTCCACTTTCTGTGGATGAAATACTAATAATATGCCTATAAAAAAGGTCCAAATATCCTCCCGTGAAAATGTTACGCACAATACCCAAAAGGTCCCCATATGAGGGAATTGCAAACAAATTACTGATCAGTAGGACAGGTTGTTCATAAAACTAACCTGTCGTAGCCTGTATATTATTTAATGTGTAACTTATCGGTGCTCGGGTCCAAGTGTCTAGTTTTCAATCAGCAGTGTACCGGGCACAAGAGTAAAATAGCAAACAAAACTTGACCGGCGTTCGACCGCTGGTTCCGGGCTGTTCTGTCCGGTTGGAGCCGGGTGTCTATTGTTCTAAACAATGGAACACGCTTCAACCACCAGTCATCCGGCGGTCGACTTTTGATTTCATTTCTTAAAGCCATAATGTGTGATTTGCTTCACAGCGATGCCCTCAATTGTACTCGGATTTCTACTTTTTGCATAATTATAATACCCAGTGGTGTACTAAAATACCATGTAAAAGACTAAGCCTGAAGTGCTTCAATAACAGTAAAATTTAACTTTTTATATTAAAACCGGGTCGACCCGGTTTTATTCAGAGTTCATCGATCGACTGCTTGCTAACATCTCCGTGGATGTCAGCTTATGTGTGCACACGTCGAGCGCGATGCTCCGTGCAGTATTACATGTTATGATCGGCGAGCGTAGTACACGCATTGTAGGCGTTGGACTGAAATCGCAATTTTCTTCGTTATACCTCATTTGTTTGGCTCGAAATTAAAAGGGGATAATGTGCAAATCACACATTATTGCGTTAACTGGACGTATATGCGCGAAGCGGATAAATATTTAGTGCTGAAACAGGCCAAAAAGATATTTCGGTGGTACTTCGGCAGTCGGTGTCCCACTACTTATCATTATGCCAACATTTTTCTGCTCGTGCCACGGACTGGTTAGGAAATTAATGCGTTCAATGACAAAGTAGTGACGGACGCCCACTAGTTGGATTTAAATACATGAATACAAAACCCACCCAAGTCCATGGAAAGTGAGAAAACTAGAAAGAACTGTGTGTCATTTCAATTCCTTCAGTAAGATTAACCTAGTAAATAGGGTAAATTTTACATGCAAATTAGTGGGAGGCACTGCGTTAGGTATGGCGATTTAGCATTTCGGGGACTTCGTGGGGGTCATTTTGTATGCTGGCTTGGGTTGCTTTTTGAATCACATAGTCATGTCCCCCACTGTAACAATCCTGGACTTGGGTGGTTTTTGGATTTCACATGATCAAAAGACGCACGAAGATCATGAAGATGGTGGATTTGTGTTGTTCTTTTATACATAATGATAGGCCAATGTATAAGCAACAATTTCCCATGCTTAACTCAATTTGGCCAAAGTGTGGACTTTAGTGGGTTTTGTATTCAGGTATTCAATTAATTGTTAATATGTCAGGAGGTATTATCGCTTTAGCGTTATCTTGTCCACGACTATGAATCATGAAACAAGAACCGAATGTCCGATTTCTGTCAAATAAAAAGCAATCGCTTATGACTTTTAGAAGATATTTCACTATGTACAAATTTAATGTTTTCATACATTTTATTTTTATACCATTCTACAATTTAATGTAACAATAATACGGAATAAGGAAGCAAATGGAGATTTGTAGCTTGCAATAATTATAGGAATCAAAGCGGTTCAAATGAAAATTGCTTATTGATGAAACCGCGCCTTTTTCGCAGGTCTAGCACACGTTGTTGCACTCTAAATTACAAGGATTTTAAAATAAATCCTTAATGTTGTAATTAGATTATTACACTAACCTAAGGGTGCTGTGATCATAAGTGTAATGTAATTTTTGTCTGTCAGCAGACAGAAAATACAAATTGGATGCTGACTTTGTCAAATGACCAAATCTAAAAGCAAGGTTATGCACACAAGCATTATGTAGTCCTATAGATTTTTAATGCTTTGTATTTACAAAATCTCAACTTTTTGGATTAAGTGTGTGGAAGATGCTGTTGATCAAGAAGCGTTATGCGAAACTGGCTACACTTAGGGATGACGTCAAAACTCGACCGGCGGTTCCGTCCGGTTGCCATTGTTTAGAAAAATAGCAACCCTACGGAACCGGCGGTCAACCGCAGGTCGAGTTTTGATTTCATCCGTTTATTTGTTCGTATTGCATTACAATCGATTTGGGAACGGATTATGTAACTATACTATTTGTTTTTATAATAAATAGTTAATAAATTATATATTTTGAATGACAATATGAAATACTGCATGATGATTTTTTGACAATCATTTGTAGCTGTCAAAGGTTGCTAAATAAACCAGCAGTTGAGTGATGTACAAAATGTGTTATTATATTGTTTCTTTTAAAAGTACTTCTATAGGGTCCACAAGTTATAAGTTCCCCCCCCCCTAAATACTTTTTAGAATAAATCGAAAAATATTTAAAAAAAAATGCAAACATCTAAAAAGGTATGGGTAGCCTTATTTGTTTTACACATATGGACCAAATTATAGCGTCACACGTCATTGCGTTCAGTCACAATGCTTCATTGTGTAAAAAAGAAACGGTTTTAAACAGTGCTAAAAGTTGCATCCGAGTCCATAGGATTCATCTCTCAAACAATACAGTCAGCCAGGTCTATTCATGTGTTTGGTAAAGAAAACCTGACTGCTATGCACTCAGGTGCAACTTTTAAAACAGCCTCTTTTTTTACACAATTAACCATTGTGATTGAACGCAATGATGTGTGACGCTACAAATTGGTCCACATGTGTAAAATAAATAGAGCTATATATACCTTAATTTTTAAATTTTTAAATTTTTTACATTTCGTAACATATTTTTTGACTTATTTGAAAAAGTATTAGGGGGAACTTATAAGTTGTGTAGTTTTATGTGTACCCTATTAAACAAGCAATATACCTTCTCTGATTGAATTATCACCATGAGAACTACCTGCCGATTGGTCAAAAAGAAGTTTTCATTTATCAATTGCGCCAATCAGCAACATTGTTAGAATAATTTCACCACACAAAAAAAGTGAGGTGAATTATGTGCAAAGCTCCATTCTGATTGGTGATTAAAATGAAGATATCATGTAATTGACCAATCAGAGAGAATATTAGATCAGTAGGTAGTGCTCTGGGGGTTGAGAAATAAAGTACTTCGACCTTCCCCGTCAGTGCATATGATTATCCTTTACTTTAGAGTTTTCTTATAACTGTTCCCTTACGGACATTGATGTGGTTTTGGCTCGGCTAACTCCAGTCAGGCCGAAATTAGCGAAGCCGGGCTACACAATCGTCCTCGCTTTCAGTTTGTAGGCTACACAATCTTGTTCTCACACCGTCAACGACTGGGAGGTTCAAGTATAAGAAAACTCTATAAATGTGAAGAGATTAAGATACTGTACACCTTGTATGGGTCATGTTGGGTTTTTAGCGGGTCGGTACAATTAAAATGCGCGGAACTATTCTTCAATACTTTATTATTTATAAAACATTCAAAAAATAAATTGTTTCTTGGAATACGATTTTCACATTCGTTGAACATAATACTAAGCATGCCTAACATTTCTTAAGAGTGTAGGCCCATTCTCCGATAAAGTGTTCAAGTTTGGTCTCAGGAATGACAAAATGCCAACCACGAAGAATTCATGAAATTCATTCAGAATCGTAAACTTTAATAGTTTAAGAACATAAAACAATGCATGGGTGATTTTTCAACAATACTTTATTTTTGAGCAATAGTACTTGAACGTATTGGGGGTAACGTATCTGTGGTAACTTATCTGTGAAGCCCTTTCCCACCTTTGTCTTAATCGTGCAAGTGTAAAAACTTACCGACTTAAGGGGTTGTTTGGAATGACAGGTGAGTCAGGGGTCAAAAACAAAATTTTACCTTTTTGACCTCAGCACATGTGTATGTATGATCTGCCATACAAAAATTAAAAAACAATACCTCAAAGTATCATTTTTTAATGTTTTTGTCATAATCACGCTTTTCTACAAATTTCATCTGTTTGTACTGGGGGCGTGTCTGTTGCCAGGTAGGCCTACATGACAGCATAGACACACGTTACAACCTTGAATAATAATACAGAATGACGTTATATTCTTCTTAACCTATCTTAGAACTGCCTATTATTTCAACTGTTCTGGTTGGTTTATTGCATAGGCCCTATACTGTATAGAAATTATGCAATATGACGTCGAGCATGACAGAGTCATCTTCATTCAAATAAAATTCAGGTACCCGTAAGGTACCACGGAGCAATTCGCACGATAATACAATAAAACAGATGAAAGGTATGAATGGTTGTGGAATCGAATTGCAGACCTGTCCCTCTGTCACCTTAGAACTGCATCTCGTAGGCAGTGGTAGGTAATAAACCAACCGGAACGATATAACAATTGAAATAACAGCATGTCTTGGTCTCAATTCAAGATGTGCAATTTGGACACACCTACTCGTTGGCTGATTTATACTTCAACAGTTCCTCAAAGTGATATCAGAAAAGCCACTATCTCATTGTTCATTGGCCCGCAGTATGCTCGCCCTGGGGCACTCAACTTTAGAATTGATGGGTATATGTGCCTACATTTTGTACAAGCGTCGCGAAGTAGGCGCATATCAGTACAAAACGTTGGGTTTTTTTTTAATAAAAAAGGGTCAATTATGTACAATCAAAATGAAAAAGGGGTCATTGGGTATAATATTTTGAAAACTGAAGGTGCCTGGTCATCGGGTATAGTCGGCTTCAAAAGAGGGGCATATATTGACAGGCACATACCGTCACCTCTAAAGTTGATGCCCCCCGGGTGCTCGCATTATATTTTGTTCATGGCTCGGCTTTTAAAACTCCCACACATTACAATAAGGCTATTGAAAAGTGTATAGAATAGCTAATGATAGACTGGTCCCTGCGATTAGTCGCGGACCCGAGCGACAATATAGTAAACACATCGAGTTTATAACACAAGTGACAGTAGTCGTGAATTATGGAGGGTTTCATTGAACTTCTACCAGCAAAATATGGAATAATACTAACACAAGACACCAATCGAGATGATGATACCAGCCATAATGGAAGGCTTGTATTTGACCTTCTTATGAATCCAATTTCGTGGCGAGAAGTTAAAAAGGTAATGTATATTTCAAGAAATTTGGGTTCAAAAATTCCGTATCAGCTCGTATCATCAATTCCGTAAATATGGCGTATAGAGGCACAACTTGACAATAAACTGAACTATTTAAACGTAAAGGACGCACTGGATACACATAAATTTGTGTTTCCTTGCTGGCGGAATAGTTGTAAAACTCTTTTTGTCAAAAAGTTGGACAATTTATGAATTATGATTGGCAAAATAGCGAAAGGAAATAGACTTTTCCAACCATGTAAAACTACACTGGGTTGTTGACATGGTCGACATACATTAAGACATACGCATGTTCCTAAAGTAGGAGGTAAGTACTATAATTAATTGTTTAAAGTGCTCAACATACCAGCAAAAAGTCATAGGGTCATCAGAGTACAGGGACTTAGTGAAATACTGGGTACAAAAATAAAGTGCGTGAGCCGATATGCAACATCAAATATAAAAGCCGATTTACATATTTTCCCATGACCTTACAGAAGTGATCGTGCTCAAATATAAAACTATAGAGTTTGGTCCTTGATATGCACCATCAATTGTGTACTTGTGATCAATATTGCTAGGCAAACAATCACAGCAAACATGCCAAAATCCTCCCATTTCTCCTCCATTTACACACATATAAACCCATCCCTTAATACCCATACTTGATCATTCGTCGCCCAATGTACTAAAGTCTGGTATGGTATTTGACTTCATTTATCACAGCGTTTTTCCGAGGGTATCATAATTTAGGTAACGTATCTGTGACTACTTGAACGTAACGTCAGGACCTTTTGCCATAAATAGTCAGCCTCTCAGCCACGCGCAATTGGGAAATGGTGTTCACTTTATGTTTGAAGTCGATTCCAGACCAAAATTTTCCGAGAAATACGATCCCGGTGGGCCTTTTTGAAAAAATGTGCCCAAAGTGCTCTTTTCCGGGGGTGCTCCCATTTTGGGGGTCAAAATTTGTTTTTAAGTATTCTCTGGCCAAATATGGTATATTTGGTGTCTATTTATATGTTTTCGAGCATGGAAAATCTATTCTGATAGTTTTTAAAATCAAAAATAGCTGCTTTATGCACAAAAATCCAAAATGGCGCCCAAAATGCCTTTTTCCGGGAGTGCTCCCATTTTGGGGGTCAAAATTTGTTTTTAAGCATACTCTGGCCAAATATCGTATATTTGGTGTCTATTTATATGTTTTAGAGCATGGAAAATCTATTCTGATAGTTTTAAAATAGCTGCCTTTGCTCAAAAATCCAAAATGGCGCCCGAAATGCCCTTTTTCCGGGGGTGCTCCCATGTTGGGGGTCAAAATTTGTTTTTAAACATTCTCTGGCCAAATATGGTACATTTGGTGTCTCCTTATATGTTTTCGAGCATGACAAATCTATTCTGATAGTTTTTAAAATAAAAAATAGCTGCCTTGTGCTCAAAAATCCAAAATGGCGCCTAACATGCAATATTTGTCCAAATTGAAATATTTCCCCATGTAGGAACATTTTAAAATGATTTTAGTACTTATTTGCATTGTGTGGGGTACAAAGATCACAATCAATCTATTTTCAAAATTCAAAATGGCTGCTGCATACCCAAAACTCAAATTGGCGGCCAAAACGATGTAGTAATGTGGCCAAAAGAAAACAATGTTCCACAACGTTAGTGTCGAAAATTAAGTGTTAGTTTAAATATAATCATGTAGAAATGTGTTGGCAGCAGTTTATGAAAGCTCAAAATGGTTACTATTGGCTGAAATCATATAGTAATGTCCGTCACATAGCTCATAATGACTGTTTGTACAAGTATATGATAATTATCTTAGGTTCAATTTGAATTTTCCTGATTTAAACTTATATTACAGCTCCCTTCAAAATCCAAAATAGCTGCAAGAACTAAAACACCATCTAATAGTGATTTGCTTTTCGCAGGTCATTTTGATTGCCATTTTGAACACCAATTACCTTAATTACCGTTACATTCAAGATGGCCGATAAAGTTTATTTCGTATTTTCCTTTTTCATATAGTTATTAATTGTCATTTTTACGAGTCCTCTTCTGAACTCTCTTCACTCAACGGGACTTCTTCGTCCTCTGAATCTTCAGAGTCGCTGATCAGATCATACCCCCTTTAGTTCTGTTGGGATTTCTGGAGTCGGCATGACTGCTTCTGGAGGTTCATCCCCTTCCTCCTCTTCCACCATCTATCTCACGTCAACTCATCTTCATTTGGAAGTGCGAACCAGAGTACCAAACGGGCTTCAGAACATCATCATCATCAAGTTCCCAGCCGTAGTATAGAGGATTCTGTTGTTTGAACATACCAACCAGGCAATTAACCATACCGTTTACTACAAAGTTTGCACGTTGGATGTGGCATTTCATTGATTTAGTCAGTGGGAAGCCTCTGAGACGGGGTTACCTTCCGCTTCTTTCCCTTTCCACACATTCTCATTGCATAGCGACTATCACCTGCCGTCTTTTCAATCCTTGGCCTGTTGTAAACTATGTGAAGTATGAAGTCTGTAACTTCATTAACATTGGCTGCAGTTCCTTCAAGGCTAGATATAAGTTCTAGGCTTTCTGGATTCTGTTGTATCTTGGTAAAGGCTCTCATTTTAGACCGGCCATAGAAAGGTTGCGTGAAGTCGCTGCCTGTTACTACATGAAAAGCAGGTAGGCTCTTGCAAATATCTCTTCCAAGGTGATTTGCCTGCTCTTGGCAACCTGGTCCCTTGTCTGAAATGCAGGTTCTTAGTAGCAACAGAACAGAATAAATACATCTGTGTCATCAGCTACCACACAAGTATTATGTGTTGCAGTAGAATACACTGCGTGGAAAGCCAGGCGAGGGTCAGCTTCTCTTTGATAGGAAACTGTGATTTCTCGTATTACTGACTCTGGCTCTGACGGAAGGCAAAAACACACATGACCCTTTGTGACAAAAACATCTCTTCCTAGAGTAGATTCATCAGATAAGATGAAATCAGCTAGAAGTTGCGTTAGATGCAGTTTGTTGGATTCATTTGTAAGGAAGTCATTCCATTCACCAAGCTGTGGTAACTGTTGGTCAAGGTGTCCACTGAGTTTATCTTCTTTTTCTTCCTTTGTCTGGACGACCCTTAGACAGGTACAGTGTTGAACTTCTATCTAGCCTTGAAGGAACTGCAGCCAATGTTAATGAAGTTACAGACTTCATACTTCACATAGTTTACAACAGGCCAATGAAGGAAATGACGGCAGGGGATAGTCGCTATGCAATGAGAATGTGTGGAAAGGGAAAGAAGCGGAAGGTATCCTCGTCTCAGAGGCTTACCCCTGACGGTAAATCAATGAAATGCCACATCCAACGTGCAAACTTTGTGGTAAACTGTATGGTTAATTGCCTGGTTGGTATGTTCAAACAACAGAATCCTCTATACTACGCCTGGGAACTTGATGATGATGTTCTTAAGCCCGTTTGGTACCGTGGTTCGGCACTTCCAAATGAAGATGAGGTGAGACAGATGGTGGAAGAGGAGAAAATGCAAATTGAACCTAAGAACATTATCATACTCGAATGTGAGTTCATACGTGCTGATAATAAACAATTTCCAAAAGTTTAAACTGACTTTCAGCACAAAAATTCACTAACCTTGAATTTTCGATGTGTGACACACATCTTCATCAGAAGAAGTCCTAAGATGTTGTGATGGACTTGCCCTTTTGTTGATCATTGGCAACTTTTGGTCGAATGAGGGCGTTGTATAAGGTTGGCAATTCCAGTCCTTGGTCGCGATTTAGTTCTGTCGATTTCTTCTTGATCTGGAGGGCCTCCCGCACTAAACGGGGTACTCCTTTATAGAGGGGTTGTCACAGAAGCTCCAGCGTATTTTCAAATCCTACGGTGTTGCTACAAGCTTCAGACCGCACAATACGCTGAGAAAACTATTAGTCCCACCTAAGGATCCCACTCCAACTGAGAAAAAATCAGGTGTGGTCTACGAGATACCCTGCGGCGAGTGTACAAGTTCATACATCGGCCAGACAGGTAGACAACTCGGAGATAGACTGAAGGAGCACAAGTCATCTGCCCCCAGCCGCAAACCATCTGCTGTTGCAGAGCACAAAACAGAGTCCCACCACAACATCGACTGGGAATCCACAAAGGTGTTAGCCAAGGATGATAGAGAGTACCCCGTTTAGTGCGGGAGGCCCTCCAGATCAAGAAAAAATCGCCAGAACTAAATCGCGATCAAGGACTGGAATTGCCAACCTTATACAACGCCCTCATTCGACCAAAAGTTGCCACTGATCAACAAAAGGGCAAGTCCATCACAACATCTTAGGACTTCTTCTGATGAAGATGTGTGTCACATCGAAAATTCAAGGTTAGTGAATTTTTGTGCTGAAAGTCAGTTTAAACTTTTGGAAACATCATATACTAGTATATGAGCTATGTGACGGACATTACTATATGATTTCAGCCAATAGCAACCATTTTGAGCTTTCATAAACTGCTGCCAACACATTTCTACATGATTATATTTAGATTAACACTTAATTTTCGACACTAAAGTTGTGGAACATTGTTTTCTTTTGGCCACATTACTGCATCGTTTTGGCCGCCAATTTGAGTTTTGGGTATGCAGCAGCCATTTTGAATTTTGAAAATAGATTGATTGTGATCTTTGTACCCCACACAATGCAAATAAGTACTAAAATCATTTTAAAATGTTCCTACATGGGCAAATATTTCAATTTGGACAAATATTGCAGTTTAGGCGCCATTTTGGATTTTTGAGCATAAGGCAGCTATTTTTGATTTTAAAAACTATCAGAATAGATTTTTCATGCTCGAAAACATATAAAGATACACCAAATGTACCATATTTGGCCAGAGAATGCTTAAATGTAACTTACCTGCATTTTCCCCTCTAATTTATTTTTCCCTTCCCTTCTTTTTTGGTTTTGGTGGGGCGGTCTCAGAGGTGCCTGGCACCTGTTCGCTCCAGCCATTCACTGGACTTTTTAAAACAAATGTTCCTTTCATAATATTGTGTAATTTTTGATGTAACTTATGTGCAATATTATATATTTCTTGTAATTCTGTGCCAGTGATAAAGTGTAATAAATAAAATAAATAAATAAAAATATAAATAAATAAAAACAAATTTTGACCCCCAACATGGGACCACCCCCGGAAAAAGAGCATTTCGGGCGCCATTTTGGATTTTTGAGCAAAGGCAGCTATTTTAAGAACTATCAGAATAGATTTTCCATGCTCGAAAACATATAAATAGACACCAAATATACGATATTTGGGCATAGCATGCTTAAAAACAAATTTTGACCCCCAAAATGGGAGCACTCCGGGAAAAAGGCATTTTGGGCGCCATTTTGGATTTTTGTGCATAAGGCAGCTATTTTTTGATTTTAAAAACTATCAGAATAGATTTTCCATGCTCGATAACATATAAATAGACACCAAATATACCATATTTGGCCAGAGAATACTTAAAAACAAATTTTGACCCCCAAAATGGGAGCACCCCCGGAAAAGAGCACTTTGGGCACATTTTTTCAAAAAGGCCCACCGGGATCGTGTTCCTCGGAAAATTTTGGTCTAGAATCGACTTCAAACATAAAGTGAACACCATTTCCCAATTGCGCGTGGCTGAGAGGCTGACTAAAATAGACCTGATTTTTTTTTACTTTGAAACCATTGTGTTATGTTCCATATATATATATAACTATGGAGCCTGCTTGATCCATCACATATGAGAACATTCATCTAGCCAATTATTTTCACAGATTGTTATCCATTACAAATATGGTAACGTATCTGTGAACATTATTGGCGACATAGTCTCACAGACCTGTTTGAAAAATTTAATAATCTGTGTTGTGATGTTTTATACTTTATAATTAGGGCATGATACCAGCTAATGAAACGTACCTATAATCCATTATATGCGCGCATGTTTAGCGAGCAGGGACACATTATACGGAGCGCACCGTGGCTGGCGACATGAATGAAAACAATGGACATGCATAATTAGCTTTATTGTTTTATACTTTCTAGGCATGTTAGAACCTCTTGCATCACACATGTTAGAAAGCAACTCCTAAGTATAAGTTCTATTAATAAAAGTTATTACTTTCTGACGAAACAAGTCTGAATACGACTTGAAACTATGGGCGACACATATTTGGCAATTTGAACACTTTATCGGAGAATGTACCTGCACATAAATTTTCAACCTTTTTGCCATAAAAGGCTACAAGAACCTCTTTCATTTTGTAGAAACAGTTTTCTTCAATCTTCAATTGTGGGTTTTCAATTGAATAATCCCCGCGTCCCGCCCACCTCCCTGATGCAGGAACGAAAGGTCGAGGCACTTAGTGCACTTCGCAAACCGACTATGTGACAATCCTGGCAAAGGTCTGATGAACTGAGTATGTACGGAATGACACATGTACATGTAAATCCTGTTTTCAGGATATATGTATAATGTGTTGAACTGTTGAATGATTGTGTTTGACATACACATTTTGAATTGATCATGATTTGTCCTTTCCTTGTCATTTGGGTTTTGGTTAGGCATAACATAAAAATTAGAAAACTGTTGAAAAGAGATCAGGCTGCATGAGGCTATCGACTGTAACCTTGAAGAATGTGTGTGAATGGAGTACCGATTTATAAACGAACGTCAATACTTCTAGGGCGACATCCTACGCGCGATAATTGCACAATGATCAAGCACCAGTAAAATATTCCGTAGCCTATTAGGCCGAGCAAAAATAAAACGTGTTTCTCGTCCCGCTTCCTTTTGTGAGATTGCTTCAATTTTTTTTTTTGAAATTGAGTAATATAACTTTCTTTGAAAGATGTCTAGGAAATTGAGTACACTTCTCCGTAATCCACTTGCCCATTTTGCATACTCTGGCTATTACATTTAAGCATAAAACGCTGATTTGTATTAATTTGTGTGCAATTGATAGATTTTCACATCTGATATTTTCAGTCACCGTACTCCCTCTGTTTGTTAGCTTCCCAAGTGGACTACTTACTTTGACTTGCGGTTAACATTTTTAACACGGGACTCTATGGAGAGTTAGGCTAATTTCTGGCCCAACTAAAATTGGCCATGATGTAATGCATCTTTAAATTGATCTGGCTTGTGATTGGACGCCCAGATCTCGCTATGGTTTAAATCAGCCGGGCACGTACCATTACCATTAACTAAGTCGTACACCGCAATCTATGGAATTTGCGGCACGTTTGATCTGGCGCGAAAATTAAACTCTCAGTGGTGTACATTTAGCGCGTCTAAGTTACTACCATGCTTGGTTTTTGCGGTTAAATTGGATTGATAAACAAGTATGATTGACAGTGTGTTTTAGAGACCAAAGTCCCGGGGTAAATTTCTGCTTAAAAGTCAAAGTACATAGTCGGATTTTTTACTCGGGCTTTCGTGATCAATAAACTGGTAGATTCCAAAATCAGAATCGTTCAATATTAAGTGAGCAATTATAATTATGCAAGATATGTTGCATTCAATATAACTTTTATTATCACTAATCATCTAATTATATAAACTCTTTATGACCATTTTACTATTGAACAATTTAATTCTAATAAACATCAGTATAATTTTGAGTTCAACGGAATGCGTTCATCATAATTAATACCGGTAATAACATATTTTTTTATCAAAATTCGACTATGGCATAATCTAGGAAGTTGAGATGCTTTATATAGCCTTTCTAATATAAAAAGAAACACTTTTTGTATGTTTTGTGATCATTAGAGCCTACCTACCAGAACAAGAAAATAAAAAAGGCCTGATCCCTTTTTCAGTCAATATTGTATACGCAAAATATAGAGCTGAGTGTGGGTAGTTACTACAATTTTCGATAAAAAAAAATCAAAAGCCCCTCCTTCTCAATTTTTTTCGAAAACCCGGACGAGAAACACGTTTTTATTCTTACTTGGCCTTACGAAATGAAACTATTTCTTATCTATATTTCAAAATAACAAAGCGTTAAAGCACAAATAGACCATGCGACTTCAATAGAAGAGATAAGGAACATAAATACTAGTAATAACTAACCTTTGCCCTTTGAGCAATCAGACAATGCTTAGGTAAGGTAAGTCGTTATAAAATCCGTATATAATAACACATTGACCATTACGGACAACAATTAATTAGCGTTTCTACCAGTATCACGCTTTGAAACTTTATTTTGACAAACGCGTTTTTATACCATTGTGAAACCTGGATGCAACTTTTTTGGATAATCATGAATTGATTAATAAGTACCTACATGCGTAGTCACAGTCAGGTGGTTCGTATTATATATATAATCGTCGTGATAGATATATGCCATCGTTGGAATAAAGTTGTTGGATAATTAACTACCCTATTGCTCCAAATTAACTTTAGTGTGAACTTGAAGATAATACTTCAAAATTGACGTGCAGTGGAAGAATACAGCCGAACTGATGAGTGAGTTGCGGTTTGTTTATAACGGCAGGAAATCAAGAATTTGAGACTTGCGGAGAACTAACGAGATCGTCAAACAATTATAGTAAGAAAAGTTCACCTGTCATAATAATTAATTTCATTTCACTCAATTTTTAACTTGCATTTGATGGTCACACACTATGTGATAATAAGTTAACCTACTTGACATAGACATGTGAAAAAATGGCTTACAAATGTGAATAATTGGGTTAACCCATTTTTGACATATATTTGCTTACAAAATATGTGAATATTGGGTACCCAGCAAACACAAAACGTTTTCGATATCATTCGCAAAATATTATAAAAAGTTGTCAGAAAAAGTTTACAAATGGTATATAAAGGGTATAAAACGTTTTCATAACAAAAACCATTTGTTGATAAATAAATATTTTAACATAATGTTATTTATTGTGTTGACAAAATATTTGACAAAAACATGTTTCCCAAAAATAGCTTACAATAATATTTTTAAAACAAATATTGTTGCAGTGTGTTTTTCATACAAAACATTTTAAAACGTTTTCATTACTTTAAAACCCGTTATAATGTTATCAAAATGTTTTTATCTAAACGGACACCCAAAATATAACTTGTTTAAAACGTTTTTAAAATGTTTTTGTGTTTGCTGGGTAACGAACTTTGTATACATTTTGGTTAACAAATTTGAATGAAAATTGGGAAAGAAGGAAGGAGTAAATAGAGAAAACAAAGAAAGAAGTTGTTTCCTCTGTGTGAGATTCGAACCCGAGACCCCTTGCATACCAAGCACTGGGTCGGCGACACTTTGCCACGGGTGTTTGGCTTCGCTGGCCAGCGAAACCGTTAGCTACTGTCGGTAACAATATTTAAAGTTTACATGGAAAATTACAGAAAAGTATAATATCCTTCCCACTGATACCAAAATCAGACAATCCGCCTTTAAACAACTTTCGGCAACATTCTCATAAAGAAACCTATAAGGAAACACTCATTTAGATCATGGTAAATGTTGTATGTACCTTATGTGATTAGAGAGCGGACTCTGGATGAGTTCCAATGATATAACATGGTGGGAGGAAGTGAAATGCCCGGCGTACGTGCGAGATTCAGACTTGAACATGCACTTGGGTTATAGAATACACTAATTTCACATGAATGTGATCCAGTCTGTCAGGAATTGAACCGGAACACCTTAAATAATACCTGTCATCATGCCATTACGCTTTATATAATTTGCTTCATAGCCTATTTTCGGACTATTTAGCGCCGCTACTTATAAATGGAGTACAATTATATAAGGGTGATATTTTGACGGTAAAAATAGTTAAATGATTCCAGGGGCCTAAACCTAAACAGGGAATGCAGCTAAAAAAAGTAGGCCTGATTCGTGTCAGTCACCAACATGCATGGAGCCGGGGCATGGAGGCGATAGAGAACATCACCACTGCTGCTCAGTAAATTATATCATTGGTCATCTTTCAAACCAAAGAGAAATTTGAATCGTACTGATGGGTGAAACGATGGTTTTCAATTGACTGCATTTTCATGCAGTCACCATGGTGTCATTTGGAATATTGACAGTACTTCTTGCTGTATACGTCTAATCGACTTAAGTGCTGCATGGACGAGGAAACACAATGTGTACTTTTGTAAGGGAAACCCCACGACGTATATTTAGGAGTGATCACTGGATGTTTCGAGATTAGCGAGAACCATTTGAGAGGTATATTCATTCATTCATCGGTGCATGATCGAATCCATGTCAAGGAGCCATGAGCATGATGAGTAGGAAGCTACATTGATAGCCGGGATTGATAGCCATGTGAAGTTACTGAAGTTGGCTGATCGCCAAGATTGAAATACACCAGGATCTGCATTATTTTATCGATTGACTTCAAACGCAGGATTCGAACTAGCATCTCCGTCCGTAGTGTAGTCTATTCAATTAACTATTTGGAAGTCATGATGTGCTTTTATTTGTTGTGAAATAACAAGCAGAGATTGTAAAAAAAAACCACGCTCCAGTTGCTGCAGGTCAACTTGAGCAAAGATGCTCCTTTTTCTGAGACACAAGAAGTGACTTTACAGAAGCTACTGGCGAGGAGAGCTATTGCTATAGAAAAAAACAGTCATGTGAGACTAATCAGGAAAGAACTACATCGATAACGGCAGTAACACACCTGGCAAAGAAAGATGGTTTAACGGAGATCCCTAGATATCTGAACATATGTTCATTAAATTGAGATATTATAAAACAAATTGATAGATATCTCATTACTCTCGGATATTTTATGATAAAACCCTACCGGATTATATTGTTATTATCATTATGGAATTGTCTGCAAACAGAATGGCAGACAACGTGACGATAAGTTGTATCAATACGGGCAGTACGAAGAGCATCTATGATAAGCTGTTTTGCCACACGTGGTAGGTAATGCGTATTCAGGTAATGCAGGTACTTAGCAAAACTACTCAGCTTTCGCTGAATTCCTGTACCGGAATCAGGGGCGGCGGAACGATTTTGAAAGTGGGGGGGGGGCAGTCAGGGTGATGTAAAAATAGAAACGGCCATCGCGTCGCGCTTGCGCGACGCCGGGTGGTGTCTGAGGGGGGATGTGCCTCCCTCAGAAGTGAGAAACTTTTGCAAAATGAAGGCCCACTTGAAACCATTTGATGGACCATTTTGGTACTATTATTGTTTACAATTTGAATTTGAAAATTGGTGAAATGAAGCTATTAAAGCCATTCTTGGACAAGTTCTCACTATTATTAAAGGTATATAAATTATTAATGTAAACGAATGGCTTTAATAGCTTCATTTCACCAATTTTCAAATTTATTGTTTAGCGTGCAGGTTTTAGATATTGCATTGTTTACCGTGCAGGGTTTATATAATATGGGCTATGAAGGGTAGTTCGTAAAATATAACACACTGGAGAAGAATAAATAGAAATGGGCACTAACAGATTGTATCAGACCTTCAAAACTCACAGCGGATAGCTCTTGATAATATTGAGAAAATATAAAAAAAAACTTTTTACGTTGAAGTATATGGGTAATATGTAGAGCATTAAACCGATATTCAGAAATCCGTAAATGCTGAACCTAAAAAGCAAAACTAACAAGACTAATTATCAACACTCGTCTGCACCTTGGATAAATTTGCAATCGGGCGGGTAAAATCAGGTGGTGGCATTGCATTCTCTAAATTCAGTAAATTTTCATCTCAACCGTGTAATTGAATGGGATTATTTTGAAATTTTAAAACGCTTGAAATGTCACAAACAAATAGGCCTATGTTGATAAATAATATAAATACAAGCTAAAACCGTTGGGGTTCGATATAATGAACCCCAAAAAACTAACCAAGTATATTGAAAATGCTATACGGCCTGGCGGTTTCACAAGTTGCCGGCTCGATCATGTCATCCACCACCTGGGTAAAATTTGAAAAGTAGTAGTCGTGACCTCAGACATTTGTCGTATAACAGTTCCGGTAAGGGTTATTTTAATACAGGTCAATAACCCTCATACATATCCGCTCAATTTGCTTACATGTTAAAGGTTCCAATCCTGAAAAATGCAGATATAGGCCTAAATGACATCCAAGCTCACTTGATATATCAAGTAATGTCTTTAAGTATTTTGAGCAATAAAAACCCCATTTATTATGTGTGGGGTGTGTCGAGTAGGGGGGTGTATTGTCTATTAATCAACAGCAACTATTTTATGTGGGGTGTGGGGGATGGGTAGGTAAGATGGGGTAAGTTGGATACTTAAGGATATTATTGGCTATAAAACTTATGTAAGTGAGTAAAGATTGGACATTTGTTTTTATAATTCAAGTATAATCCTAGGACAATGTCTGGTGTTGGTTTTGGGGCGATACTCTAATTCAGTACAGAATGGCGGGGCCAATTATGTAATGACCCACTTACCCCCAACACTTTGGGGAAAGTGGGACACATAAGGGGTAGGGGTAAATTTAACACATATATTTATGATATTATTACATTAAAAGAACATATTTTACAGCAATACCGGTATATATTTATTTTGAAGCATTTTGGGCATTATTAACATAATTATACCAAAACAATAGTAATAATATACTATCATTATGTTTTTTAATTTCATCTGAATACATGAGGCAGAGTTTTTTCTTGGTTTGTGGTCACAAAACCCCCCAAAACACACGATTTGCGATTTTCATTCACAAAATCAATAACCAAGTCATTCAATAGGCGTTTCAGTATTAATTTAATTTTCGAGCTTGTTGGCGGCATTATATGCAATAATTATTTAACTTAGTAATTTTGTTATTTTTTGTATCAAAAATTAATTTCAAGAACCACTGTCCCACCTACCCCAAGTGGATGGGGTAAGTGGGACAGCAGGGACACCATACTAAATAGGCCCTAATTGGCTAAATTCTGCTGTCAGGCTTGTAAAAAGCGTTCTTTTTTATGGTAAATGAAATATTCTCTCAATTTCTCCTAATTCTCAGCAAAGACTTTTAAATATTTGGTAATAAATAAGTATAATTCCTCAAAGTTGGCCGCAACATCAAGGTAGTGCTGGTCTCAAGCATCTCCTGCAGCTCAAATACCCAAAAACTCCAATATTCAGCTGTGAAATTATAACATACATATTTGCAATGGGGTAAGTCACCATTCGGTATCGTATTGGTGGATGTAGGGCTGCAATGAAGATCTAGTATAGGGCCTAGTAAGTGTCCCACTTACCCCACTGTCCCACTTACCCCATCTTACCCTAGGGTAAAGTAGCCTAAAATGAATTAAACGAGTTTACATTTGGTTTAATTTTCAAGCGATGAAATTCTAATATGTAATTGAATGCAACCATAACATTCCAAACCTGGGGGGGAGCACTCAAGTATGATAGTGTACGCATGCGTGACCACATTTTTTTTAAACACCCCCTAAACGAGTTTTACCCTAGCAGCAAATTTAGACCCTTAATAATAATAAGGTAATTTAATATAAAATTTACCCCCTAATGAGTTTTTTGGCTAGTAAGAAAAGGAAAAATTTTACCCTTTTTGGACTCATAATTTACCAAAAATTTCAAAGGGTACCCTAAACAAGTTTCAGAAAACTACCCTAATTCTTGAAAATTAGTGTTTTTAGACCCTAAATGCGTCACTAGCGTAACTTGCCTTGCCTAAAAAAACACCCCTTTCCTTGTTTTTTTGTCACGCATGCGTACAGACCATTTATGTGAGCCCCCCCCCCGCCGATTCCAAATTAATCTTCACACAAACGTCGTACATATACATTGTAGTATTGACCTATATATTAACATTATACCTATTTCAAGTTCTGATCAAAGCAACGGTAAAATCGTCCTTGTCCTTACACAAACACTAACAAACCCAAACAACACCGACCTCAACCTTAACACATATGTGATGCGATCAAGCAAAATCAGTCGGAACTCGGCGATAATAAATTTTCAGTTTCCTATAGGATAGTAAAAAGCATTTACAAAGCTGGATTTTGCAGAAAACCCTATTGAAATTGAGCAACCAGTTCCAAAGATATGAGCAATTAAAGAGTTTCCAAAACAAGAGGAAACAAAAGAAAATATATCCTTTGTTTGGCTATATCTCAAAATCAATATTTCCGAGTTCCGACTGATTTTGCTTGATCGCATCACATATGTCGGCGCGGTGTGACCTCAAATTTAATCCCATTTCCAACTTGAACAGTTACGGTTTCCGTGTATGAAAGGGCGAACAGGATATTCAATAAAGAGTATGATAGGTATAAATTACAGGAAACGTTCTTTTTTTGATGAAAGACAATTTAAGCAATATGTTTCTATGACAATATGCTTAGGGACCGTTCATTATTTCCACCGGAGGGGGCCGGGAGAATACATGGGGGTCAGATGGTTTTGTCAGGCAAAAGGGGGGGTCAGATGGTTTTTAGTTATTGAAAGGGGGGTCAGATGGTTTTGCATCTCAAAAATCTTGGAGCTTCCGGGGGCTTCGCCCCATGGACCTCCATCCGGAACATTTCCCCTGGACCCCTGACCATTAGATTTGCGCTTTGCATGTCGGCCAACACTTTGGTCCTAGTCTGCACTTAAGTCGGGCCTCACCTGTTTTTCACCTGCCAAGGTGTGAATTGACATAAATTTGCACCAAATGTAAGTAATTTATTATAATATTTTGTAAAAATGGGTCATTGGGTAAAAGATTCCAAAAAATGGAGAAAAATTCTAGATTTTGCTTCTAATTTGCCAAATGTACAATACAAATTTGCTGAAATAAGAGAATTTTGAGAATTTTGAACCATATTTCATAAATATACACGTACACTGCCATTTTCGTAATAGAGAATTAAGAATAATCAAGCTGCTGCACAGTAATGCTGTGGTCAGACTCTTCTTTGTTCTTAATTACAATGAAAAGAGACAACTACACCACCCCAAACCGCTCCCCCAATACACATCCACTATCAAACCCCACCCCACACAGGTGTCATTTCCATACCCTAGTTAGGCTACAAAGACTCGCCCAAACCACCATGACAGTAAAATTCAAATACATCATCATCATCATCATCATCATCATCATCATCATCATCATCATCATCATCATCATCATCATCATCATCATCATCATCATCATCATCATCATCATCATCATCATCATCATCATCATCATCATCATCATCATCATCATCATAATAATAATAATAATAATTAGAAATTCACCCTTTCAGAAATTACATGGTTGTGTGATGAACAAATGTTCCGGACAAAATATGTGCAGTGACTGCCACTGAGTTGTGAACACACACAAACCACAGCCACCCTAGCCCTATGGATGGGGTGTACATGTCTGTGTGCATGTTTTCTCTCTTTTAAGAGTTTAATGAATTAGAGAGTTCCATGAAAGAAATTTTAGATATTTTTATATAGTCAAAATATTAATTAAAATATGTATAATTATCAATTATTTTATTAACGATAACAGTAATGATTCTGGGAAGTGACAGATAAATCTAAATAATTTTGTGGATATGTTGGATATTATGACAACAAATTTTGAATCAAATTTGATATCTATTTTGACATTTTTAGATAATCATTTAATAATTAGATAATTAATTTTTAATTAGATAATTAATTTTTAGATAATCAGTTTAGCTTCAAAATATCAACATTTTTCACACGCTTCGCGCGCATTTCTACCATAAACTTATTTTGTCGCCAAAAGGTGCTGGATTCACTATACTTCAAGAATTTTTTCCAAACCCACCCCCCCCCCCAATGTCAAAAAGAAATCTGCGCCACTGTACATCACTGATTTATGGTACATGTAAGATGTCACAAACTACTCATTCCTTTATTATAATATACTGATGAAATTCATTTTACACCAAAGGGGGCTATGTACTGCACCCAGTATCAACATGTATGATAAGTTGATGTATACTTACAATTTAAGAGATTAAAAATTAATAAATCAGCTTGATAGTTTATTAAACTCATTTGATTTTTTATATTCTGATTCTGTATGATCTGATGATTGAATTAAAAGGGCATTTCGTGATCCACAGCCTCATCCCCCCACTTTTCTCAAAAAAAGTTGAGATTTTTATATCACTGAAAACCTCTGGCTACATAATGTTTATGTACAAAATATTTCTTGCAGATTAATTCGTTTAGCAAAGATATAGTAAAATTTGAATTTCGTTCTGGTGAACCAGAACGAAATTACAACGCATTGTCTATGGAGCAGTGTAATACACATAACTCGCGAACGCAAAATTGGAATCAACTAAAATTTTGGGAATAGGTTTTTTTCGTGGATATCTACTGAAAAATGTCATAAAAAGAGGATGCTAGAATCACGAAATACTCCTTTAAATTACAACTTAAAAAATAAAATAAATTCGTTTTACAGCCATTTTAGCCTAATTACATAAAACTAATGAATTATAATAATTTTGACCCCAAGTTTCCAAACCTGCCACTTGAAAGATTGTTCTTGGTGCAAAAAAACTGTAGTGGTATGGATAATATCACTGTGTTTTGTTCAGGGACCTGTGGTATTGAAGTACATGTACATGTACATGTACTAGCTGGAGCACAGGGTGGCAGTTTGAACCAAAAACTGTGTACATGCATGTGAAATAAATAATATTTTAGAAAAATAAATAAAACAAGTTAAAATACCCTGTGGGGTTCTACCTAGTTTATGAGGATGTGCCACGATTTTGGGGTCCTTTTCAGCGATTTTGGTATATTGATGGGTAAAGACCAATATTTGGAGAAAAGTGCCCAATTACTGCAATTAGGGTAAATTTAGGTGCTTTTTGTGAAAAATTGGTATACTGATAGCCGGGTGGCAAAAACAGTAAAGGCATAATTTTTCAGCCTGATATGTGGCAGTGACGTGATGCGTTGAGGCAGCTGATCCATGCGCGCATCTATTGCGCATCATTGCGCGTGTGCATACGTCAGCGCTTTTTAAAGTGTCCACTAGCTACATGAAGCTGTGCCTATAAATGAAATGCACACTGACATCACTGCTACATGGTGATGAAAAGTGGTACAGATGCAAGAAAGTCAGCATTCAAAGGTCTGTGTGGCACATCCCTGTAACCAAAATTACAAAGACCCCACTCCTCCGCAGCAATACTTTCTATTTTGGTTGGTGGGGGGGGGGGGGGTCATATGATTTTCATGTAGCTCGGAAGGGGGTCATATGGTTTTTATTATCGGAGAAGGGGGGGTCATATAGTTTTCGGTAGTGACTTTCTGTCTGCTCCCCCCCCCCTCCAGTAGAAATAATGAACGGTCCCTTAAGGCAAGTGGAATGGGAGCCCGGGAATGGGAGCCATATTTTTCCAGTTTTAACAATTTAACTAAAAATGCAGTCTAATATAATAAAGACCTGAGCGCAAGTCCACTTGGCCCCTCAACATGTATACACTAAAGTTTCGTATAGTTTGGTAATGTTTTATACATGTTCAGGGGACAAAACAAATCATGATGTTTTCACCCTGGAACATGTTTTAAACATTATAAAACCCTAAGAAACTATAACTTTAGTGTATACATGTTGAGGGGCCAAGTGGACTTACGGTCTTCTTGCGCTCAGGTATTCAATTATATTAAATACACCGATCCTTAAATAACCTAATGTTGATCTTGTTGTCAAGATTGGGACCTTTATTATAATAGCCAATAATAATGATATTTGAACATAAATATTAGCTTCGCTTCGGAGCTTTGCTCTCTTCTTGTGTTAGTAGGAAAAGGGCTGCTGTCAAATTGCTGCCGCGTTGGACGTTGCGACAATAAAGGTCTGGTATTTTTGTCCCAGCATTTCTCGCAACGGCAAAACGCATTCACAACGTCGCACTGGTCATTGTCGGTGAAATGTTGGTCTGCTAAGGATCGATAATTCGAAGCCATAACAATAAGCATAACCCTAAATCTCACCATAATTCTTACCCTATAATTAAAGACAGAGATAAAAATTTATCGCGTCTGACGTCATCTGTCAATCAAACTCGAGCACGGTTTGTTTACAAGTGTCGTGATGATGACTTGCTGAACGCCGCGGTATAACCGGTCGCCCTATTGTTAATTTGGCACTTTCAAACATGCAAATCATCTCAAAAGTTAGGTCTTTATAGTAGGAAACTTTCTTTGGAGAAGGCACCATGTCAACAATGCCTAGAAAAGCTGCTTTTTGCCTTGTAAAAGTATGTAATTTTTCGCCATTTGTTGCTGTTCCTTTTCTCCAATCAGCACCAGATAGATCGGTCTTCCTTTTTTCGCGCTACTAACACGTGTTAACCAATCAAGATAAATTATTTTTTATCTCTGTCTTTAATTTATAACTGTGACCGCGAATCCTTTTATATTTCGGACTATGGGGCCTTTGTCGGACTAACGAACTTTTGGGACTAATGATCAGTAGCCGGAATATGATTGATGTTGATGTTGATACATGGTTTTATAGCGATATATAAATGTTATTGTTGATATTAACAGAAACATAACATGAACTTATCGCAAAAGGTGCTAATATACTAAATAGCAATGACGTAGCGTGTGCCTACGTGCCTCAATGACGCTACGACATATCTTTGTCATTTGCCGGTTTGACCTTGTTTTACAATTAGGTCATGGTCATGAGCAGGCTAAGGTCTCCATACTCTTGTATATTTACAAACGCTTATCATTTTCATTATTTGTAATCAACAACAACAAACACAAAAGACTGAGATCCAAAGGTCGAGCAGTCACGGTTATTATTGCTATGACAAAATGACCATGACTTTTATGGGTTTTTGCCTTCACTGTTGGAAATGTAAAATCATAAAATTATTTGGACAAAGCTATGAGAATTGAATATATTCTCCTTTAACTTTCAACCTTGTGGACATGCTTTCTCATCCAAATGAATGAGAAAAACCAATGAACGTGTAAACAACCTGTCACATTGTTATAAACGAGAACATTTTACACCGTAATTAGTATAACTTGCCCCGATCTTCCCACAGGGTTTAAAGTTTCAAAGAAATGAGAAAATTTTACCACGCCACGAGCCATTATGTGCATTGCATAATTTCATATTTACATTATCACATTAAAGATCGATACACTTCTTGGTAGCGCAGTGGTAAACCTGGTAATGGCGCTGACTTGTAACCTACAGGGTGTCCCTGAAAGAACCGTATCGTCGGAAACGTAATTATTTGGGTATTTAACGCCGCAACTAAACACAACTAAATACTTGGTGTGGTTGCGGAACAAATCAGCTGAATTTTGACAATTGACCAAGGCTACCGTTCTTGAAATATAAGAATTTTACGAAGCTCCCTCAATTTCAAGCCTTTCCACGGATTAAAATATCAATCGATGATCTATAGGCCTATAGTATATAGTCAGAGTACTATAAGGCCATCTTGATTGAATAATTCGTCTCAAAGACCCCGCGCGCATTAGTAAAATCGTCCGTTTTTTCGGGTTATTACCGCTGGATTGAGTAAATTTCAGTTTTTTTCCGCTGTTTTATTTTTTCCCCGATCCACCACGCAAAAATCTCACGTCTGACATCGTCAGACGTGAGATCTTGACTATAGTGCAACATCCATGAAAGATATAAAGGTGGTCTATCCTTACCACAGATACACAACATTAAATTTAAAGTAAATGAATAAAAAAAAATAATTAAAACCGCATTCCGTATTAGCTTTTAGCGTCTGCAATTGTCATTAATAGATATTGACTCCGTGGAAAGGCTTGAAAATGGGGGAGTATCGTAAAATTATTTTATTTCAAAAACAGAGCGGTCCATTGTCAAAATTCAAAAAGTGTGTGATAGCTGATAATGTTCCTCAACATCATCAGTTATTTAGTTACGTTTGGTTTATGCGTTCACAAACAAATCAATTCCCGACGATACAGTTCTTTCAGGGACACCCTGTATAGGCTATTGGAGTCACGCTTTCGACTCCCTTTTTTTTTACCTTGGTATATTATCTATTTTCCTCTCCTATTCATATATACAATCGTATGATTGTTTATATGATCTAATGTTTAAACTATTTTGTTGCAATTGAGAAAGTCTTTTTTACATATTTTGCATTATTTTGGCATTTTAATGATAATTGATAGTACACGTAGACCGATCCATGTGAAAATGATTTAAAAAAAAATGTTATATTCAGTATTATATAGAGTACATAAACAGGGTAACAATAATTATATGAAAATTTCATGTGAATCCGACATTCCGATATTGACGAAAATGTAATTTAAGATGGATTTTTTTGCATCTCATTCAGACAATCTTGGCCGAAATTCATTGCCACACCAGCATTCCCAGCAAACACAGAAACGTTTTAAAAACGTTTTTAATAATTAAGTTATATTTTGGCTTTTGATTTACATTTTTAATAACATTAAAATGTCGGGTTATATAACGGTCATGAAAACGTTTTAAAACGTTTTGTATGAAAACACACTACAATAATATTTTTAAAATGTTTTCAAAAATGTTATTGTAAACTATTTTGCAAACATTTTTGCCATATATTTTGTCAACACTTAAATAACATTATGTTAAAATATTTGCACCCAGCAAACACAGAAATGTTCTTAAAATGTTTTTAAACGTTTTAATAACATTTAAATGTCGGGTTATATAAAGGTCATGAAAACGTTTTTAAAACGTTATTGCAAATATTTTGGGCAAACATTTTTCGCAAAATATTTTTCAAACCCAAAATAACATTCTGTTTAGAATGTTTTGTATCAAGTTTTCAAAAATGTTTTTGGAATGTTATTAAAACGTTTTTATACCCTTTATATAACCCGACATTTAAACGTTTTGCTGAGCAGTAGATTATCAAAAAATGATTTTTAATGCTATGGAAACGTTTTATACCCTTAATATACCCTTCATATAACCCGACATTTAAACGTTTTCTGACAACCTTTTATAACTTTTGCGAATGATGTCGAAAACGTTTTGTGTTTGCTGGGTTGTTGTCAAAAGCATACACTCGCCAGAATTAAGTATTTGATATGTTATAGGCTACATTTCTGCATAATATTTGTACAATATTTGAAATGTACAGTCAGCGTAGAGTCTACCCTTTTTTCAAATGTTGGAAGGCTGTAATGTAGAAATGATGACGATGTTGTCCACATCAACATTGTAACAGGGGAGCGCGGAAGGATGTTGGTCAATTAATGCTTTGGTGTGGCAATCTTTTTCGCCAGGATCGTAGATGGGCAAAGTGGTTTGGGACTGCAAATATGCAAAAATACGAAAACGTTTTTAAAACGTTTTAAACAGGTCATATTTTGTTAGGGTTTTGGTTTAGATAAAAACGTTTTAATAGCTTTAAATAGCGGGTTATATAAAGGTTAAGGAAACATTTTAAAGCGTTTTGTATGAAAACACATTACTACAATATTTTTTTAAATGTTTTCTACATGTTATTGCAAAATATTTTCACAAACATTTTATGCCAAATATTTTGTCAACACATAAATAACATTATGTTAGAATATTTGCAGTAGGTTATACCCTTTATATGCCCTTTATATAACCCGACATTTAAACGTTTTCTGGCAACCTTTTTCTAACCATTTGCGACTGATGTCTAAAACGTTCTGTGATTGCTGGGAATGCACAGTTAGTATTGAGTGCCTGCCCCATCATGATTTTCACCCATTTACAACTGCTCAAACAATTGCACTAATTTTGTGTAAATGGCATTTAAAATATCACGCTCTTTGTTTTTTTCTTTTATTTCAGCGATATGTCGACGACCTACAACTGGGCGCTGGAGGTGATTGGCTTATCCGTAATCCTTGGCATGATAATACTATGTTACTGCAGATACAGATGCTCAAAGGAGGATGCCGACAACAACTAGATAGCAGGACATCCAGCTTTAATAGAGGATCCGACACACCTGAAACCAGACGAGCATGGTCTATATCAGGGGGTGCTGTAGCCCCTCCTATGAGGGGGACAAGTGACTTACCTCCTTCGTATGACGCAGTGATGTCATATGTGGACGGCGGATCAAGTTATGGAGTAAATAATGAGAATTATATCCACGATGAGGATTGCGAAGACCCACCTCCTCCTTATGCGCCTCCGTCGGTACCGACGTTACATGAAAATTCAATACCAACATCACATATTTCACAGTTCGATGAAACGTCGGCACCGACATCACAAATTTCACAACCACCTTTTAGTCTTCCGTCAGCATTTCACGTTCTTACTTCGCCACGCAGTGACATTCAAGGAAGTGAATCGTCGTCGGCAATGATAGATTGCAACTCATCGGTACCGACATCGCAGATTTCACAACCGACGTTTGACATTCCTTCTCCTTTCCCATCCCTTAATTCATGCAACTCATCGGTACCGACATCGCAGATTGCACAGCCGACGTTTGACATTCCTTCTCCTTTCCCATCTCTTAATTCACCAACGCAAGAACCTGAAATAACGTCGTCGGTGATAATTTCAAGTGAAAATACGAGTACATCTCAAATGACAACATCCTATTTACCTTGTTCGTCGGGTAACTTTCAGAACACATTATCGACCACATCATCAGCTGTTCAAAATTCACCTGCAAACCTAAACATGGCATCTCAAGCTGCTTTTAATCTGCCCTATTTACCAAGTGATATACAACAGAGTGAACCGACATCAGAATAATGAGCTGAAGTCTGAAATATTTTGTAAATCTATGATTGTATGACATTAAGCACATTTTACCCATTAATACTTCAATCATTATGTTAAAAAATTAACCGTAATAGCACTCGTTATACGTATATCTCCAGATGGGATTTTTAGTATGTGTACCTATTTTGTGCTTTTGCCGCAGTCAACTTACCAACTGCTCAGTGCCAGAATTGGGTAAGTGCAATAGCTGCTCTGTGAATATTTGGCCATTTACACACAATTATTATGCTCATCAAAACATGGCAACTACGCATGGCAGCTATTACACTTACCCACTTCTGGCACTGAGCAGTCGTTATTTGATATGTTTAATTGCAAATGACAAATAACTTATACGTTAGGGTTAATTTTTGGGTATTGTAATGATCGAATCAAACATGAACGAATACTTCATGCAGTGACACAATAAAATAGCTTTTCTATTGTATTGATTGTTTTTGAAATTGATTTTCCCCCCTTAAATTCCGGGGGGGGGGTCACTCCCATTGTGGCCTGCTGTACACCATCCGCGATAATGAAAACGCGTAAAAAGGGTAGGCACGATACGCGCGTACCGTGTTTAGGGTGTCAAAAACATGAAAAATTGGAAAAAAGGGTAGCAAAATTGCTATTGCTAATACGCGGAAATGAAATTTAGGGTATGAAATTTGATACAAGGAATAAAATCCCTGTTTAGGGTGTGAAAAGGGTATCGTTTTAGCCAAGGGTTAAATCCTTGTTTAGGTTGCTTTTCAAAAGTTGATTCTCACGGATGGTGTACAGGTCACAATGGGAGTGACCCCCCCGGGCTTAAATTCTACTAATTTTACCAAAATACCTCCTTTTCGAGTCGTTCCACGGATTCAAATATCAAGTAAATGGTATACGGAGTACGAAACACCCGCAATTCAAGTGGTCATAATTTGTTAAAGTGTAACACACATTTTATAAAGCAAAGGACAAGGTCTTATTAGTGGACTAGGAATTGCAAGTTATTCGTCTGGTCGGTCCCAACCCAGGAAACACAAAACGTTTTTAAAACGTTTTTAACAGGTTATATTTTTGATTTTTGGTTTTGGTAAAAACGTTTTAATAACATTAAATGTTGGGTTATATAAAGGTCATCAAAACGTTTTAAAATGTTTTGTATGGAAACACACTACAAAAATATTATTTAAATGTTTTCATAATGTTATTGTATATTTTCTCAACACGTAAATAACATGTTAGAATATTAATTGCAGTAAGTTATAAAAAAAAATGTTTTTGAATGTTATGAAAACGTTTTATATCCTTTATATACCCTTTACATTTAAACGTTTTCTGGCAATCATTTCTAACCTTTTGCGAATGATGTCGAAAATGTTTTGTGTTTGCTGGGAAGGTATGAAAAATTCGATGGTCATGTATAGCCTGGATGCCTAAATTAATGAGGTATAGATCAAAGGGTACAATAACAATGTCATGGGTCAAATTTTCAAAACGCTCCAAATTGAATAAAAATAATATCATATTATTCGCTTTGAGCTATTGGACCCATACCTGATTATTTAGGCATTCTATTATGACCTTTTACTTTTTTTACCTCTTGCAGCTAAAGTGTGACCTTTGACCTCAATCACTCAATTTGCCCAAGGGTATCTTCTTAGCACCCGGCGAATAGTCCTGGTTGTTATTTAAACATTGTTAAAGTAATTGCATTAATTTGCCGTCGAGGTGACGTAATAATCCGATCACCTACCACAGCAATAGGGTAATTTTTTTTTAATGTATCGTACTTCACTTGTACGTTCACGCGGTACCGCTGCATTGAACCATATCAAGCTGATCACTCGCACCTGATTAATGATTTGAAAGGAGCGGTATTGTATTCAATCTATGATTGCAGACATACACAGGTGATGAGTACAACCTGCTCGTAGTGCAGCGCGATACATTCAAAAATTGTTTCACCATATTGCTATGGTAGTTAATCCGTTTATTACATCACTTCGACAGTGAATACGCTCCGTAAATTCACGGTTATGGGGCCATTTTCCTACACAGAAAACATGTAAATTAAAATGATTTTATAGCCAGAATTATATACATAGCATTACAAAATGACAAAGCAAAAAGAGGGCTTGTGACTATGACTGTAGCAAAAAGAACGTTTGCGATAAGGAACGTAAATAATAAATAACCTTTACTCCTAGACTAACCGGAACACACCACCAGATTGACTACGTACATTTTAATACATTCAGTGTTGTTCAAATTCAAGTTTAAGTTTATTTGATTTCATCTCATTTCACAATAGTGAAAATAGTTCTCTGAACAGATATGAAATGTTTGCCACCAAAGACGGAGATTTTAAGACTTGTGGCACCGATTCTTGAAGATTGAATATAATTGAACAACATCGCAATATCATTAAAACAACAAAATTTTAAATTAAAAACACCGACAATGTGACACAACATCTAACATCACTAAAAGAGTTATTACCGTCGGTTTGGTTGAAAAAGGAGGTGAGACATAATCAAATCTCTCCAGGTAATCATCTGTCAACATTATTATACCATATGAAGACCAGAAGAACAGTCTTATACTATTTTCTATGGCAAAACTGTGCGCAAAATTGTTTGGACATATATTTGTAATCCCTAAAAAACTGTAAGTATATGATGAGCCACCGTTTCAAATTCTCTATATGTGACCATCCATCTCAAACCGCTCGTAAAGTCGGCAAATTGAATTGAAAATGTGCATAAAGCTTGTATTCATAATGTACCTAATAATTGTCCTACAAGTTTCTCATTTCAATCTAGTCATATACCTATCTTTAATCCTATTGTTGAAGAGGATAATAAGCTTATACTTATAGTAAATAACTTTAGTCTTTGTTTGCTTTGGCTAAATCCTGTTCAAGTGGTGGGTTAACCAACAATTAACAATGAGAGGACATTCCTGGACCTCGTTGACTTGGGGATGATTTGAAGTGACCGCCAATTATGACCATTTGATATTTAATACCAGCAATGTAGAAAAAGAGATATATTGTAGCACCAAAATAATGTACCTTTTTACTGAAGGAGCAAAGTTTAACAAGCCATAACTCCAATTCTGGATATCGTTTGAAGTCAAATGATATATCATTGTAAAGCTTATGATATATATTTTTTAAACATGGAAGAAAACAAAATTGACCAGGGGCCGACTTTTCGAGCGTTTTGATGTGGATGGTCACATAGGTGACCTGCCAACACGAAATGAGCGTTAAGTCGCAAGTTGGTAGTTTTGAGACGTCCCGGCTACTGCGTTGGTGTTCTTTGTTTCAGCCGTACCTGTTCAAGCCAGAAGTATGTCTGTGTGTCTTTTGTGAATGGGAGCACAATGGGCCATTCTCGAAGGACATATTACTGGCTTGTACATGTGCGCGGCAAACAAATAACATCAACGTAACTCAGTAAATCAGGATGTCTCGAGACTACCAACTTGCGACTTTTTACTCATTACGAAAATAAAGTATTTTTTTTGGAACTCCACGTTAATTACAACAGTAAATCTGCAATCATGTACGAGCCGTTATCAGCTTTGGCCTGTCAATCCCTTTGTGCTTTTTAAGGTAGTGCCAATTTCTAGAAATTGTTTTGATGAACTCAAACCGGTGGTGTGCAATCGGACAATGCGATATTCCAGTTTAAATCCATACAACCCATATGCCAGACATGACCTTAATCTCCCACACATGGAGTGGGAATTTCATATGGGGTTACATTATGGGTGACTCCATTTCAAATCTACACCCCATGTGTGAGAGATTAAGGTCATGTCTTCCGTACGGGGTGCATGGATTACAACTTGAATAGCGCAATAGCTTCATATAGGAAAGGTAAGTCGTGGCAGAATCCGTATAACATGATCAATAACATGCACAGACAATAATTAATATGTACGCTTAAGGGATCCAAAATGAGCGTTTAGTGCGTTTCGACAGTATTTTTTGTGGGACATGAGAGCACCTCAGACCTATCGAATTGCATTCTGAATACGAAGCATGTCTTTCTGATATCAAATAATTTTCAGTTTTTAAAAATCACAATATAATACAAATTTTATGACAAATTATAAAAATTTGATATTTTTCAAATTTTGATATATAACAGTCCTCGAAGTAAATTATATAAATCTAATGATATATTCTTAAAGTGTATGTAGCAGGGAGGAAAAGCCGACGGTCAATTGAAAATTTTGACCTTTCATATTGAAGATATGGATTTTTTTCCCAAAAGACCTTATTTTTTTTGGTGTTTTGGGAAAAAATCCATATCTTCAATACGAAAGGTCAAAATTTTCAATTGATCGTCGGCTTTTCATCCCACCTACATACACTTTAAGTATAAATCATCAGATTTATAAAGTTTACTTCAAGTACTGTTAAATATCAAAAATATCGATTTTTAATGATTTGCCATAAAATGTGTATTAAATTGCGAATTTCAAAAATCAAAATTATTTGATATCAGAATGACATTCTTCGTATTCAGAATGCAATTCGATATGTCTGATGTGCTCTAATGTCCCAAAATAAATACTGTCCGAACGTTCATACCCCAGCCCTTAACTGCGACGCGAACTTTTTGTTGTTGTGAAGTATTGCGAAGCCCGGATGCAATCGGATCTTCATAAATCGATTGATTGACATCGGCGGTTAACTGATCTTCATGGTGCATCAGGTCCTCGTCGGAATAATGTTGTTGGACACATGATCTAGCTGGCCTAATGCTGCAGATTAGTATAAACTTGTACATGGACGTACAACGTGTAAATGCATCTAAAATAATTGATGAATAAGTTGCAGATTGTTTATAACGGCAGGAAATCAAGGACCTGAGACTTTTGGAGAACTAACGAGATCGTAAAATAATTTCAATAAGAAAAGTTCACTTATCATTATTATTTAATATTTAACGAAAAGGAATTTCATTCACTTTTGATATGAGAGCCAACACAAATTGTATATACACTATGTTAATATCAAATAAGTGGGTACGTAACCCACTGTTGACACATTAGGGGTGGTTGAATAATATTATATGTACCCCGGGGTGGTGAATTCTCAAAATGGTCTGCCAAAAATCGCTTGCCCCCCCCCTTTGACGTGCCAAAAAACCTTTTCTTCCGTTTTGATGTGGCAAAAAATCTTACTTTGCCCCCACACCCTTACACATGCAAGATTTTTGGGAACCTGAATTTAAAGTCTTAAATTGTCTTCTCGCTGCGAGCGCAGCGAGCAGGAAATTTTGCATATTTGAACGTGTTCCTAACGTTTTCCTAAACCTTTTAGGGCGTAATATAGAAACGGTGCCCAAAATATCTGTGCCAAAATCGCCCCCCCCTTTCAACCTGCCAAAAATCGCTTGACCCCTTTCAACCTGCCAAAAAATGCTTGCCCCCACCCTTTTTGGCCTGCCAAAAATCTTTGCACACTCCTATAATTCACCACCCCCGGGTACACTGGAAACCTCTGGTTACATAATATTTATCTTGCTCGTTCATCAAAAATATCGTGAAATTACAACACATTGTCTATGGAGCAGCGTAATACACATAATCATGCATAACTCGCAAACGCCAAATCGGAATCAACTGAAATTTTGGCAAAAAAATAAGATTTTTTCGTGGATATTTACAGAAAAAAATGTCATAAAAGAGGATGCTAGGATCACGCAATGCTCCTTAAAGTTACAAATACATGTATGAATGATGAGTGGGTGAACCCACTTTTGACACAGTGTTGTGCTTACAAATATGATAGCGATAAAAACAGAATATCTTTAGATACTACCGGTAACAATATCAGGGTCAGTGAGAAAAGTATGACCCTTTCATCTCACGGTTGTTTGATGTGATCATTTTGTTAAATTTTCTAACAAAGCATTACATAATGTTCCATTCTAGACCTGGACAATACCAACAGCTATCACACAAATATACACATATATTTTTAAATTTTTAAATTTTATTTTTCTTGTATTTCAGCGACATGGCGACGATCACCGCCTGGAAGTTTGTAGTGCTTGTTATCTTCATCCTCTTCGACATTTTAATAATATACTACTGCTGCTGCTACAAATTATGCGGGCAAAGATGTGAGCAACAACAAGATAGCAGGACATCCAGCTTAGATACAGGATCCGACAATCCTGAAAGCAGCCGAGCATGGTTTATATCGGGTGTTGCTGTAACCCCTCCTATTAGGGGGACAAGCGACTTGCCTCCCTCTTATGACTTAGTGGTGTTATCTGGGGACGGCGGGTCAAGTTATGGAGTATATAATGAGAATTATGTTCATGATGAGGATTGTGAAGAACCCCCTCCCCCGTATAAAAGACCTACTGTCTTCCCCGTATAACTATGCGCCTTTGTAGGTACCGACGCGGTATTGACTATTCCATCTACCGTCGCGACGGTAGATGGAATAGTCAATACCAAAAAAAATTCACAGTTAGACGAAATGTCGGCACCGATACTACAAATTTCGCAACAAGCATTTTAGTCTTCCGTCAGAGTGGTGTTCTTAATTCGCAACGCAGGAAGGGTATCAGCGTCGGCAACGAGTTGCAACATGTTGGTACCGACATCGCATATTTCACAACCGACGTTTGATTTAATTTGCTTCATCTTTCCTTTCTCTTAATTTACCAACACAATAACCTGAAATAATAAGTAAATAACTATCTCATAGGCCTACATGGAGAAGTGATTTAACATATCTACTATGTGTGTTTATGGCATCGCATTATTGTGTTCGTTTCAAAGGACGAAGAACTTACTTCATTTGTATTTTCAGGCTTAATTTGTAGTGAATAGTCAAAGACGATCTTCGTCGTCTTGCGTGTGAAACCGGGAGATATTTAGATGATAATCTCGGGACCTTGTTTCTGCATCAACTTTAGTGAGACCATTCGGCAGTCCGTAGAGAGTACATTCAGATATGATTTAATCAGCTTTGTTGTTGTTGTTGAATTTTTAATTTTTACTTAAATTTCAGTGACGTTTCACCACTACGCTAGTGGTCTCATCAGACTGGCAACCCATCACCTTTTCCTTTTACAGGCGACAGGAACCGCCGTTAAGGTCTGATTAAGGACGAGGGGCCTATTCACTCAATAATATCTTTGTCTAACTCATCATGCCCTCAACGGAGGTTCCGGTTGCCTATTAAAGGAAACAGTCAGATGTGATGGGTTGCCAATCTAAAAAGGTTCTAAAGTTCTCCTCTCAGGAGAAACCTTAGAGGTTCTAAAAATCATCGAAAATGGCCCCCAAAACCTTTAAGGGTTCTCCAAAATTAAAGAACCTTTTTTAGAGATTTAAGAGCGTGAAACGTCACTAAAAATGTGAATAAACAACAAAATTTTTATCAAAATAAAAAAGAGCCATGTTATCAGCTGAATCTAGCATTACAAATGAACTTGTTCAAAGGTCTTCATGAATTGATTACCGATCAGTACGTCAGAGTTAACGGGTCCGTGTAATCTTCGTGATAGGTGCTCTCGTCATAATATGCTGTTGGACACAATCATGACCTAACTAACCTAACGTTGCAGATTAGTGTAAACTTGTGCATTGACGTACAATGTGTAAATGCATGATGAGGACTTGCAGTTTGTTTATAACGGCAGAAAATAAAGGACCTGAGACTTGTGGAGAATTAACGAGATCGTCAGATAATTTCAGTAAGAAAAGCTCACCTATCTTTAATATTTGACCAAAAAGAATTTCATCCACTTTTGATATTGGAGCCAACAAAATGTACACTATTTTTAAGGTTTCACATGTACACTATGTGAATGGGTTGACCCACTTTTGACAAATGTTTGCGTACATATGTAAGCATATATGTATTATACTTTATATTATAGTCTTATATTATATGAATAATGATTTTGGTACTAAAAATAATGACAAGGACTGAAACAAAACAATCTTGCAGATACTACGGATCATAATATTTCACGTGCAGGATAAGTATGACACTTTCATCGATATCCAATGGAGAAAAATGGGATGATATTTTAGAACGGACCATCCTCCTTACCCATCTCTCGGAATACTGGAAAACTGCAGAAACCCTCATCTACTCCCTATTCCAGAAAAATTCCAGAACTATATTTTTTGGATTAAAAAAGATTATAATGATTTACCAAATGAAACATAGCTAAACCATAGCTAAAGTCGCTAGGAAGGCTTGACCCCATTCGGGGTCTCGCCTTCCGAACGACTAACATGTTTACCATACCTCAACAAGACACCGATTATTTCTGATTATGGTCTCACCCTTTATAATACTTAATGGTGCACGTTTTATGTTTTATGTAGAAAAAAGTGCATGTCAAAGATATTTATATATGTGATACGATCAAGCAAAATCAGTCGGAACTCGGACTTAAATTTTCAGTTTCTTATAGGATAGTAAAAAGCATTTACAAATCAATCTGGATTTTGCAGAAAACACCATTGAAATTGAACAATCAGTTCTAAAGATATGAGCAATGAAAGAGGTTCTAAAACAACAGGAAACAACAGGAAATATTTCCTTTGTATGGCTATATCTCAAAATCAATATTTCCGAGTTCCGACTGATTTTGCTTGATCACATCACATATGTTTCTCATGGACTGACTTGAACATTCGACCATGATTGCGGGTAACTCTGTCACATGCAGGGCCTCTATGTGATTCTGTGCGATTTGACGAGTAGTGAATGTTAAAAACCCTTCAGCTGGTGCAGGTCAACTTCGGCGAAGTTGTATAAAAAGACAGTGGCGTAGCGTGGATCATCATATGTGGGGGGGCACCGACCATGATTGGTGGGGGCACCGGGTGTGTTTGGTTAGGCACAAGCCGTGTTTCGGCAATTTTGCTATTGGATTTTCTAAATTTTGCAAGTGCCCCCAACCATATGACACTACGCCACTGTAGAAGGATTTAAATTCTATATTTAAATTAAAAATATTTACCTCCGTAATGTTTAGATGTTAGTACTACAGCCTTCGTCAGCGGAATACCCGATCTTGCACTCTTGAAGTGGAACGTAATAATCGGGTCGTAGACCTTTGGTAACTTGTATCGCCCTCCATCTTTAATCTGAGATGGTTGGTTGGCCATGATGTGGATGGCATCCTCAACTCCTTTCTCAAATTATCGGGATTCCCTAATAGTATCCAAAATGTTGTACCTGTCCAGTCACGTCAATGTGATGGCCGGTAACTCAATATGGATGTGTTTGGAGACCTCAAACGAAGGTGTGCTTTGACGTCTGTATTCATGAAATCTGGTCTTGAGAGAACGTTCAGTCTCTCCTATGTATGATTCTTGGCAGGTTCGTCCTGATCCTGTGGTCTGCCCCTTGCGTAAACTGAGAAAAAGGACGTCACTGGTCCGGTGTATATGATTCAATGCCAGGGGCAAACCACAAGAGAAAAAGGCGAGTTTGATGGCAGGAGCCATAGTGTTCCCAGTTTTAGCTATCTAACTAAAAACTGCAAGATACTTAAAATAGTACATACACTGTTCTCATATGAAATGAGTCAAGGAAGCCAATAATCGCATTTATATTGCCATAGGTCATGCGGTTCTTGATATTATAATTATCAGAACGAAAATTTTGGTCATTTTCCCACTCCCGATAAAAATAATGCACATAAAGCGAAAATAACACCCATTATATCAAGCCTTTTGGACTCCTTTTAGAACCCATACCATTCCACTTTATTTGTCCTATTTTTTAGTATAAACACCGCTAGGTCATGGGTTGATGTTAATATATCTAGGAAACTGATAAGTGGAATTTGAACTTACGCGTTGTATAATGCCCCCCCATTCTCGTCGAAGTGGAAAAGGCTATGGTCAAATTGCTATGTGTGATATTTGTGCCGCAGAATTTATCGCACCGCTAAAACGCATTCACAACGTCGCACTGACCAAGTTTGTCGGTGGACATTTTGTCTCCTAACAGTGTACTTCGGTTATATTTATAAATGCGCTTTTATAAATACGCACGTGAGTCATGGCCAAGGCATACCAAGACCAGCAAGCGTGACCAAATCCTCATGCATTGACCACTATACCGAAAAGGATAGGAACTCTGCAGAGATAAATATCATCAAATTTAAATATTAATTGAATAGCAAAATTATTACACATGGGGAGGGGGGGGAGGGGGGATTCCGAACTTGTAATATGTTATCAAAAACAACATTTTAAAGGTATTTAACGACAGAAAAAATATTCAACGACGGAAACGTTTACAATATAATCACAAAGTTGAACAAAATATACAATTTTGCTGCACATTCAAATGTAGAGGAAGACGACCCGCTATGTAGAAGGTCACCTCGAGACGTCCTGCTTACAAGCTGTTATCAACGTGGATGTGACCACGTGGTCACGTGCGTATTTATAAATACGTATTTATAAATATAACCGAAGTACACTGCCTAAGGTTCGATAGTCCTAAGAGTCGCGAGGGTTACTAGTCTCAAAGATCACTAATACCATAACCCTAATCCAAAATCATACTTTTCGCACATTTTATACGATCGATCAACCAACTTAATATATCAAACTCTTTGTGTTTTCTTTTATTTCAGCGATATGGCATCGTCTGACGACAACTGGCTTATAGCAGTTGGAGCAATAATCCCCGTTGTCGTGGTTTTCCTTATTTACTGCTGCCACCGCTGCTCAAAAGGAAGTGGGCAACAAGAAAATAGCAGGACATCCAGCTTTAATACATCACCCGACACCCCTGAAACCAGCCACGCATTGTCTATATCGGGAGTTACTGTAACCCCTCATGTAACTGGGACAAACGATATTCCTCCCTCTTATTACGTAGCGATGTCATCTGGAGGCGACGGGTCAAGTTATGGAGTAAATAATGATAATTATGCTCATGATGGTGATTGCGAAGAACCACCTCCCCCGTATAAAAGACATAACTTCCCTGTATAACTATGCGCTGACGTCGGTACCGACGCATCGCGAGGTAGATGTTAACAGTTAGATGGGATATCGGCACCGATATTACAAATTTCGCAACGAACATTGTGTATTCAGTCTGTGTGGCGTTCTTAATTCGCCACGCAGGAAGGGGATCATCTTCAGCTATGACAGAGTGCAACTCGTCGTTACCGACATCGCAGATTTCACAGCCGACGTTTGATATTCCTTCTCCTTTCATTTCTCTTGATTTACCAACACAAGAACCTGAAATGATAATTTATTAACTCCTTATAGCTCATACAGGGAGGGAGAAGTTTCTACATCTATTTCGTGCGTTTGTGCCAGTGTTATATTTATTTCAAAGAACGAAGCACGTATACTTTATTTTTGTTTTCAGGGTTAAATTGAAGTGAATATCCATTGAGGATCTTCGTCGTCTGGCGATAAGAAACCTAACAACCGTGAGATATTTAGATCTCAGGATGATTTTTGAACAGACATTACCTTGTTTCTGCATCAACTTTGGTGAGACCAGTTGCCCCATTCGGCAGTCCGTAAAAGGGGCATTCAGATATGATATGATCAGCTTGCTGGTGTTCTGCTCCATACTCAGAAGCTGCGCTGCCAGACAGGCCCTATTTCAACATGTTAGCTTTGAAGTGTTAACCCATGTACGAAGGGGGTTCCGTATCACCTACAGCTGACGGGGTTGTCGACGCCGTGACATCTTGCATGCTGGGCACCATAGTCGATTGGGGGCACGTGCACCCCACCCGTAGCCCTAAAACGACACGCCACTGTTGAGCACTACATTAGCCAGTGGGAAAATAGTATTATGTCGAAGGTACCTCTCATAGAGAATTTTCTAGGATGAATAACGAAACAATTGGCAGGAGAAGTAAGCTAAAGTAATATGGAAAACCAGACTTATTTGTAAAATCGGTCGAATGGTCGACCGTCAACTCTCAATCAACGAACTATTCTGGATACGGCTTTTGCACCGGGCTTTGTGCGGATAGTCTTCCGTATTACTTGTTGTTTAATATTCAATTATCTTGTTACACAGCCGTTGACGTTAGTCACGGCTGTGTCTTTTTTCTTACAGGATCTTCTTTCTTCTTTCTTTCTTTCTTCTTCTTCTGCCGACCATTACATTTGCTCTAGCATTTACATACATTCATCGATTTTGACCTAACTTGGTCACTATCATTACTGACCAGGCCCCTACATGTCACATGAATTTCGTGGGGTCAAAGGTCACGTAGGGGTCACAGGGGTCAAAAACGTGATTTCAACTCAAAATGCTACTTCTCCCACAAATTTCGTAGGACAGTAACGCCACTTGCACACATGCATTGTTATTACCCAGTGTTGATCTGGCGCATGCGCGGTGGTAGACGTCTCTCCCGATTTCTCCGATTTCTCCGAGTCGTGGACTGATATCTGAACTGAAAATTCCATCTTTTCAGCGTTTTTCACCAAAATCCACCTTGAGCAGTGCTCTTTTAACATTCTAGCACAAAAAAAAAAAAAAAATTGTGGTTTCTTGCAATATTTCATCGTGTATTTGGACTTGGAAACATAGTCACCATTTTGTCTTCACCAAACAGTCTATTGCATTGTGTGTCGCAGCATAATTTCATTGAGCCTCGTTGTGATATCTTTGTACCAGCGGGCACTTCGAAGTTAGCTATGGAGTAACTTTCTTCATGTCGCGGCTTGGCAATGGCTGACTGTAGTTAGGGAGTACCACGGGCATGGGACGGGTCAGCATCGTGGCTTCACCTTCATCAATTACTTCATTTGTTTATGGATTGGTTCGTATTTATTATTGACATGTTAAGATGCATTTCCATCATATAATCCTTACTTGTATGGTCGTGACAGTGATCGGAAATGGACTCATTCTTACTTTGCAATCACTACAACATTTACAACATGACATTGTTATTGATACTGAACGGTTTGCAAATTCTTGTGATGTTAATTATACCATACTTTTTGCTCCAGAATTTGAGTATGAATATTACCCAGCCAACATTCATGTTTTGATTTCACATAGTTACAAGAACTTTGATGTTGCTTCTTGTGTAAACCATGACCAATCTAGGCCTTCACATTCTTTGTTGTACTGCTTGTCCATGATTTTAATCATGCAGTCGGGTGACCTACATCCAAACCCTGGGGCCTTACAAGCCCAAGTACCCATGTAATATTTGCACCAAAGCTGCAAAATGGGGTCAAAGAGCTACGTGCTGTGATAATTGTGAACAGTGGTTCCACGTAGAGTGTATGGGTATGTCAACACCCAGTTATGAGTTACTCGTAGATAGTAGCATTTCATGGATTTGTAATAGATGTGGCAGTCCAAATTACGCCAATCCTCTTTTATTCTCTGATACCAGCCTTGAGATTTCCAACAACTTTTCTTGTTTGAGTGATTCCAGTAACATCTTTAAATTTGGCACCCCCCTTGCCACATCTTCACCGCAAGACTTAGCTAGCGGAGTAAGGTCGACCAATACAGTGTCTTCCGCTAGCAGTACTGTTAGCCCAAATGGAAACAGTACATCTCAGGGTAGGTCACCCAAGTTCGGTAGACCCAAACCCCACCCCCAAAAAGGTAGAAACAAACAGTCTCTGAAGTGCATGGTGATAAATTTTGGCAGTATCAGAGGCAAAGTTGCCGACTTAAGTGTTTGCATCGAGAATTATTGCCCCGATATAATTATCGGCACTGAGACCCACCTTGATGGTAGTGTTAATAGTAGTGAGTTGTTCCTGCTGACTTCTCAGTCATTAGGAAGGACAGGGACTTTGGTCATTCAAAGGCGGTGTACTCATTGCCCTGCGGAATGACTTGGTTGCAACTCATCGTGTTGATCTGGATACCAATTGTGAGGTTGTTTGGATTACCATTAAAATCAAAGGTACCAAGGATCTCATAATTGGATCTTTTACAGATCCCATAAGTTTGGTTCTGCACCTGAGTATTTTAACGCTTTGCGCGAGTCGCTTGATAAAATCAAAAGCACCAGTAATGGCATGATCATTTTGGGGGGAGATTTTAATCTCCCGAGCGTGAATTGGGATCTCATGTCTGTTGATCCTGGTGGGTCGTATGTAAACCTCTCCCGGCAGATGATTGATATTGCCAGTGATTTTGGTTTGGAACAGGTAGTGCGTGGACCCACTAGGAAAAACAATACATTAGACCTCCTATTCACCTCTAATCCCACCCTTGTTGAGAGGTCTTGGATAGTGCCCGGGATAAGTGACCATGATGGTATTCCAGTTATAATTGTGAGCACTAAACCCAAATATATAAAACAAAATCCCCGCAAGGTTTTTATGTACCACAAAGCGGACGATGCTGCTTTGAAATGTCATTTAAAAATTGGTCTAACCAATTTGTTAACTCTGTTTCACCTGACACCAGTGTCAATACTTTGTATGATGAATTCCAGCATGCTATTAATGAATCTATGGACATGTTTATTCCTTCCAAGATCGTTACTAAGCGTAACACATCACCCTGGATAAACACCAGAGTCAGGCGTTTACAAAAACGTAAACAGCGTGCCTACAATTCCCATCGTAGGTTAAATACCACCACCAGTTATGAGAACTTCAATGATGCCAGAAAAGCGGCAAACAAGACAACTAGGAACGCATACAGGAGATATATCAAAAATATTTGTGGTGAATCAACAAAAAAAAAAATTCTATGGTTTTATTAAGAGCCTCAAGGTTGATTCAATTGGTATCCCAGCCCTTATGAGAAATGGCAAATTAGAATCTGACAACCAGTCAAAAGCTGAGATCCTCAATGAACAGTTTTGTTCAGTTTTTACTCAAGAACACCCTGAGGTTCCCATGTTGGATGATTCTAATATCCCACCCATGCCTGATATTGTCATTTCTGAAGCAGGTGTCTTCAAGCTTCTCAGTGAATTAGACCCTAATAAAGCATCAGGTCCTGATGGGATCTCTGCCAGAATTTTAAAATTGGCAGCAGAGGAGCTTGCCTCACCCCTCTCCATTATTTTCCAGAAATCTCTGGACAGTGGAGAAGTACCTGTTTCTTGGCTGAGAGCCAACATCACGCCCATTTTTAAAAAAGGAGACAGAACACACCCAGCTAATTACCGCCCCGTTTCATTAACTTCCATCACTAGCAAGATCCTTGAACACATCATACACTCCAACATTATGCATCATCTCAACAAACATACAATACTCACTGACAAACAACATGGTTTCCGTCAAAAGCACTCTTGCGAAACTCAACTCATCCTCACAATACAAGACCTGGCAAGTTCTCTCGACAATAAGTCCCAGGTAGACATGATCATTATGGATTTCTCCAAAGCTTTTGACGTAGTCCCCCACAACAAACTCATCACTAAATTACACAGATACGGCATACAAAACACCACATTGACCTGGATCAGTAGCTTCCTCAAGCACCGTACTCAGAGAGTTGTCGTCAGCGGCGAGAAATCGGCCTGGTCTAACGTTCTTTCTGGCGTCCCTCAGGGTACGGTGCTGGGGCCGCTACTGTTCCTGGTCTACATCAATGACCTTCCCGACAACATCCATTCATCCGTCCGTCTATTTGCAGACGACTGCATCATTTACCGTGAAATAGCAAATGAGTTTGACGCTCGCACTCTTCAGGAAGATTTGCATACACTTGGGGAATGGGGGAAAAAGTGGGAAATGAAATTCAATTGCCAAAAATGTTTTGTTATGACTTTAACTCATGCTAGAGCTCCTAAGCAGTTTTCTTACACACTCAGCGGTGTCACATTGTCTGTTGTTAGTAATCATCCATATCTTGGTGTATCCATATCCAACAAACTAAACTGGAACAGTCATATTCAAAATATCTGTGCAAAAGCAAACCGTTCATTAGGCTTCATAAAACGTAATCTTTATTCATGTAACCAATCCACCAAACTTACAGCATACAGATCACTAGTCCGGCCGCAAGTTGAATATTCCTCATCCGTCTGGGATCCACACACAAAAAAGAACATAGACCAGCTGGAGAGAGTGCAGAAAAGAGCGGCACGATTCATCCTCAATGATTATAAATCTAAATCTCCCGGTTGTGCGACCCAGATGGTCAAAGATCTGGAACTAGAACCACTCAGCACCAGGAGGAAGGCTAGAAGACTCTGCGTATTCCAGCAAGCAAGACTAGGCGACCTGTCCCTGCCCATCGGAAACCTTCTACAGCCCGTCCAGCGCCAGTCGCGGCATCATCATCCAGAATCCTATTCAACCATATCAGCCAACAAAGACTGTTACAAAAACTCATTTATACCAAAGACAATACGTGATTGGAACTCTCTTCCACCTCACCTAATCAGTATCACAAAACCGGAACCCTTCAAAACAGCAGTAACAAAATATCTAAGCAACCAAGACTAAGCAAGAATTTCAAAAACCACAGCGCAGATCACACATCCTGGCCGTTTGTCTCCATCTTGGAGTGTTGGGCAGTACCAAACTCAAGACTCAAGACTCTATAAATCATACACAGATTTGAGGTCAAAGGTCATTAAGGGGTCACTTCCGGTATAAAACCAATTTCCTTCAAAAATTTTTATTAGCTAAGAAAAACATAGGAGAGTGACGGTATGTGCACACATGAATTATATCAACCTAATGTATATGTGGTATTTTTTATTTCAGGTCAAAGGTCATTAAGTGGTCACTTCCGGTATAAAACGAAATAGCTTCAAAATGCTACTTCTCCCACAAATTACATAGGACGGTGACGCAACTTGCACATATGCATTGCTATTACCCAGTGTCTATGAATCATACACAGATTTGAGGTCAAAGGTCATTAAGGGGTCACTTCCGGTATAAAACCAAATTCCTTCAAAAAATTTTATAAGCTAAGAAAAACATAGGAGAGTGACGGTATGTGCACACATGAATTATGTTTACCTTATGTATATGTGGTATTTTTTTGTTTGAGGTCAAAGGTCATTAAGGGGTCACTTCCGGTATAAAACGAAAAACCTTCAAAATGCTACTTCTCCCACAAATTACGTAGGACGGTGATGCAACTTTGGCACATGCATTGCTATTACACAGTATCTATGAATCATACACAGATTTGAGGTCAAAGGTCATTAAGGGGTCACTTCCGGTATAAAACCAAATTCCTTCAAAAAATTTATTAGCTAAGAAATACATAGCAGAGTGACGGTATGTGCACACTACCTAATGTATATGTGGTATTTTTTTACTTGAGGTCAAAGGTCATTAAGGGGTCACTTCCGGTATAAAAGCAAATTCCTTCAAAAAATTTATTAGTTAAGAAAAACATAGGAGAGTGACGGTATGTGCACACAAGAATTATGTTTACCTAATGTATATGTGATATTTTTTTATTTGGGGTCAAAGGTCATTAAGGGATCACTTCCGGTCCAAGACAAAAAAACATTCAAAATGTCCCTTCTGTCACAAATAACATGGCAGAGTGATACTATGTGTACACATGCATTGACATAAGCCAATGCCTATGGGGTTTTCGTAGATTTTGGGGTCAACGGTCATTAAGGGGTCACAACACGGCTGTGTTCGTGGTCTTAGACCACAGCTAAGTCTAGTTCTATTTGGTACTTAACATTGATAACAATGGGCCTTCCTTATCCAGTGATTATGAAATAGATGTAAAGGCAAAGTATAGGCCAAAAGTATATTATTTTTTTTGCTACAAATTGTACGAACATGCGATTTTCACCGATATTTGACTAAAATACAAAAGAAAATCATTATAAGAAATAAAATATCAATGGGTCACACCAACAACCCTCACATCCCTCGAAGTTTGGACGACCACCCTATCAATTTCTTTTTTTTTCCTCCAAAAATGAGTGCAAGGTTAACATTAATTAAAAAAGTTTACAGTAATTTGAGCGTTTAGTGTGGTAGTGTATCGGCAAAATCTGAGGAGGACGCCCTCACTGAATTTTTTAATTCATTTTTTACACGATTATATTGTACTTTATTAAACCAATATAGCCTGCAAAAATCAAGACTCTAGGTGCTGTAGTTTGGTCAAAATCCGAGATTTTGAATAAAACGCCGGATTCGGCGCTTTATTATTACGATGGAATTATTAGTCGAACGCATACATGATGTTCATAACATAATATAACACACAGTACGTGACGGCGTGCAGGACGGTGATATACACAACAAAAGGTCGTACTATAACATGACCGAAGGAGTGGTACGTATTGGTGACATGTGCGCTGGTAGTAAATTCCAATTTTCTTTGCTTTGCCGTAGTTGTTCGGCTCAAAAATAAAAGGGATATATCTGACAGTAAAAGCTAACATTTTATGGCAAAGAAATGCTAATCTATTTTGTTTGAAAATGTTATAATATGGCTTTAAGGGGTACCACCACAAATCAAACTCGTCAGTTATATTCATCCTTGCTGTTCAATAACTTGATATTTTTGGATTATTCTGAAATATACATTTTGTTAATTGGACTTTGCTTTCTCATTTGACACCCTGTTCGTGAAAAACGAACAAGAATTGACCAAGATATGCGCCTCCAAAGCCTCAAACCCCAAAAATAAAAGTTGCATTTTCATCGGTTTTCAATGGGAACGCATCGTTGTATTGCACACAAGCACCACGGGCCAATCAATAAAGCACACAGTGTAACAGGCACAATTGAATCGTTAAAATTGCAACTTTTCATTTTTGGGTTTGAGAGTTTGGATGCGCATATCTTGGTCAATTCTTGCTCAATGTTCACGAACAGGGTGTCAAATGAGAAAGAAAAGTCCAATTAACAAAATGTATATTTCAGAATAATCCAAAATTATCAAGGTATTAAACAGTAAGGATGAATATAACTGACGAGTTTCTTTTTGTGCCTGGTGTACTTATTTATGAGCATTTTATTACTCAACTTAAATGAGCCCTTCAACACTCCTTTGTTATGCAGAATACGCTGCACAAGTGCCGCACGCGAAATAATGAAGATAATCCTAAAACGAAAACGAATTTCGCCCATAAAACCTTCAAAACAGGGGCCAATCCACTTGATTAACATAATTATAAAGAATATAAAGATCATCAAGGATTTCAATAGATAATATTATTCTTAAATACATTTAGTGATTTATCTAGTATTACTGTATGGCTCAAAGTAATTTTTATTGTGTATCTTATTAATTGTAACATATAATGCAGTATTAACATGTTATTGATCGTGATAGTTTTTTGGATATTCTTGACCTCAAAAAGGGGCCTTTTTGTTGTTTGAAAGGGTTTGAAGAGGGGCTGTATGTTGACTTTATCGTTGTTGTATTGAACCTTAATTTAGTCCAGGGGTACTTAATAGCCATATTATAACATTTCCATAAGAAATATGTGATGCGATCAAGCAAAATCAGTCGGAACTCGGAAATATTAAATTTTCAGTTTCTTATGGAATAGTAAAATGTATTTACAAAGCAGCATTTTACAGAAAACCCGATTGAAATTGAGCAACCAGTTCCAAAGATATAAGCAATTAAAGAGTTTCCAAAACAAGAGGAATCAAAAGGAAATATTTCCTTTATATGGCTATATCTCAGAATCAATATTTCCGAGTTCCGACTGATTTTGCTTGATCGCATCACATATATAGAATGTAATTTTTTGGTATAAAATGTTAGTTTTCAATGTGAGATATATCCCCTTTTAATTTGGGCCCAATACCAGCGCAAATGTCACCAACTCATTCGAACGCGAGTCATGTCTGGTTCTTTTGATTTGTCACGACTGCTCGCACGCCATGTGCGTACTGTGTTATGCACATCATGTGCGCGTTCGACTAATAATTCCATCGTAATAATAAAACGACGGTTCCTGCGGTTTATACAAAATCTCGGATTTTGACAAAACTACAGCATCCCAAGCCTTGATTTTTGCAGGGTATGTTAGTTTACTAACGTACATAACAATCGTGTAAAAAAAAACAAATTTTGAAAAATATTTAGGGTGTTCTCCTCAGCTTTAATACACGCCATCCAAACTTCTGAGAACCCTTTCATTCAATATTTATGTTGTTGTTGCTGTTGAATTTAAATAGTGAGTGAAATAAAAGATGACTGAAGACTGACTGACTGACTGACTAACTGAATGAATGAATGAATGAATGAATGAATGAACGAACGAACGAACGAACGAACGAACGAACGAACGAACGAATGAATGAATGAATGAATGAATGAATGAATGAATGGGGGAATGAATAAGTGAGGTAGCTGTTTCGCGCGCGCATCTATATACGCTGGGACTTTAAGCACGTGCGTGTGTACGCCAGCGTTTTGAGCGATATTAGGATGGAAAATATATAGTATAAGATTAAATGATTAAACCCGGATTACATTACAATATTACTTTCTGCATATATTGCCAAACGACAAAGCATAAATAGTATCATGACCTTGAGATATGTTGTTGTTTTTTGAGATACGGAAGGTAAATAAAAAGTAACCTTTACCCCGTAAACAACCGGGTCACCCCGCCAGATTGTATTCGTCATTTTTAATACATTTGGTGTTGTTCAAGTTCATCTGAATTCACAATGAAATTAATATACTCATATATACCTATAACAGTCTCTTCACGTTGATGAAGTGGTTTATATATTAATCATCTTGGTGATAGATATATGCCGTCATCGGAATAATCTTGTTGGCCACATGATAACTAACCTAAACGGTGCAGATTAACTCTGTAAACTTGCCCATGGACGTACATTGTGAATACACCAACAGTAAAACTTTGTTATTATTACGCAACACGGCAGAAAATTCAGGACTAGTGGAGAACTAACGAGATCGTCAGGTAACAAATATACGGTCTATGGTTTCGTACCTCCTGCCGCTTCCCACGGAGCGGTGTGACGCTTCATTATGCCGCTGACCGGCATTGGTATGACTATGAAAGCCAATGTTGCCGCTCAGCACCACCAAAAATCATTTCATGTTCTCACACGTCAGAGCGGCACCGCTCCCGAGTTGACTTGAATTCAACACCTGCCGCCTTTGGGCAAAAAAGCTCTGGAGTGATCGATATATCGGCTTGCCGCCGGTTACCGCCAGCGTATCGATCTAGTGCGACTGCTCATCGAAACAAATTCATCGTCAAAGCGGCAAAGGGCAGGAAACCGGGAAGTAAAAGTTGACTTTATTATTATTCATTAATATATTGTGACATGTCATGTCAAAAAGAGACACTTTTGGGCAGGTTATCAATTTTCAGGTTTTTACAGATCTTAAAAAGAGAGATATGTTGAGAGTAGGAATTACCTTGAAAAATGTCTCAAAAAGTACAATATGCCGGTTATATTCCGGTCTGAAACTATCATTTTGGACATGACACGTCACATTTAGCGAAAGAGAATTTCATTCACTTTTCATATAAGAGCCAAAACAAATAGTGTATTATACCATGTGTACTAACACAATAACAACTCACTTGTTACTGGTATCATACTTTCCTATCGCTTACTGCTTTGACGACGATTATGTTTCACTACTAAGTTGCATAAGAAACGCTAGTGGTGACTACCGGCAAGCCGATATAATATATCCATCACTCCACCGGTTTGCCCAAGCGCAGCATCGCAAGGAGCTCAATTCAAGTCAACTCGGAAGCGGTGCCGCTCTGACGTATAGGAACATGATACGAATTTTGACAGATTCAGTGCAAGCACCAGTGGCATGAAGCGGCACGCCACTCAGTGGTAAGCGGCAGAAAGCATGAAACCAGCAATAGACACACTTTGGCTTAAAAGTACGATAGTGCTCGAGAATGGTGAAACCTATTGGACATTTTCCTACTTTCCTACTTTTTAAGTAGCTGAAAAATGTTTTGATTAGTATACCAAAATGTGTCAAATATGAATAAACCCACTCATTATTTATATATATTTACAAAAGTTTGTCAAAAGTGGGTCAACCCACTTATTATTCATAGTGCTGCAGAATGGTCAACATATCAAACCTATAGGCCTAATTGTGTATTTTTTTCCGGAAAAGCCCATAAATTGGCACATAGAATGTAGCTCTTGATGTGCTTAGGCCTATATTAAAATATGGAATAAGAGAAAATTTTAATTTCTTTCCAAGATGGCGGGAAAAGCTCATCAAAGTTCACGGAATGACCCGCTAATCAGTTTCCTTCAGCTGTGTCATTATGATCCAAGGCCAACATGTTCGCAAATAACGACCGCTTTTAAACAAAACAGTTTTTCTTTTAACTTTCATAAAATATTCCCCTCGCTCTTTCTTTTAATTTTTGTTTAAATTTCAGCGAAATGACGTCACCCAACGATTTGGTGCTGCAGGTGTTTGCATATTGTCTGGGCATCATATTCGTTATCGTACTACTATGCTACGTCAGATATAGATGCTCACAAAAATGTCCACAAGGACTATGTTGCAGGACATCCGACACCCCTGAAAGCAACCGTGTATGGTCTATATCGGGGGTTGCTGTAACCTCTACTGAAGGTGGGACAAGCGATTTACCTCCCTCCTATGACGCAATAATGTCATCTGGGGGCGGCGGGACATGTTATGGAGTAACTAATGAGAATTATGTTCATGATGAGGATTGTGAAGAACCACCTCCCCCGTATAACTATGATTCTCCGTCGGAACCAAAGTTAAATAGTAACGCAATACCAACATCACAGATTTCACAGTTAGATGAAACGTCGGCACCGACATCACAAATTTCACAACCAGCATTTAGACTTCCGTCAGCATTTCATGTTCTTAATTCGCCTCGCAGTGACATTGAAGGAAGTGAATCATCGTCGATTGATTGCAACTCGTCGGTACCGACATGACATATTTCACAACCAACGGTTGACAGTCCGTACCTCAATGCACGAACTAGTATACTGGTTTTATTTTGGAAACCTCAAGATTACATTTGTCAAATTTGAGTAAAAGCGGGCAAATGCACACCAGATAAGAAACTCTGAATGCACGCGAAGTGCAGGAAAAGGTCATTCAAGCTAAAATGACCAAATATGACGTTCAAGTGCAACAATTTTGCACGGTTAATGGTCACATTTGAGGTTTATCATAGGTCAAAAACACACGCATTTGAGTAACATTGAAAGGATTATTGCATGGACTGTCCCCCGTCGACGAATATTAGAGATCCGATCTGCCCATACATGATTCTTGCCTTTCATAAAAGAGCCTAAACAAAATGTGCATCCTGTGAGTGAACCTAACTTAGACACATGTTGGCCTACACAAACATTAATATTTGTAAACCAAAATGTGTTAAAAGTGAACGAATAATTAGAGTTTTTCTTTTGTCAAAACCAATTTGAAGAAAACTTACTAGTTTTTCTTGCTGACAGTTTCGTCAGTTAGCAACTGACTTTATCAAAGCTTGGTGTTGTTGTGATGATCCAACAGCTGACGACTGGCGGGAAGTTATGTCACTTCCGGTGTTAGTCTTGCTGGCAGTCTTCAGAAGTGGATCATACACGTGACTAAGATTGTAGACCCCTCGTCTCTGTTCATTACTCCTCGCCCCCTCTTTCTGATCTGTATTGATTCTTTAATCCATCTGGCTTTCCTATCACTCTCTCTCTCTAAGATTTTGGACTCCCCCCAGTTGATAATATGATTAGCCCTGGCTACGTGATCGCTTATGGCTGAGTTCTTAAAATGGCTCTCTGATTCTTTCCTCTTTGACCTTGTATACTTTTGTTGACTTGCTTTCTCCGCCTCCCTCCTGTGTTCATCCAGACGCGTGCCGAAAGTTCTTTTAGTTTCACCAACATAAGTTAGCTCACAGCTACCGCAGGGAACTTCATAAACACAATTAGGGGTTTTAACCGGATCTTGTTTATCTTTCGGATGGACCACCATTTTTCTGATCGTGGTATGGGGTCTCATGGCGGTCGCGATGTCGTGTTTTTTGAGAGTTCTACTTATTCTTTCCGACACTCCCGCTACGTGAGGTAACACCACCAGACCTTTACTTTTTTGTTCAGATGTTGTGCTCTTACTTTTCTTTGTCTTTTCTTGTTGTTTGGCTTCCATTTGATTCTTGACTTTATCAATTGTCCACTTAGGATAACCACACTTAGCTAGAGCCTGTCGTATGTGTTCCTCCTCTTTGACTTTATCATCTTCCTCCGTAACTATTCTGTCTTTCCTATCAAGTAACGTGCGCACAACTCCCATTTTTTGATGAAGAGGGTGATGGGACGTGAAAGACAGATATTGGTCTGTATGGGTCTTTTTTCTGTAGACCATGAGTTTGATAGAATTGTCAGGTTTACGGATTATTAGGGTGTCCAAAAAGGGAATAAGATAAACAAGATCCGGTTAAAAGGGAAAAAGATAAACAAGATCCGGTTAAAACCCCTAATTGTGTTTATGAAGTTCCCTGCGGTAGCTGTGAGCTAACTTATGTTGGTGAAACTAAAAGAACTTTCGGCACGCGTCTGGATGAACACAGGAGGGAGGCGGAGAAAGCAAGTCAACAAAAGTATACAAGGTCAAAGAGGAAATATTCAGAGAGCCATTTTAAGAACTCAGCCATAAGCGATCACGTAGCCAGGGCTAATCATATTATCAACTGGGGGGAGTCCAAAATCTTAGAGAGAGAGAGTGATAGGAAAGCCAGATGGATTAAATCAATACAGATCAGAGAGAGGGGGCGAGGAGTAATGAACAGAGACGAGGGGGTCTACAATCTTAGTCACGTGTATGATCCACTTCTGAAGACTGCCAGCAAGACTAACACCGGAAGTGACATAACTTCCGCCAGTCGTCAGCTGTTGGATCATCACAACAACACCAAGCTTTGATAAAGTCAGTTGCTAACTGACGAAACTGTCAGCAAGAAAAACTAGTAAGTTTTCTTCAAATTGGTTTTGACAAAAGAAAAACTCTAATTATGTGTTAAAAGTGGGTTAAACTATTTTGTTATTAATATTTGTAAACCAAAATGTGTTAAAAGTGGGTTAAACTATGTTATTAATATTTGTAAACCAAAATGTGTCAAAAGTGGGTTAAACTATTTGTGTTAAAATTGGGTTAAACTATTTATTTTTCATATTTGTAAACCAAAATGTGTCAAAAGTGGGTTAAACTATTTGTTATTATTATTTGTAATCCAAAATGTGTCAAAAGTGGGTTAACCTATTTGTTATTGCACAGCCGTGACATTAGTCACGGCTGTGTCTTTTTTCTTACAGGTTCTTTCTTCTTTCTTCTGTCGACCATTACATTTGCTCTGGCACTCACATGCTTACATTGATTTTGACCTAACTTGGTCACAATGATCATTGACCGTGCCCCTACATGTCACATGAAACTCGTGGGGTCAAAGGTCACGTAGGGGTCATAAAGGTCAAAAACGTGATTTCAACTCAAAATGCTACTTCTCCCACAAATTTCGCAGGACAGTAACGCCACTTGCACACATGCATTGTTATCACCCAGTGTCTATAAATCATACACAGATTTGAGGTCAAAGGTCATTAAGGGGTCACTTCCGGTATAAAACCAAATTCCTTCAAAAAGTTTTATTAGCTAAGAAAAACATAGGATAGTGACGGTATGTGCACATATGAATTATGTTAACCTAATGTATATGTGGTATTTTTTTGTTTGAGGTCAAAGGTCATTAAGGGGTCCCTTCCGGTATAAAACGAAATACCTTCAAAATGCTACTTCTCCCACAAATTACATAGGACGGTGACGCAACTTGCACACATGCATTGCTATTACCCAGTGTCTATGAATCATACACAGATTTGAGGTCAAAGGTCATTAAGGGGTTACTTCCGGTATAAAACAAATTTCCTTCAAAAATTTTTATTAGCTAAGAAAAACATAGGAGAGTGACGGTATGTTCACACATGAATTATGTTTACCTAATGTATATGTGGTATTTTTTTGTTTTAGGTCAAAGGTCATTAAGGGGTCACTTCCGGTATAAAACCAAATTCCTTCAAAAAATTGTATTAGCTAAGAAAAACACAGGAGAGTGACGGTATGTGCACACATGAAATATGTTTACCTAATGTATATGTGATATTTTTTTATTTGGGGTCAAAGGTCATTAAGGGATCACTTCCGGTCCAAGACAAAAAACATTCAAAATGTCCCTTCTGTCACAATTAACATGGCAGAGTGATACTATGTGCACACATGCATTGACATAAGGCAATGCCTGTGGGGTTTTCGTAGATTTTGGGGTCAAAGGTCATTAAGGGGTCACAACACGGCTGTGTTCGTGGTCTTAGACCACAGCTAAGTCTAGTTAATATTTGTAAACCAAAATGTTTCAAAACTGGGTTAAACTATTTGTTATTAATGTTTGTAAACCAAAATGTGTTAGAAGTGGGTTAACCCATTTGTTATTAATATTTGTAAACCAAAATGTGTTAAAAGTGGGTTAATCTCTCAAAACATCTTCAACAAGGCGTATGTTTAAAGCTGCACCACGTTTTCTTAAAAAAACATTTTGGTCTATATTAATTACGTTCGGTAAAACATGATTTATTCTTGAGGTGAGTACTTTTGCTGCAATCTTGTAATCTATATTCAGTAACGTTATCGGTCTCCAATTATTTTGGTTTAATACTGGAATCTAAATAATAGCCTACTGCAAGACCAAGAATATAATGAGGGTATAGAAAAACTTGTTAATGGTACTACACATGAATGTCAAAATATATTGAATGCCAGACAATTGTGGGATCTTTGCAAAAATAGGATAAGAACTTTTTCTATAACCTTGCAAAAGGTAGTAAAAAAGATAAAGAAGTTAAAATGAGGTATCACCATCACATGAAAGGACTTATCATACGAAGCAAAGCAAAATGGACAGAAGGGGAAAGATGTACAAAATATTTTATGAATCTCGAAAAAAGAAATGTAAGTAATAAAACCACTTATCTGACTGATACAGGTGGAAATGATGTAAATAAGAAGACATTATTAAAGTGCAAGTTGATTATTACAAAGAATTGTACAAAAAAGGGGTCAAACGACAAAACACATGTTTGATAATTTCGTTGAAAATATGAACACTGAAAAGTTATCTGAGGAAGATAAAGAGTCATGTGAGAGTTTACTTACTAATGTTGAATGTGAAAAGGCTCTTAAAACAATGGCCAATTGTAAGAGCCCCGGGATTGATAGATTAACTTCAGAATTTTTTAAATGTCACTGGAGAGTGGTAGGACAATTGATTGTAAATTCGTTTAATGAAGCACATGAAGCTGGCGAACTCTCGGCATCGCATAAAAGAGGTATTATTATATTAATTCATAAAGGGAAGGGGCTTAATAGAAACAAAATGTATCAAAAGTGGGTTAATCTATTTGTTATTAATATTTGTAAACCAAAATGTGTCAAAAGTGGGTTAAACTATTTGTTATTAATATTTGTAAACCAAAATGTGTCAAAAGTGGGCTAAGCTATTTGTTAATTAATAGTTGTAAACCAAAATGTGTTTAAAGTGGGTTAGACTATTTGTTATTATTATTTGTAAACCAAAATGTGTTAAAAGTGGGTTAAACTATTTTTTATTAATATTTGTAAACCAAAATGTGTCAAAAGTGGGTTAAACTACATATTGTTTATATTTGTAAGCCAAAGTGTGTCAAAAGTGGGTTTAAAAAGTATAATCAGATTTGTAAACCAAAATGAGTAAAACAAGAGTGTTTTTTCATACTAATAATAGAAGTCTACCCACCTGAATATGTTGATACAAATACAAATTGCATTAATCTACCGATTATGCGAAACACAAAAACCCTCTCACACAGAGATTTTCCTGACCTGTCCCTAAGACCGACCTATCGGCGCCCTTTGAGTTGAGCGCATGCGTGCAACGATCCCTGTTCAGTCCCCACCGCCCAGAGAAATAACATACCGCAAGGGGGTTAAGGGAGGCGGGATCAACATATTCAGGTGGGTAGACTTCTATTATTAGTATGAAAAAACACTCTTGTTTTACTCATACTTATACATAGAACTACCCACCTTCAATGTTGATACAAATACAAATTGCATTAACATTGACTAGCACCGCTAATAGGTGGTAGAGGTGCGGTCTGTTATTTAGACGCGAGGTCAGGAAAATCCCATTTTGCTTAAAAAGCAAGATACCAAGAAGATTGCTTAAAAGCAAAAACCCTGAAAATTGCTTGAAAAGCAAAAACAAGAATTGCTTAAAAAGCAAAACATAGACTAAAAAGACAATAGGATTTCAAGAATGTCTACAAGTAAAGTTATTCAATACACTTACGACCTGGTCATTCCTGAAAACAAATAAGGTTAGACAATCAATGATTAAGACATTAATGCTAATTGTTATCTTACCCTTATTGTCTGTTAGTCGAAGTCCTCGTCAAGACTGCTTTAGCGAACTTGACCCTGGAGTCGTCCTCTCCGACATTACGCAGATATGTATCAGTAAACGTAGAGGCGGTGCTCCAAGATATAGTTTCGCAAATCTCGTTCAGAGTGACCCCTTTCTGAAATGCCCACGAGCCTGAAACTGCTCTAGTAGAATGTGCCGCAGGGCACATGTTCCTTCGAACGCTTTAGCATCTACTATGAGCGAAACCAACCATCGTGCTAGTGTCTGTTTCGAAGCTGCCTTGTTAGGTTTAGCATGGGTTATAAAAAGTTGGTCAGTCGATCCCCTAATATTACTGGTCCTATAAATATAGTGTTCGATAGCCCGCACAGGGCACCATAGTCTATCTTCTCGTACGGATGACTTAGTGCCAATCCTCGGAAGCAAGATGGACCCGTGTTGAAACGTCTGGCGTTCATTTTTAGCTATGAAACCTACTTTAAAGGTCATAGAGACGCCATTGCGTGAAAAAACAAGAGTTTTGAACGATAAAGCTTGCAATTCCGACCTACGACGGCCGGTTGCTAGCGCTACCAAAAGACCGTTTTGAGAGTGATCTCTCGTAACGTGGCAGATTTCATCGGTTCATATGGTGCTCCTTTGAGAAGCTCCAAAACTTTGCTTAGATTCCATGCAGGAACGATTCTACGTTTAGGGGACGAGAATTGTACATGCCATTGAGGAGAAGACGGATGTAGTCATTCTTATATAGAGTTGATCCGTCCTCAAATCCCCTATGGATCGCTGCGATAGCCGATTTATAGTTGCTAACTGTGGCTACCTGTAAGCCAGAGTCGAACACTTCCGTGAGGAAGTCGGCTATCTGAGACTGAGTTGCTCTGGCAGGAGAGCAATTTGTCTTTTCGCACCACTTGTAGTATCGACCCAGACGTCCAGAATAGATTCCGAGTGTTGAGTCTTTTCTACCGTGGGCGATGAGGTTAGCAGCTTTTTGTGAAAAGCCGCTCTCCTCGCAGCGTTGCCTGATAACGGCCATGCAGTTAACCTCAGATGACCCAGCTGAATGGTCGGCACCACTGTCTCCAGATCCTGCTGTCTCAGGAGGTCTGGTAACTGTGGAAGAAACCGAGGTGTACCTATGAGAAGGTTCACCATGGGCCGAAACCATAGATGCCTTGGCCAAAAAGGTGCTATGAGTATTATGTTGCAATCTTCGCTGGCTATTTTCTGTATTACTCTCTGTAGCAGCGAAATTGGAGGAAATGCGTAGGCCGTCTTCCTCTCCAGTTCAAGTGTAGTGCGTCTACCGCCAGTGCTCTTGGATCTCGCATCCTGGAGCAATATACTGGTAGTTGGTGGTTGCTTGCTGATGCAAACAGATCCACTGTCGGATAAAACATTACTCGGAAGATGGTTTGGACCACCTGAGGAGACAGTGCCCATTCTGTCGGGCCCGCACCTCGACCTCGAGAGAGGTCGTCCGCTAGAATGTTTGTGACCCCGGCTATGTGGATAGCCTTGAGTGACATTCCTCGATGGTGACACTTCTTCAACAAGCGAAGAGTGTGCATGCACAACAGGGGAGATTTTGTACCTCCTTGTTTGTTGATGTATGCTACCACCGTCGAATTGTCCGACTGCACTATGAACTTGCAACCCATCAACTGATCTTCGAACGCCTGGATCGTTCTTTCTACCGCCCAGAGTTCTAACAAGTTGATGTGAGACTTGGCTTCCGTTGGGGACCACAGGCCCGAAGCCGTCTGATCCTGAATATGACCCCCAGCCCATCTTCGACGCGTCCGTCGTGATGGTAAGCTGAGGGAGGGGGGCAGGAAATCTGACTCTTAGCCAAGCAGTGGCTGGAGCGTGACTTTCTGCACTGAGAATCTTGACGCATTGTATAATGTTCATAATTCTCTCCGGAGAGGGCCTGGCCAGGCCCTCCGATAAGTGCAGACGGGCCCCCAGAAACTGGGGGATCTGTGTCGGGACGAAGTTTGATTTCTTCACATTTATCACAAAACCCAAACTCGTCACGGTCTCTTGAACCATTTTTATATGGTGCAGAGCCTCTACCCGCGACCGACTGTATATCAGCCAGTCGTCGAGGTAAACGCACAGATTGAGGCCCTTTCGTCTGAGATAAGCCGCCACTGTCTTTACTATACGAGTAAAGACCCGTGGGGCTGTGGAAAGACCGAATGGAAGACATCGAAACATGTATGTCTGGTCTTTCACCCTGAACTTGAGCCATTTCTGGTCGTTCGGGTAGATGGGTACATGAAGGTACGCATCTTTCAAATCTATTGACGTTGCCCAACAATCTTTGATTGGACATGTCAGGACAGTTGCCAGAGTCTCCATCCTGAATCTTCGTGGTTTGATATATTTGTTCAATGGTTTGAGATTCAGGATGGGACGCCAGTCTCCAGTCTTTTTGGGAGCCAGAAAGAAGCTCGACCAAAACCCCCCTTGAAAGGGGGGAAAGACTGGGACTATGGCATTTTTCTGAAGTAGATTTGAAACTTCGGAGAGCAGTACCTGCCTCTGAACTAGAGAGGCTGGTAATCTTGTCTCCCTCTGCAGGTTCTGCGACGGAGGGGTTGTGGTAAACTCTAACTGATAACCCCTGCTCACTACCCCAAGCACCCATGAGCCCGGGCTGATGGTTTCCCATGCCCGGGCGTATGTCTGTAAGCGGCCGCCCACCTGTGGGGAAACCCCTGGTGGAGGGTTCACCAGTAAAGGTGAACACGCGGCCGCCGTGCCCTCAGGTACGAGACGACTTTCCCCCGCGAGCGTACTTTGCTCTTGGAGGATTGCCGCCCGCTCCTGTGCCTGCTCTCTTCTTACCCCGAGGGGCGGAAGAGGCGGCGCGGGCAGGTGCTTGAGCTTGTGGCGTCACATTGGAAGAGGCTTGTCCGGTCACCTTGACTTTGGCATGACCTCTTGACCTCCTCTTCCTAGACTTGCCTTTCTTGGTTAAAGACACGAAGTCTTTTCCTGCAGAGCTCTCTCTTGGGTGAGTTTAGTTGCGAGTGTATCAACCACTGAACAAAACCCATCACCAAAAAGTGAGGCTTGTGCCACCGGAGTCTCTTTCAACTTTTCTGACAAGTCTTTGTTGAAAACGAGATTCAACGAGGCACAAGCGTTCTCCCCTGCCTAAGTAGGACTGCTCTGTGAGTCAGTAGCATAGATTCCTCCATGATAGTAGAGGAAAGCTTTGCCGCTAGCTCACAATCCCGATAAAGATCGGAATCCTCCCACACAGCTCCTTCACTTGATGACCTACACTCGAGGTCAACAAAGAAGAAAAGGCTGAAAGTCTGGTAGATACTCTGAGAGAATTATCCACCGACTTTAATTGTTCCTCCCAATATGGGGAGAACGATTGTGGGTGGTTCTTATTCACTTGGTGAGGTAAGAACTTAGCAACGTCCCCTTCTATACCTGGGCACCGGAACATTCCGTTATAGTCCTTCTTCCCGTAGGCCGGCCCTCTATAAGACAAGGATCCACGATGATCTCCTTTCTTATCAAGAGCCTGCCAATAGCCAAGTATTTCGGCAGGAAGAGTGACACCAGATAATGTGTGTAGTCCACTACCTACCCCAAGCCTCCTAGAAGGACGCTTGGTGTCTCCTCGGTTACCTCAGGACCATACGTCAAGTCTAAGTTACGAGCTAGACGACGTAACGTGTCCGGGGTCTCCTTCGGAAAACCGGGTGGTATAGAATCTACCCCACTAGACGTTGACTCACTTGCGCCCTCAGTACGGGCCGGAGGAAATGACGTCATCTCATGTGACGCTCCCTCCTCGCCAGAGTCTTCCTCACCCTCACTGGTATCTGAATCCGACCCAACATCGATCTGTGATTCAGACTCCTGTGTTTCAGAAGTGTTTGTCATGGTCGATCCCTCAGTGTAACCTGATAGGAGACCCGACATAACGCCAACTGAAGGGGAGGACACGCCTGCACCTTGCGATGCATTAGGTGTCACTGGGAACGTAGGCTCGCTAGTTACCGTTACCGGTGTCGACCGCCTACTCGGCTGCTGTCGCACTGGTACCGACCTAGGTGCTCTACGTTCCCTACCCGAAGTACCCCGAGTATTCTGAACTTGAGTCTGTCCAAGTCCGAACATCTGCGGGTTAAACCAAGGAGGAACACATCCCCACATTGCTGCCGGATTCATCCACGGCCCAGCATTGGGGAAATTCCCTTGATTAACGGGTATACCAACTCCTGGCACCCCCATGCTTGTTGCCACTGTCCGGTCTGTGGTACAGTAGTATACAAGTTGGGATTGGGCGCGAAGTTAGCCGCGGTTGGCAACTCTCGACCTTGCGGGAAAGTTGAATGACCGCTGGGTCCCTGCTGACTAGTTGATTGATAAACACTAGTATAACCTCGAGGATTATCGACCGTATTGGGAGAATCCGAGGTCAGCGCTGCTTGATTGAACACTTGATGTAGTGTACTTGGGGAGTTATTCATCATTGAATAATTCGACCCATCAAGCATGACCCTAGGTGATCGACTATCAAAAGGATGAACATCCTCTTGAGACCGCTCATGAGTAACTTGAGCAGTCGGATCAATACCTGATGATAATAACTTATCAGGGGGGGCTCCGCCCATGTCCACGCTACCCTGGATATCCCGGGTTGCATGTAACGGGGGTGCCAATGATAGGCTCGAGGTAGCACCTTCCGCATCTACCGATCCTTTCATTACTGATCTAGTCTCGTTCACGGGGGACCCCCGTTACTAGAAATTGGGTCTACCACTGGCTCCGTTTCTTTTGAGAGGTTTCCCCCTGTACTCCGAACTAAGCCTAGTGGGTCCCTTGTCACTTTCGGGATCGCTCCCTTACTCGTGGCAACACTAGATCCTGGCCCCCCCGTGTTCAACAGAACAGACTGTTTACTAGCGAGAGAACCAGTATCAGATCCTCCTATTTTCCGGGTGTTATTCACCCCTGTACTAATGGGTAGATCTTTGGAACCAACCACTTTCCGGGGGTGACCCTGTACTCATGAGTAAGTTCGATGAACCCTGCACTTTCCTGGGGTTTCCCCTGTACTAATAACTGGGTTCATTGTATCGAGACCAGCTGTGTTCCCCGGCACTTGCGCACCTGTACTAACTGCTGGTCCCAACTCTGACATTTTCTGTGGCACTACAGTCGCACCCCTACTCGTGTCTGAGCCTTTAGACCCCAATTCAGGATTCCCGGGGGAACCTGAACCAGAGAAAAGGGCAGGAGCCCTAGCATCGGTAGCCCCCTTGCCGCCTAACTTAAGCGGTAGCGGGCCTCCTTTGCTATCACGCGCTCGTTTCTCAACTAACTTACCCGACTTACCACCTTTTGAAGGTCTCTGCTTGGATGGTCTAATTCCCAACTGCTGACCTCGCTCCAAAGCGTCAAACTGCTCCTCTGAAATCCCTATACATATGGTACATCTGGCGGAACGCGAACACTCACGATGAACATAACAAAGTAAATGAGGGTCCCAGCCAGGAACCGGTGATGGGCACTTAGCACATCGACGGGAAGACATAATATGGTGTCCTCCACGGGAAATCAATAGGGAATACAGGTCACTTCAAAGTACTAGCAAGATGGTATAATCTTTATTATGGTAATTAGATTTCGATTAAATTTTATTCAATCTACACAGAGAAACGGCACAAAATAGAGATTATATAGAATATATCTCTATAAAATATGACTATAAAAACCCGTCACTCGACTTCGATATAGCTTCACTGATAGTAGCAATCCACCATCACACAACTTTCACCTACTGTACGTCTCTGGTATGTTGTCACTAGTCTAATTCTAACAACTGCCAAGAACAACAGGGAAAAACGCTATATGAGTATAACAAGTTACGGATATCATATATAGAATAAATTGTGTGATTAAACTATACAGCGGACGCTCTAGCAATGCCTTCCGAAAAGCTAGGCAATCACACGGTAACAAAGGGCGTATCCTTAGATTAGCGACCGCCATGTTTTGGGCGATCGCGGGAATCGAAAAATTCGACTAAAGGACACATCCCGATAGTTTAATGAGTTTAAAAGTTCCCCATGATGCATGATACTTAACACTCTCCGCTATAACTGCTATCCTTCCGATTGCAATACACGGCTGTTTTTAGTACACAAAATCGTTCACCAACAAGCACGACCGTCGGAGCTCATAAGCAACACGTCTTTCTTGGGCGGTGACAAAAAATTTTGAACAGGGATCGTTGCACGCATGCGCTCAACTCAAAGGGCGCCGATAGGTCGGTCTTAGGGACAGGTCAGGAAAATCTCTGTGTGAGAGGGTTTTTGTGTTTCGCATAATCGGTAGATTAATGCAATTTGTATTTGTATCAACATTGAAGGTGGGTAGTTCTATGTATAAGTATGAGTCCAACTTGGATAAACCTACGTATTATTCACCTTCCTTTAACTGATATATTGAATCCGTGGATTCAAATGAACTGTCATCGTAAAAGTCTTATATTTCAAGAAAGAAGTAGTCAACATTCAAAAAAGACTATTCCATAAGTTATTCAATCTTGCTTGGTTCAGGAATTAAAATACTAAAACAATACAATTTCCAACAGTAGTTCTTTTAAGACACCCTAAACATAATTGGACGTGTATCCAATGACAAAAAGTTATCATCTTAACTATGACTTTAATATCAAACATATAAAAAGGTCAAGAGGGCAATGATAAATATAGAGATATCGGCGATTACAATAACAATGTATGACATTTTTGATTGTTTGTGTGTTCAGAATAGTCTACTAATATGATGATAATCAGGCCAAAAAAGTTGTGGCCTTTTCCGACCAACCCAATGGACAAAATGTTAGAGTTCCCAGCATTTCAGAAAAACAAAATTCCTTAGTTTTCCTTAATAATTTCCTGACAAATTTCCAAAATGCCTTGAGAAGTATTTCCACTTCACCAAGATTGTATCAGGATGCACTGTTTCAAACCTAGACGCAGAGAAGGGAGAATTCTTAAATACTTTTAATATCGTTTTTGGCAACAGCAAAAACATTATCGTCGACCAACCCTGATTTTGAAGATTCAAGGGCAATACATATATAACTATTCAAGCGTCAAAGTGCATGTTTGGATTAATTTATTAGAGATATCAACATGCACAGGTCTGAACAGCAACATACAAGCAAATAAAACCCTGAAAGTGGCATCTCTGTAAACTTGAATTTAATTTGCACCTGAAGTTTTTTTTACTCACATCTATAATTTAACAAAAAAATAACTTGAGCAAATTATTATTTTCGGAAACCCTGCAGTACCATGAGGTTAAACATAACATGTAAAGCAAAAAAAAAAAATTGGGGGGGTACTTTGATGAACCTTGAAGGATAGAATGTAAAAAGAGTGTGGAAATCACGTCTTGTAATAGAGTAAATATGTTACACTTCTTCCCACAATGCATTTGTTCAGTTCTTGAGTCTTTAACAAAAAGTACAATAAACAGCTAGAGCACATATCCCAATCTGGTAAATTATTGAATAACAACACATGTTCAGCATTCTTAAACAGTGTATTCTGAACATGTTTTACAGGGAGCATGAGCAAATAAGGGTGTCATTTGATTACATGATGAAGTGGTATAAGGCCAAAAAAACATGTTTGTTTGCTGTAGCAGGTCTAAAAAGTCAAATACGAAATGCCTTTACAAGTAGGAGGGAGTTGGAAACATCAAACCAAGACCAACAATGTGTTCTTACATATAAACGGAAGATTTTTGGCAAACTGAGGCTGCAAATTGAGGCTACACTTCTGATGGGTGCATAGGGGTGAATAGGCATACTACTCACTTTTAATGCGAGGTGAGAATATAAAGACCTGTCTTTTTTATTCTCGCTTTGCACCACATGCAAAACCTTGCAAGACCGGGCAAGTGTATTGGTGTGTATATGAATCAGTGGATACACAGACACCCACACCTCAAAGATTTTTTTAATATAAAATAAGGGCCAACACACTACTCTTCTGTTCATTATGAGCATGAGAAAAACAAATGAAATGTTCAAACCGAATGCTTCCAGATTCATGACAAAATTTGATTTTATTGAATATGAAATTTATTATACAACTTGTTTTTCTTAATTTAATAGTCACAAATTAGAATGTATTATTTCATTCTGAAATTGTTTTTATCAAAAGAAAATAAAGAGATACAGTTTGCACCATAACAAATAAATAGGGTGAAAAAGTGTTGATAAAGTCAATTAAACTGTCCCTCTGAAATAACATTATACCAATGTTTATACAGAACTGTAAGCTGAAAGACCATGTCATTAGACCTTTACAAACCCCAATTCGGAAATCACTCGGAAATGAGATCACATCACAGATTTTAGAAGGACATGGACTTTGAGCAATCAATATCATATACCGTGCCCTTTGGGCTAGAAATTTCTTCAATGTTGAACGACAATCGAGGAAATCTATTTTGAGCTGTTTCTCCAAGATGGCAAAGTACCTTTAACACCCGAGTGCCTTTAATTTGCGATAAACACCCTTTCCAGCAAAAATACAGCGTTTAAAACCAATGTCAGCATGGGGTCATCTGGTAAAACATTTTCCTAACATATTGAACTAAGACCTCAGCTACTTGGTACTTCACAATATGATAATGGAAAGAAAAGACCAATTGTTCATCATTTTTTGTCAGATTTTTTCAAGAATGACAAAATATGCATCACCTCTTCCACAAGTTAATCTCTTACACAAGACATACCATCATTGTGCATTGAGTACAATGTATGTGACTGACTCCATGTTGTGCAATTACTCAAGAATCCCAGGCAAAACTACCGCTCATCCACATTTGGCCATGTGAAAGTTCATATTGGTTATGATGCCTGTTACATATTGGAACTTTGCACTGTACATGATGCAGTCATTTTCTACTGGGCTATTCCAGTTGATATCCATATACCTTCTATGATACACATGACCTTAATCTCCCACACAGTGGTGTAAATTTCAATTGGAGTCTCACATGCAGGTAATTCCGATTTGAAATTCACACTCCCTGTGCGGAAGATTAAGGTCATGTCTTCCATAGGGTATGCATGGATTTTAACTGGAATAGCCCATATAGAAGGACGTAGGAGTCAAAAATTTAGGTAACCCACCTTGGTCTGGGGCGGACATTTTAAAAATGAATTTAGAAGAGCAGCAATGACACCACTTGCATATCATTCCAGATGTTAAATCTACATCATATGCAAAATTTGAGGAAAAATGAACGAGGCCGTTTTATTTTAGGGCCATTTGTCTAGAACTGGTCTTTACATGTAGCCCTATGGAGAGAGTGCCCGTTGAGGGTGTTATAACCCCCATTTTAGGAAAAAAAATGTGATTTAAAAAAAAACGGCCTTGTGCGAATTTTCTAAAATTTTTAGAGTGTAGTATGAACATGTAGAAATATAATCAAGTAGTTACCCTACCTGCTCCTCTCCGAAAAAATAAAAAGTCCTTTACCTCAATGATAATGAAACCTAGGTGAACCCCATGTCATGTCTTGCATAGGGGTGTATGGATTTCAACGAGAATCGTATCTGTGTGAATAATATGTCCCCAAATCTGGCTATAATGATCACATCAGCTGTTGAGCTAGCATTGGGCATTCCAGTTGAAATCCATACACCCGATGGTTTGAAGTAACAGGGTATTCTTCAGAATGCAACAACAGCATTATTATGACATCATGTGTATTATATGACACTACTGTATCTGTGTAAATAATAATATGACCTCAAATCACATTAGCTGGTGGGCTAACATTGGACTATTCCAGTTGAAATCCATACACCCCTATGGAAGGCAACCATAATCTTCCACACAGGGGGTGTAGATTTCAAATGGAGTTACCTGAAAGGGTGAATCCATTGGAAATCCACATCCCCTGTGTGGAATATTGAGGTTGTATTCCATATAGGGAATATATGGATTACAACTGGAATAACCTTATCAGCAACAACTGTGGCATTATAATAAACCTGATAATAAGAATAAGTTCACATTGGCAGGTGGGTATAGCACATAGTTGGTTGAAGCATAATAAAAGTACACAACCAGATGCCTATTACTGCCGCACCCAGAGGTACACCGCTGCGCACCTACTTCACTGGTACTCTTCTAAAGAGTACCCATGTGGGTACTCTACAGTATACACATTGGAATAACACATTCAGTACACACACTGTTACTGGATTGGTACTGCACTGGTACGCTATAGTAGACATAAAGTAGCTGGGTAGTACCTTTGGGGTCGGCAGCAATAAGTATCCGGTAGTGCACCTAGGAAGTACTGTAAAAGTGGAACATTTTGGGCTACACTTATTTTCACTTTTTTTTGCATTCCAAGCTGCTACTGTGAAAATAACAACACACAAATATAGTCCCTTTATGTGAACGTCAATGGAATCTTAAAACGAACCTTAAAATCGCAAATTTTAAAACAGGTGACATAGTTTATTAACAAAGCACAAAACATTGATCGCACAAAAAAGTCCACTTCTACAGTGGTCTTGTATTCCATACTTCTCCTGATAATTTATTAGTATTTGCATATTTAAATTGGTCACATGACCAGCCCTGGAATTGAATTTTGTTTCTTGACATGCAAAATTGCACCTCCCTTTTCAGGTTGGGGTGAAATTCCTTCTCAATCATGAGGTGCAATTTTAAGTGCAGGTTTAAAAGTGGTTGTATGTCACATATACTGTGAGCCCTGCACCTCGAAATTCCTTTTTGATTACTGGGACTATTTAAACGAAATTAAATTAACTTACTGATTTTGTGGTGTTGGGAGCTATTTTTGATTGAACAATTCTTAGAAACAAAGTCGATTTTAACTAATTATATGAAATGTAATTAAGTCAAGTACAAAAGTACCAAATTAAGTATGTTTCAAAATGCCAAACTTTGGCAAGATCCCTCATCTACATGTACCGCTTTTAAGTTGGGAAGTAATTATTTCTCTGGTTCTTAATATTATCTACTCCATTGTCTATGATTCTCCATAACGTAGACACAAGTTTGAGTAGAAAAAAATAACACAAATGCCTCATAGAACTTCATTTAAATAATTCTGAAATTTTCTGGAATTAAAGTAATTCATACATTTACATTTCATACAATGTACATCTATTTTTATTCATTAAACAAACATGTACATTAATGTACACTTTGTTTACCGCAACCCATCAGAAGTTCAACTCTACCACACCATACATGGTCTAACTGGGGCACATTTCACTAAACTTTAAACCCTTTTGTCCCTGTAGTAAATCCCTATTACTTACGAAGGGTACCATTCGTAAGTACTGTAGTGAAATGGAACGTTGCAAGTTGCAAATGACTTCGGGACTTACGAAGCTTTGTAAAGTTTAGTGAAATGGACCCCAGGATGGACCAGAATAACAGGCTCAGACAAACTTGGAAATGAGCTATTGGGAAAAAATATTTAAAAAGGAATGCCTTTTCTGCATTTACAATACATGTACAAAATGGTTCCTATACACTATTACGTAGGGGTGAGTTACCCCTAATTGAGTGACCAGGGGCTTTAATCAAAATTGAGCAAAACCTTCAAGATTACCCCAAACAGTGCCCAAATTTTCAAAAAGATACACCTTCTAAATCCGTTTTTTTTCTTCCAATTTGGTATAATGCCAATGTAGTTCATGAAATAAACCCTTTTGTAGGAAGTTGTGGCTACTATGTTTATAGTATTTTTAATTAAAACATAATAAGTGTTATTTCATGCAATTTCATGGTAGAATTAAATCATGAATACACTATGGTAATTAGGGCTATTATAGATGAAGTTCATACGCCCTGATATTAATCTCCAACGCAGTACAGGGGTGTAGATTTCAAATAGTTACACATTTAGGGCTCATATTGAAATACCCTACCACGTTTTCACACAGAAAGAAGGCAGGATTCCCTTCGCTAAGCGCGCGCCTCAGGAAAGCTCGGTCATAAAACGGATGGATTATATGCATCAGTGATACACCCTGCCCAGGATTTTAACAAAAGAAGGCTAGCACAGGAAAGCTGCAGGATGGCGCAAATGTGTAAGGGAATTTCAATATGAGCCCTTAGGTACCATTATTTGACATTCGCGTTCACTGTTGTGGATGATGAAGGTCATGTCTGTCAAATTTTTTGTTTCAGCTTAAGCGCTGGGGTATGAACGTTTGGACAGTATTTATTGTGGGACATTAGAGCACATCAGACATATCGAATTGCATTCTGAATACGAAGAATGTCATTCTGATATCAAATAATTTTGGTTTTTGTAATTGCAATTTAATACACATTTTATGGCAAATCATTAAAATTGATATTTTTGATATTTAACAGTACTCGAAGTAAACTTTATAAATCTGATGATTTATACTTTAACGTATGTAGGTGGGATGAAATGCCGACAATCAATTGAAAATTTTGACCTTTCGTATTGAAGATATGGATTTTTTTTCCCAAAACACCAAAAAAAATTAGGTCTTTTTGGGGAAAAATCTATATCTTCAATATGAAGGCCAAAATTTTCAATTGACCATCGGCTTTTCCTCCCTGCTACATACACTTTAAGAATATATCATTAGATTTATATAATTTACTTCGAAGACTGTTATATATCAAAATTTGAAAAATATCAAATTTTATAATTTGTCATAAAATTTGTATTATATTGTGATTTTCAAAAATGAAAATTATTTGATATCAGAAAGACATGCTTCAGATTCAGAATGCAATCTGATAGGTCTGAGGTGCTCTCATGTCCTACAAAAATACTGTCGTAAACGCAATAAACGCTTCATTTTAGATCCCTTAATCTCACCAATTTACATGTAGGTATGTATGCAACAATAACATCAACAAAAAAAATCATGATATTTGTACAATTCATTTACAGATTATTTTATTTTGGATCACTGTTAGGCAATGGAAACAAATTAGTTTGATCTTTTGATCGACCATCAATGTATTTATGGAATCAATTAATTTACTATTGTTAATTGTGATAAAATAGTAATTTGTGCCTGTAGTCATATTGACCAATATCAGCGTTAAATCTGATTTTAATTAGTTAACAACCATCGAAGCAGCATCGACAGTCGATCCAAAGATCAAACAAATTAGTTTCTGGTACCCCACTTTAATTTGTTTTGTTTTTCTTACAAATCAGTCACAACGATAAATATGTGTATTGCATCTGAAAAAATTGCTCAATAGTGACCCTGAAAAGGTGATCATGTTTTCTTAAACTAATATTGGGCTGTTCAAGAGGTGCCAAAATTTACATTCAGCTAGCAGGGAGGTTTCACACAGAAAGCAGCGGAAGTTTTCAGAATTACACGCAACCTAAAGCGTTCAAATCCTTCCCAAATCAGGGAGGTTGTCAAAATTGTTGGTAGGAATATACAAAAAATTCATTAATTTCAGGGAGCCTCCCGGAGAATCAGAAAGGGTTGGCATCTCTGCTATTCCACTTGAAATACGCAAATCCTAAAAGGAAGATATGACTTTAATTTTCCACACAGGGAATATGAACTTCAAGTGGGGTAACCTGAATGGGTGACTCCATTTGCAATATACATCCACTATGTGGGAGATTAAGGTCATGTCTTCCACAGCAGGTATATGAACTGGATTAGTCCACTGTGATTTATGTTGCAATCCAAGTGCTGATTTCATTTCTTATTCATGAAATTCTGGCAAGTTCATTGCTTGATTGCAATTAATTCAATATTTTCATGATGAGAGTAGAAGTGTTGTTAGTTCGTAGCATTACTGATGAAAGTCTTCTGATCCGAAGATGAAACGTCTAAATGTGGGTAAATTATTGAAATTGTAAAACAAAATTTACCAATAGTATAATTCTGCAGAGTGTTTTGAAAGTTGTAACTATCCCATATGCTGCACAAACCTATCATCACATCCTATCACCTAGTATCAATGTTTGTTAGTGCTGCATGCTAGCCATAGACTTCAACACTGGAAGTCCAACATCTATCTCAAGAACCTTTGAACCAATACCAGGCTTGGGTGTATGCATTTTTCATGATGATTTCAAATATGGTCAAGAAAATGTACAACTGAAATTTCTGAATTTTCATTTTTTTTAAACTTGTTGTCTGCAGTTGATACCCATGTGGAGAGGGTCAAGAGAGTTATGCTATTCAGATGGTTCTCAATGTAAACAAGCCAGATCGTATGTTAAACGACGAACTGGGAAAGTTCCCAATGTCGCGGCTTTGTTTATCACTCGTACCCGAATTAATGGTGCTGTAACTCCATTTATATCAATAATCAATCATGACATACTTCACCTTCAGGCATGCATCTATACTAGGAAATTCAATTGAATGAACACAGCTTTCAACAGCTGTACACATTCCAACCGCGATCATACATCGCGTATTTCAAACTGCAACACATATGCACGACCTTGGATACAATACTAACCATTCACAAATGCGTAGGCATGGTTGGATTCACTTCTGTGTACGCAAAAAATCGTCACGCTATGTCAGGCTATGTTCAATTGAAATTTCCATGTAGCTACACTTTACATCAAGAACCATGTCAATAGCATTCCGCACACAGCTGCGCATAACATAACCTTGCTAGTATGCATGCCATGCACATGCTGGGAGGCCATTGCTTCATTGAGACTTGTGCATGCATCATTATTCACCAAGTAATAGGTAAATCATTCAAAATATTCAGATGTGTTATGGCAGAACTGGTGATGGCAAGCAGACATTTAATATTCTGATCGAGTTTTGATTTCATCCCTAACTTCATAATGGTAGCAAAACAATCACTTGGTGAAATATGGATCATTCAGTTTTGCAAACCATCAAACCCATGGAGAGTTATCACTTGCTGATGATATACAATGAAAAAATTTAAATAACACTACTGACAGGTCACAATGACCAAACAGGTTTTAGACAATGCTTTTTTGTGGCAGGCCCCCCCCCCCTTGAATTAAGACACCCTTATGTGAAGCCTGCAGCATCATCATGTTGAGGTAATTACCGACTTCAATAATCAAAATATTCAGAAAAAAATATCACCAAAGGTTTCTATTCTGTTTACATGAAATTCCTATTAACATTTATACATCAAAACAATCTGATTGCTTTTAGAGTGGCATAGAAAAAAAGAGGTATACCACTATTTGTTGCAGCTACGTATTTTACAAAAAGGAATCGGGACATTAAGTCAAAATCGATTCAATGATTCAAAGATTTATGGAATCATGCTGCACATGGTATGAATTGGCCCTGAATTTAGGAAGAAGCACATTTGTGACCGTCCAGGTCGAAACGCTCGTAAAGTCGGCCCTGGTCAAATTTGTGGGTTTTTTCGTGTTTAGAAAATATATATCATAAGCTTTACAATGATATATCATTTGACTTCAAACGATATCCTGAAGCGGAGTTATAACTTGTTAAACTTTGCTCCTTCAGTCAAAGGGTACATTATTTTTGCACGACATTATTTCTTTTTTTCCACATTGCTGGTATTAAATATCAAATGGTCATAATTGGCGGTCACTTCAAATCATCCCCAACTGAACGAGGTTCAGGAATGTCCTCTCATTGTTAATTGTTGGTTAACCCACCACTTGGGATTTAGCCAAAGCAAACAAAGACTTAAGCTTTTTACTAATGCTATACATACAAGTATAAGCTTATTATCCTCTTCAACAATAGGATTAAAGATTGGTGTTTGACTGGACTAAAATGAGAAACATGTCGGACAAATATTAGGGACATATGAATACAACCTCTATGCATATTTTGCACTGTTACTCGAAATACAATTTGCCGACTTTACGAGCCTGTTGAGATGGATGGTCACATTTAATAAAGGGTAAATTTTCACACTACTCTCTCCCCCATCAAAATAAAAACCGGTACACTGTGACGCTTACAGATCTATAGCGAGTGGCATACATGGCAAATATTTAGGGGAGGCGGGGAAATTGTAGAGTAGCCCCGTTAACCTGCTCTCAGAATGAATTCACTATGAAAATTGCATGCAAAAATGTGCACTTTTGACGCTAAAATGGGCCATAGTGAGATTAATTTTGGTCTAAAACAGATGCAGTTGAAAATATACATTGAAATGCTGTCCAATTTTGCCCCAGTATTTCGAGCAGGGGACGCCCCCCCCCCCTCGGTCAGTACACCACTGTCTACAATGTAAGCTGCATATACTTTGAAAGTGGTACATTACACTCCACTGACACACAAGAGTTGATCAAAGACATGGTCTCACTTCAAGTGGAAAGCCCTTCTTCAAACCGTGTGTAGTATTTGAATACAATTTTTTTCTGCATGCTCGTGTACCACATCTCTATTCTGATTATTCTGATGGGGAGCATACTTCACACAATTATTATCACCAACATTGGGCTATTCCAGTTATCATCCATACACCCCTGTGGAAGACATGACTTTAATCTTCCACACATGGTGTGTGAAGTTGCCTGAAAGGGTGACTCCAATTGAAATCTACACCCCCTGTGTGGAAGATTAAAGGTCATGTCCTTCATAGGGGGTATGGAATAGAAATGAAATAGCCCACGCCACCTACATACTATTAACCATTTTGTTCCCATGAGTCTATGACTCAAATACATGTTGGGTTCTCACAACTACAAAAACTAACATTTGAAGAAAATTACACTAACATGACTAATTCTTTCAAAGATGTGGGTATGTAAGTAGTATGAAAATTTTCCCTTTTTAAGGTAGTTATTTACAATGTAAGAGTTCCAAGATTTTCACAAGGTTTTTAAATGGAGTCACCAATTCAGGTAACTCCATTTGAAATTCACACTCCCTGTGTGGAAGATGAAGGTCATGTCTTCCACAGGGGTGAGGAAAATCTTGTGAAAATCCTATTTTATAATGTAGGACCAGGGCCTAGATTTCGATGAGAATCATCACAGAATGGATTCTCGTAAGATTCAGTTGCGAGCATCAACTTTTCTCATTGTATCATACAGTATGTGTAAGGCCCGGCAAAAAACGCGATCTCGCTTTTCACGCCGTGATTCTCGCTATTAACCAATTATCTCGCTTTTTAAAAAAGTTTCCAAGCAGTGCACTTACTATAAAAATGTTGCTTTATGCTATAAAAGTTCGCCACATTCCATTAAAATGCAGTTCCAACTTCGCCAAAGTGCAGAATTCAGCAGCATTGCAATCAAAAGGTCGAGTGAAAAACACATGCTTTACTCAATAAAAACTGACATTTCATTTCAAATGAGTTCAAGTTTAGGCAAAATATCATTATATTTATTGAATTACTGGAATATTTTGACTATAAAACATAATTCAAGGTCACTTTTTTGCCGTCTGACGACAAGGTAGTAAAGGAAGCACATCCTCACTGTTGTCATTGACCGAATCTGAACAACAGAGGGCTTTTTTTATGGAATTATTATTTTTTTTTTTTTTCGGATTTTCGTATTTTCGGGGCGTTTTTAAAGCTTCTTGTGCCATTTTCCGGGGGAAATCTCGATTTTCTCGCTTTTCAATACTTTGGATCTCGTTTTTTACTTCAAAAAATTGCGTTTTTTGCCGGGGCCTAAGTATGTGTATAATTTGGTTTACCTTAAGTCAATGCTCTTTCGTGATTGCGCCGCAAGCTTGCCAACAAACCGCCCCTGTACGTGTGCGTGTACACTCGTGGTGTTCAACTTAACGCGCGCAATTTGATTCTGCGTTGAGCAAAATACACATATACGTCACTACCAAACTTGAGATGAACCAAATTATAGTGACTATGATGGATTTTGTTTCTCGCAAACCAAGAATAAATCTAGGCCCTGGTTCACACTGACCTTTAATCTTATGAAGACTTTTTAAAAAGACTATCTCTTATTACAGCAGGGTCGTCACATTATCACCTGCATACAGGGTGATTTAAAAGATCTGTATCCAACTTTATTAATTTTCTACTCTCTTAAAATGATCGATTTTAGGATACAAACTTGTCAAATTTGACAAGGGAAACTATTCAGATGGGGACATAATAGATTTCTCTTCACAATGACCCAAACATAGTTAAATAGATATTATTTGATAAGATTGCCTTGTCATTTAAAATGGCAATCTTGTCAACTATTGTAGATTCTTGTCAAAAATGACCCAACTTATCAAATTTGAGCAGGTTGTCTTGTCAGATGAGGCCAAAATGAAATGGAAAAACTTATCAAATAAAGAGTTGGAGATCTTGTCAATATGAATAGTTACTTTTGGAAATGGAAACTAATCATTTTGATAAGATTGTCAGGGCAAAATGATAATAATAAACCTAAACAATATGAAAAGCTACATATATCAAAATGAATAGTTATGGGATCAAAAATAAATGAATAGGGATTTGATTTCAACAAAATTGATAGTACAAATTTAGAGTGTACACAGGCAATGACGGATAGTGTGTTTTTCTATTCTTGTTTGGTCGCAAGTAGCCCAAATTGACTGCATGGTGAGAACTCCGGCAGCAATGTGACAACCCTGCATCCAAGAAATATTTGCGATAAATATGGCCAGGTAAAAGGGGTAATTTCCATCCTATTAACTTTTAAGGGTGGTCTTAACCCTGGAATTATGGAAACAAACAAAATTTGGGCCAAAAAACCTGTTTTTGGGGGATTATTTCCAAAAGTTGAGCATTTTTGCCCACATTTGGCCTCACAGATGGATTCATCAAGTCATTTCCATTCTAATATGTATACCTTTATATACTTTAGACCAACAATTTAGAAGTTATGAGGCCAAAAATTTTCCATAATTGCAGGGTTAAAACCACACCTAGCCTCACTCTTCCAAGCATTGGGCTATTTCTGTTGAAATCCATACACCACCATAGGGAGTGTGAATTTCAAATGGAGCTAGCTGAATGGGTGACTCCATTTGTTATCTACACCCCCTGTGTGGCAGATTAAGGTCATGTCTTCCATAGAGGGTAAATGGACTTCAAATAGCATAGCCAATTTGCTTGTTTTCCCCACCTCACTAAAATTACATCTTCTATCGATCTACACACTATATTTTCATATTAAGTCATATTTCTGTTGTTCTTATAATTTCATGTGAAATGCATGAAAATTTTCTGCTGATAAAGAAAATTACCCACTTTTACTGATTGTATAGTACTGTGAATACAAAATTATCCTTAGTCGTCCTGTTTGCTTCGTTTACTCGCACTCTCTTCTTTCTTCTCGCCATCCTTTTCATCAAGACTTTTCCTCTTGGCTCCTACCGTGACCTGATTGGTGTCAAAGTGGAATTGTATGACGATACAGGTCATGTTGTCGCAACCGGTGCCGTCCCCACTTGTGTCCGGGGCTAGACAAGCGTCGAACAACTACGGAGAAAAAAGGGGTAAATTTGCTACGATTAGAGGCATTTATATGCAGAGTGTTTTGTAGTGTTGTATTGCACTCCATGCACCAATTGTAGTGCATTGCACTATATTTTTGGGTAGACTTAATTGCTGTACCGATCACCCCAAAGGTTTTTTATATGGCATACTAAAATGCTTTCTTTAAAAGACTGGAAAAGAGACTAGGAAGTACGGGAAACCAGTTTCCTGGGAAAGTGTATCGGTCATACCTGATGAAGTGCTCCAATGTGAAGAACTGAATATTGCAAGTGAGTAAAAACTTCACCTGATTTTTTCACTTGAACAAAATGGATATAATCAACAAACACCAATTGTGCTCAATGGGCATCCTGAAGTGTTCAAGGATTAGCCATGCCAGGGCCCGGTGGGGTCATTCCCTGGCAGGGGGGACACGTAGGACCGTTACCACAAGTACAAATTACCCCCTTCGCATGAGTCGATTTCAAGGACAAATCATGAAATTTTACCCCCTTTTTTACTCCAAAACAAGGACAAAATGGTACTCTGAACACCCCTATTTTTTTAGATTCCGAGGACACATTTCCTATTTTGACCCTATTTCAACATTTCAAGGACAAGGCTTTTATGAATGTTTTTTGCAGTAATTAACAGGGCATCACTGAATTCAAGTACATGTAGTACCCCTTGCATATAAATTGCCTATTGCAAAATTTCTGTGAATCTATGCTAAGGCTACGTACGAACCGAGAACAATATTGATCATGGGATGAGTACGAAGTAGGAAACCAAATTTATTCCTTATTTATCTGGCCAGCTATCCACGGGATCGGGAGAAAATAATAAGAACCCCTTTTTTCAATTTCGTGGACATTTGTGCGATAAAACATCCCTATTTTTCCAATTTCACAGACAAAATTGTCCATGGACAAGCCCTAAAAATTACCCCTTTTTCCATGATTTTGGTAACGATCGTGCGGTCAGTATTGCAAGTTGAGTGACCCCACCGGGTGCCAGGGTATATAGCTACTGTATAGCAGGAAATTTTCGCCAAAGTTTAATTTTTGTGCTTGTCATGATCTAACATGCAGCCGCACAAATCTTAAACCCCGCAAAGATATTTATTACACTCAGTACTATAAAGGAGTGTTTCGTGATCCTAGCATCCTCTTTTTCAGTAGATATCCATGCGCAAAAATCTTTTTCCCACAATTTCAGTGGATTCCGATTTTGCGTTTGCATCTTTGCTGAGTTATACATGATTATGTGTATTACACTGCCCCTGTGCCCCATAGACAATGTGTTGTAATTTCGTTCTGGTATACCAGAACGAAATTCAAATTTCACAATATCTTTGCTAAACGAATTAATCTGCAAGAAATTTTTTTACATAAGCATTATGTAGCCAGAGATTTCCAGTGATACAAAAATCTCAACTTTTTTTGAGAAAAGTGGTGGGATGATGCTGTGGATCACGAAATGTCCTTTTAATGTGAATATATTTCGAAACAAGAATTAAGCACCCACTAAACTGTTAAGAATTGATAAAAATTGCACAAAATTTACACAGTGAAAATATCCCACTAAACAGTTCTTTAGCACTATCAACTGCTGAGGCGACTGGCTTGTCCCATACAGGGCTATTCCAGTTGAAATCCATACCCCCATGGAAGACATGACCTTAATCTCCCACACACAAGGGGTGCAGATTTCAAATGGAGTCACCCATTCAGGTATATAACCCTATTTGAAATTCATACTCCCTGTGCGGAAGATTAAAGGTCATGAATTTCAACTGGAATAGCCAATACCGTAAAGATTCGCTTAATGGCGTTATGGGCTCCCTTGACATAACTAAAAGTGCCATCCCATACAAAATCCCACAACTAAATAAGGGCACATACCCTTTAATTCTTATTGGGATTTCAGAGGAGTGAGCAGGAAATTTACAGATCCCTACTTACCTCTTGACATATAGCTGATAATTGATACGTTTCTCCTTTCTCGTTCTCTTGTCCGATGCGTTCTAACACAAAGTCTATTACTTCTTGGCTCGACATTACATTCCTATATGAAAGAAATAACAAAACATTTCCAAATGCTGGTGTATACTTGGTGTAAGATAATCATGGGTTAGACTAGAGTAAAGACTCCATTGAGGAACAGGGTTCGGTTTTTGCCGGCAAAAACCTGTTTTTGCCGACAAAGTGGCAATAACTGGCAAAAACCTGTTTTTGCCAGTTTTTGCCTGGTTTAAACCGGCAAAAATGGCAAAAAACTTATGTATAGTCACTCAAATATTAACAAGTACACAGAAAGCTCATAAACAGTAAACATACAACTTTTAATGAATCATTCAACATATTTTTTGTCTCATCAAGTCCTTAAAATGAAAAAGTTTTGAATTTGATATGCCAGATTTCAGTTAAATGCACTAAGTGAGCAATGAAAATGCATGCCTTTAATTTCTTAATATGTTATTTTAAATTACAAAATCTAGCCTTGTTACACTCCGGAAAATAATTTTTTAATTTAATAATTCATTTTGAAATCAAAAATCTGAACTTTAAATCACTTTTTTAGTTTTGCCATTTTTGCCGGCAAAAACTGGCAAAAACTGTTTTTGCCAAGCGGTTAAAACCGTGGTTAAAACCGTGGGTTTTTCCACCTGCGAACCCTGTTGAGGAATTACGTAGCTTACGGAATAAAGCTGTATAATCCTCCAAAAGAAGATTCCTATGCTTGGCTTATTTTGTGCAGTTTTACACAAAGGCCAAGGATAACCTTAAATAAAAGTGCATATTCCCACATGACCAGCCCAGCGGGTCAGTTGCCTTTTGAAGTCCAATGGTATCAGACGCAATGTAAGAAAGTTATACAAGCAAGTTTCAGTAAAAGAGCAAAACTTTGTGTTAAACCCAAATGTTGGTAATTAATGATATTTTGAATGTTCTCAGATGAATTCCTGAAATAATTCCTACTATTTCCTTGATACAGTATAAAACTCTGTATATTTTCCATAAGCCATGTCTAACTACCTGATTTAATGTGCCAAGAAATGTGCCTGTCTTTGTTTTGAGAAACTGGTAATTAATACTAATACGGTGGAATATTGTTCTGTTTTGTAGATTTAACCATCAATAGTCCACAAATTCACACAAGTGCACACCATCATATACCAGTGGTGCTTTGTATAGCTGACAGGTATGTCATTCAACATGCACTGTTGGTGCTTTGTACAGCTGACAGGTATGTCATTCAACATGCACGTTTCATACACTCTTAGACAGCAAGAACCAATCAGAGCTAGCGTTAGATTGTGCATTGATTGTGTATAATAATGTGCACACCGCATACTACGCGCAGTGCTTGCACACACGTTCACATCGCGTAGGCTTGATTCATTTTTCGGGTGGGTTGATGCATACATTTATATCTGGTTCTATTTTTAATGATAGTTTTGTTATAAAAACAGCAAAAATCACATCTTTTTTCTTCTCATACGTATGAAATAGGTTTAACGTGTATTACTTGTTGCTCGAGATATGAGACAAAATAATGCATTTGCGCCGATGTTGATGCATCTAATGCACTCCCCCCCCCCCCCTTTCGGGGCTTGTGCAATAGATGCATCAACATTTTGTCTAATTTATCTTCCAACAAATATGCATTCATGAACCTATAACTGTTACATATATATTGCACCATTGCGACATAACACACCATTGTTTTCAATATCAGGTAATCCCGTTGAAATTTCACACTCCCTGTGTGCGAGATTAAGGTCACGTCTTCCACAGGGGGTGTATGGATTTCAACTGGAATAGCCCTTTGTACTCACCATATTCCATCACAGGCTATCACCATGAATTGATCCATGTCTTGTAATGAGGTAGTCTCTATGTCTGGGAATGCACTGATCATTTGTTCTTCTGGAGGTAGATCTGCATTTAACTTGTAACAATGATCACCTGCATTTATGAAATATGAAAAGTAAGCCATGTAAGTTTCATCCATATCATAGGTATGTACCTTAATAAACTTACAACAATCATATTTAAGGCAAGTGGGAGCCCTCAGGCCATATTATTCCAGTGTTGAAAGGTGAGTAATGGTGAATTCAACGGACAAAGACACAGAACACATCAACTATCAATAAATGATACAAGCGGATATATACCTTGAATATATGAACAATTTCAAAGAAAAAGAGCTAAAGTACACTAACTTGACGTGGGAAAACAAGTAAAATACAGACAGCCTTATTTTGAACGCTGCATACCATATACTTACCTATTGCCCTGGAAAGATTAAGGCCCCCATTGACACGTCCATCAGGCGTTACTTTGCCCCCAGCTTTCTCTATTCTGTTAAATTCTACCTCGTCTTCAGGTTTGTGGTCAAACGACAGGTCCATAGCTTGGCCGCCTCTGGAAAGTACACACCTGGAGTCGCCTGCGTTTGCTACTATAAGGTGTTTGTTGCGTAATAGGGCTACCACAGCTGTACAGCCGCTGTCACTGCCGGGCTGATGGGTTAGAAAATAAGCGATATTAATGGCTTTCATTATTAGTCACATGTTTGAAGTAGGATAGTCACAATTCAAGTATAGAGGTTAGCTTGCAGCACTGCATTATTGGGTTAATCCACTTGAAACACCCTCTTATGGACATGACATGACCTTAAACTCCTATACAATGAGTGTAAGATTTCAAATGGGAGTCACTCATTAACCCTAACCCCCTAAGGGCTTTTTGGCGATGGGAAGTGAAAGAAGGAAAGAATAAAGAGAGAAAAGAAAGAAAGAAGTTGTTTGCTCTGGGTGGGATTCGAACCAGAGACCCCTCGCATGCCAAGCACTCGGTCGGCGACACTTGTCTTGCCACGGGTCTTGGGCTTCGCTGGCCAGCGAAACCGTGCCTATATATATCACTTAGGGCGATTGCGTCATCACAGCACGTGGGATGCACGCACGAACAGCGCATATATCGAGTAGTATTTTGTAGTATACATGCGGGTTAGGGTTAAGGAAGCCTATACTGAGTTTCGATAGTGGCAACCTAACCCTAACCCCCTAAGGGCTTTTTGGCAACGGGAAGGGAAAGAAGGAAAGAATAAAGAGAGAAAAGAAAGAAAGAAGTTGATTGCTCTGGGTGGGATTCGAACCCGAGACCCCTCGCATGCCAAGCACTCGGTCGGCGACACTTTGCCGGCCAGCGAAACCGTGCCTATATATGGCCATGCGTTTTGAGTTGGGGGATTTTTGCCGGACATTGCATATTTTTAGGAAATCGCGCCATTTTTGTTTCGAATAAATTATTTCAATACCTGTACATGCTACTATAGGCAAAGTATACATATTCTGAAAGGAAATTTCATGAGGAAAAAAAAAATGCAGTTATTTCTGATGTAGGGGTAGTACTAAGAAATATATATGAAGTTATAAAGGGAAAAATTTAAAAAAAATAACCAAAGATCAAGTGGTCCTATTTTTAAAATGTCTTGTCCTACATCAAAACAGACTCCATTTTTGCATTCCCCACATCAAAAGCTTTCAGAAAATATATATGCTACCTGTTATGGTCCTCAAATTGCGCAAGGGTTAAAAGCGTGCCATTCAAAAAAACAGCTGAATTTGATGAAATTAACAAATTATGTTCTGTCTAGAAAAATTAACTTTTCTAAACTTGTACAAGAATGTCATACATATGTATATAAATTCAAGTTAACATTACAACAAGTTATTCACAGTAATTTGAAATTTCTTGTCCATAATGTGAAGTTTGGTATATGATATCACATCAGTCATCAACAGGATTTAAAATTTTAAGTTTGACTGCTTTGCAGAATTTCAGATCTGTATGTTTGTAAGTCAATCCCAACATATAAAACAATTTCTTTTGGAATGACTACCTCCTGGGAAAGTTTCTGGTACAAAATTACTTTGTGGTAGAAAGATACAGGTAGGCCTACCGGTACAAAGAATCGCAAAAACTGAGGTGAAGTCAGTGCTAATTTTACACATGCTCAACTGATGTACACTGAAGTTGACTTAAATACTAGTCCTTTGAAATTGTGAAGACTAAGGGGGTTAGGGAGTTGAGCCCTCAATGAGTTAGTTAGCTAACTCAACCCCCCAAAAGAAACTTTGACTCCCCTAAAACCAATCCCTTCCCAAAGAAAATTTCACCCCCCCCCCCCAATAGTGTAAAATTGAAAATTGGCCTGGTAAACACAAATTTTCACCTTAATTTTGGTCTTTAATATAGTGTACAATTATTGACATCTTTTTGTGCAATAATCACACCGGGCAATCAGTCACACAGGGTAAGATGATGACCACCAGGAATTTGTTTGTCTTTGCCCCCTCAGAAAACTTACCTTGATGCGCCACTGAACATGTAAAATACCCAGACCCCCCCCCCCCCCAAAAAGGATTTTTAGCAAGACCATGTGCATGTAGATTAAGAAGGTTATGTTTGTATCTTAAATATTTAAATCTAACAGTGTAAATCAAATCAGAAATGCAATCCTGATAAGTTTTCGTAAACTTCACCAGAAAAAGAGCATATCCTGAGCCGGCATTTCCGAGCAGGCATATCGTGAGCCGACTCCACCCTGGCTAATTAATTTAATTAAAACCCTAAAACTCAAAAGATTACACATTCAGGATACCTAATAGTATTCAGGCTTAATATTTTACTTTTTAGCAATTTTACTAATTTGGGGCAAAAAGGCACATCTGAAACAACATGTAAATAAGCTGGAGCAAACATTAACACAAAAGTGCATATTATGGGCCAGCATATTATGGGCCGACTCCACCCTGACATTTTTTTCGTTAAGCTGCTGTAACTTTTGAAGTACACATACTATGTTAAAATTTAAGGTACCAATTTGAAGCACTCACTAAGAGCTTTAATTTGGTATATAATTTGCCTATGTAGGTATCTACAGTAATTAAACAATTCAACATTTATGCAAAAAATTCTGCGCAAATGTCCGGGCTCCAGCCTATGAGACCCCCAACTCATAACGCATGGCCATATATCACTTAGGGCGATTGCATCATCACACCACGTGGGATGCACGCACGAACAGCGCATATATCGAGTAGTATTTTGTAGTATACAGGCGGGTTAGGGTTAAGGCAACCCCATTTGAAATTCATATTTCTTGTGTCGAAGATTAAGGTCATATCATCCTTTGGGTTGTATGAATTTCCCATTGTATGTTAGTGTGTAGTAACTAAATCTTGGGTACAACATGTATATCACAATTTTTTTTCCATAATCAAGTACATATCTTACCTCCTCTTTTTCCCCTGTCTGAAGAAATGGACCTTCCTCTTCTTCTTCCTCTTCGTCCTCCTCCTCCTCATCTTCATAATCCTCTTCATCAACATCCTCATCATCAGAATCATCTTCATCGAATTCCTCGTCATCATCATCTGCCTCCTCCTCCTCGTCTGTTGCTTTGGTTTCACCATCTACTTTTTGTGACTTTTCTTCTGTTTTTGTTTCTCCTGGAAAACAAAACGAAACAAATATATAGACCAGATAAGTACAATGTTGAAGAAGATGTTGTGATGGAATGAACAGCTATAATGCTGCATGCTCAACAAAAGATTCTAAAAAAAAGTGACAAAGTGACAAAAGGAGAAGGTGGTTTTAGCTCCAAGGATGGCAGTACCACACAACAGCAGTTGCCGACTGGCACAGAATCAAAATAAGCTTCCATATAAGCAGAATTTAGTAATCTAGGCCAAAATCTACTATTTTTCACATCCACAATACCGTAAAGATTCGTCTGATGGCGCATATGGGGGCACTTGACGTAAGTGGAATTTTAGGCACAACCTAAAAGTACCCTCCAGATGATCCTCATAGTTGCAGTGTTATCATTCAATCGATAAAAAAAAAAAAAAAAAAAAAAGCGCAGTGATTTATAGTGCGCTACGCACAGGCACAACGCCTAGACGTTGATCCCCAAGCCTCAGCACACTTTACAGGTTGTCGCTGACCACTACGGCCCACATCATTCCACGAACCATTAAACAACAAATCAGGGACTTTGCTGCTTCAAGAGCGCACACCCTAGACATTCCACAAATAACCATCGCAACCAGGATCAGCTCCCCGAGTTTCAGACGGGTTACAACGAGACAAATTAGCAGTGAGTTCCTTGTCCAGGGATTTCAAGCTAACTCAATTTTTCTTTCCACGTGAGCGTACTAGGCACCGCCAGGGTTCGAACCCACAACCTCTCGCACCACAGTCGAACGCCTTATCGATTGAGCTAACTTGACTGATAAATGTGCACGTTCAGTGTGGGTTTTTTTCTAGAATTCAAAGTCTGTGACAATGATTTTGAAGCTTAGGCCTAAGCCTAGTTTTAGCAAGTTTAAGCTTCCATTCATATTTTCACTGCTCTGCTTCATGCTCACAGCATGTAGACTATCTTCATCCAGTTCATCAACATGTTGTTGGAAGCGTATATCGCTTCTGATTCAGTCCTTTTTGGCCACAATTTCTCTGCTTCAGTGCTTGCTGCGCTTGTTTTGTTTTCACCTGTTCGCTGGACTCGCGGTGTTGGCATCGGCAAAACAAAATCAGTCTCTTCTACAGTCTTAATGTCGCACTTGGCAGTGATGCATTGTAAACAGCAATATATTATTCAATCGAAAAAAAGAGATTTTAAATGACTATTGTCTGTTCAGTAGTAATAAAAGAAGACCATTAGCCGGGCAATAGTTCATTTTTGACGTAATTCTTAAAAAGGGGGTATAGCTAATTCAATGACAGCACTTTTAACCACTTACAATGACAGGAATCTATATATTAGGTATATTATATACTGATACAATTTGAGGTACATACCGGTTTTCTTGTCCTCTTCCTCCTTTGTAATGACAGCATCCCCATTGCATGTAGCACCACTTTTCTTCTTGGCATCCCCCTTCTCATTTACAACACCATCACCTTCTCCACCCCCTTCTTCCTCCTTCTTAACCTCCTTCCCATTTGAGTCCCCATTTGCTTTTAACACTTGAGTTGCCACCCGTCTGGGGACTTTCTTGTCCGCACTCCCATCATGCGATCCCTTTGCTTCAGTTCTACTCTCAACATCCCCATTTGCTGATGATGATGAAGAGGATGATGACAAGCATTCGGCTTTGTCTTTTAAAATGCCGTCTTCTTCTCCGAGATCTTCGTTTGGGAATGTAGGTGGCTTCTTCCTCACCATAGGTGAGAGCAAGTCATTTCTGTCTAATTTTTGTCGGAGGGATCGTGTTTTGCTTGGTTCATATTGGTACTTTGCTAACAGATCATTGAGGGGGAGGTTGGCTTCCTCTTGGAGAGCTTCTGCTTCGTCCTCGTCAGCTGAAATACAATGTTCAGATCGATAACTTCAATTATGTGAAAAAAATATGACAATAACTATAGGGCTCAACCGATTATCGGATGAGTTTATATTAAGCTTAGTGCCCGTCTGGAGGATTCCGTGTCGGATATCCCCGACCAGCGTGGCTAGAACACTGGCAAAATAGTATCCACTTCAAGCCTCAAAATAAGCAGATCTGGACCAGGAGCCACACATTTGAAAAAAAAAAAAGTAGCTTCTGGTCCTAAAATTATCCAGTGAACCAGGAACCATTTTTAAAGAGCAAAGAGTCATTTAAATTTCAATGGTACACATTAAATACAAAACCTGATTTAACTACGATACCAGGCTCTATTTAAAAACATGTAGAGCCTAGTTCATATAATTTTGGTGTGGACAGGAGCCAAAATGTTATGACCATTGGGTAAATGGCTCATGGGTGCCTGGTTATTTTGAAGCTTGATCCACTTAAATCCATTAAGGGATCTGGAATGAGCGTTTTGAGCTTTTCGACAGCATTTGTTGTGGGACATGAGAGCACATCAGACATATCGAATTGCATTCTGAATATGAAGAATGTCTTTGTGATATCAAATAATTTTCATTTTTTGAAATTTTATGACAAATTATTAAAAGTTTATATTTTTCACATTTTGATATATAATCGTCCTCGAAGTAAATTTGATAAATTTAATGATATATTCTTAAAGTGTATGTAGCAATAAGCTGGGAGGAAAAGCCGACGATCAATTGAAAATTTTAACGTCTCATATTGAAGATATGGATTTTTTCCCAAAAAGACCTAATTTTTGTTGGTGTTTTGGGGAAAAAAATCCATATCTTCAATACGAAAGGTCAAAATTTTCAATTGATCGTCGGCTTTCATCCCACCTACATACACTTTAAGTTCATATCATCAGATTTATAAAGTTTACTTGAGTATTGTTAAATATCAAAATATCAATTTTAATGATTTGCCATAAAATGTGTATTACATTGCTAATTTCAAAAATCCAAATTATTTGATATCAGAAGGCCATTCTTTGTATTCAGAATGTAATTTGATAAGTCTGATGTACTCTTATGTCCCACAATAAATACTGTCCAAACGTTCATACCCCTTCCCCTAATGCATTTTATATATAATATTGAGCTATTCAGTTGAAATCATACTACCCCAATGGAAGATGTGATCTTAATCTCCCACAGGGGGGTGTAGATTTCAGATGGAGCCACACCATCAGATAACACCATTTGAAATTCACACTCGCTATCATAGAGACCAAAGTTTTCTTGGACTTTATTGATGTAATGCTTTGTCAACAATTTTCCGATAATGAAAACGGAATTCAGTGTTTTGATGGAACACCAATTTATGTCATAACTTCTTGGAGAAGTGTCATTTTAAGCATTGCTTGGCCTTAAACACTCAAAATTCATGCTAAAAATAATGGTCTGTGTACGTTGAGGGTGAAATTTGGCAATTTGAAAACTGTTGGAAACTGGTATTGCAATTCACAAAATGGAATTTGTCTTTTAGAACACGGAAAACTTTGGTCTCTAGATCATTTGTGGAAGATTAAGGTCATGTCTTCTTCCATTGGCCTTTTCGAAGTTATGGCTTACACCTAAGGAGGGCTGTCTATAATCTGGGTAGAACCCTGCAAATTCAAAAGACTTTACCCACTTTGTGCAGCGCCATCCTATATTTGTGTCCTCCATATCTCGAAAAGGCTAATAGGGTTGTATGGATTGCAACCAAAAATAACCCATTATAATACATGGTAACCAATTCAAGTAAATAGTGCTTGCCGTACAAGACTAAAATTTGAAAGGCCTACATGCACATACCTGAATCTGATAGTTTGTCAAGACCAGCTATCTGTTTCAATTCTGAGATTACAGATGTCTCTTTCAGTGTGGCATCAAACTCCATGAAGGCATTTTCTAATGCCTTTCTCAGTTTGCCCTCCTTGTATGCTGTCTGGTTACGAATGCACTCTGGCAGATGCTGTGAACAGTATGCTGCTACTTCGGAACCTAGGGGAGGAAAAAACGAAAAAAGTTTATAAACTTATGAGAATCATTACGAGAATCGATTCTGTGATTCTTGTCTACTGTAAATATAGGCCCCGAGTAAAGGTACGGGTAATCGGGTATGTGCGGTGGTCAAGGGTCACCTTTCCAGGCTCCCTGACAGTTTTTTTAAAACCCATATTTGTATCAGGATCCAGTTTTTAAGCCTCAAACTCTGACAAATGCAACCATTACCCTCAAATTAGACCCACATTTTATTTATATTTATAAAATTTCAGTTCATCAAGCCCTAATTTGCGGGAAAATCAGTTCTTGGTTCCCAATGTTTGGCATGGTACACAGACTACACACACACCTACCAAAACTTGTAAGCTTTGTGCCTCCTTCATGCATTTTGCAGAAATTCACTCAAATCTAATTTTTTTTCCGGAAGGTAAATACTGTATATTAAACCTGTGGACATTTTTGTAAAATTGGTAAACAAACTGGTTTCAAATGGGGCTTCATTTTGAAGAGAAAAAATGTACCAAAGTTGAGGATTTGCTTCAAGGAAAAGTATTCGATCAGAAGAGACAATTATATGGCTTGCATGCTTTCACAAAACTTGACCACCCACCCGGAAGTAGGTACCAATACTTTACCTCCATGGCCATCGTAGACAGCAAACATTGAAGTTTCTTCATCTAATTTGAGTATGCAGTTGTGGGCATCCTGGAACAAAATCAGACAGAAAGCAAGAGTCATTATTGGAATATCATCTTCCCAAACAAATAATATCAGGAGTACAGAAATAAATCAAATATTGGAACTTACGTTTCGCTAACACAACGTTTCGTCCGAAACCATCGGACATCATCAGGTGACTGAATTAGGTCGGTTGGTCATGTGAGAGATGGCGATCAATTCCCTTCAGTGCCTGGTCCCACGCATGTGAGAGTTGAAAGCGTAGTCGTGCTGTTCTGTTTAGCGACAGGTTTTGGACTCTCTCCCAGACGGCTTCGCGCACACCCCTTTCAAACCCAGCGTTTCAAAGGTATGACACGTGACCAATCGACCTAATTCAGTCACCTGATGATGTCCGATGGTTTTGGACAAAACGTCGTGTTAACGAAATGTAAGTTCCAGTATTTGATTTATTTCTGTACTCTTGATTTACCAACTGGATGAATAATCTACACTCAAGATAAATGATATCAGCTTCTAAAATTTATAGAGGATATTGTACAGATGTATGGGTGATAACATGAAAATCCATGTTAAAAAAAAATCTTACTACATTTGTACAAACAGACAAATTGCAAACAGGAGCAAATGCATAGCGACATTCCTGTGTGCAATACAATTCAACCCAAGGTTGTATTGGTGCCCTTGCCCAGGACTGACTCAGTGTAATCTCTGGGCAATTTGAGACTTTAAAAAAAAAAGGTTTGCAGTAATTAAAATTTCTGTGTTTAGACTCTTCAAAACCTACATTTTTATGCAATCATGTCTGATGGAATTTGATACTGACATTTTTGAACTGGAAGGGATGCTTGCAAATAATTTGGGTTCATGACCACCATGCCTACTTATGAATGCGATTGCAGGCCCATTCATTGTTAAAAAATTACCATGTTGGACAGAATCGATAGAAAGAAGCCTCCCCACGAATGTTTACTCACTCTGGTAAGGGTATAATCAAACACCACTCATGTCAAGCAAATTTCTTGTCCCTAGTCTCAAAGTATGCCAACTGTTCGAAATATAACCCCAAGCCAAATTTAAAATTATTCTGAAGGCCATTTAACGGTGCCTCCATGATGTTAAAATTGTTGGTCAATAGTTATGCATAAGGCAGCTATTTGTTATGCATGGGACAATGTATTGTGTAGTTTATGAATCAAGATTGAATCTCAAAATTGGAACTTTTTTGATTCTCATCAAAGTAGTCTCATAAAAAAAAAATGGGTGATGTTTCAAAAAGCTTAGGGTACCAGCTGAATTGAAGCAGCTAATCCTCCTGAGCATTTTGAAAAATGAGACAGTGCCGGCCAAAAACTACGCATAAGAGGGATTTCGACAATTATGGGGGTTTTCTTTGCTGTTTGTTGGAGATAATGATTATTTACATGATTTTGGGTCCCCTGGATATATTTATGCAATTTTTACACAAATAGTATGTTTTGATGGCAAGTTTAAGAGCCAATTTAGGATGTGAGCGTGAGGGCGCTGTTCAGCCTAATAGCTGTTACGTGTCCTCCCTGCTAAAATTGTATCATTTCTTATTATCACATCAAAGTTACTGATAAATAACAGCATCCTTCCAAATTTGAACTCGCCACCTGATTTCACTTGTGCGTGGTACCCAATTGAAAATGTGTAGAGGCGCTTCCATTGACTTATGTGATACAAAGTTTGTTGACCCCTGAGCAGGCACCCTTTGCAGCACTGTCTGGCGCATGCTCCCTATTCCAAAGATCATTGCGGAAACTCAAGGCCAGTTCACTAAAATCATCAGAATGGGTCACTCCTGCTCAAGTTACCCCCCCCATGACGTACCATCATATGCCCCCTCCCCATCAATTTGAAAAGTTAGAAAATCAAATAGGAAAATGACCACAAAACGGCCTGTGCCCCCCCCCCAGCCATCATACTCGACATGCCAACCCCCAGTCATGGTTGGTGCGAATCGTGCGATGCCCCCCAATACTGACGACTCGGACACTCTATGCTACTACTCCCACCCCAGAATCTTAATACAAAACATTAACAAAAAATTTTTTTTTAAAGAATCTATGGGATTATAAATATTATAATAATTAAAATGACATGTAATTATCATTATTCAATCATTTAGAACCATTGAAGTTTATCCTGCAAATCAATTTCCCATGCATATTATAGGCATCAGCATCTATCATAGCAAACATCTGCTAGCGCTATGCATGATGCCCGGATAGGAATAGGAAAGGTCAAAATTTGCATCTTCCCCCGACTCATAGTCGGAACAGAATGAGAATCTATCCCAGCATCCACAGCATGAGCCCATTCAATGCAAACCATGCCCGTTTACACAGTTCACTCACTGGCAAAAGTCGCTGAATTCATACTACACAAAGTCCCCAGTTCACTCACTTTTGGCGCAAGGCATCCATCCAATCTCATAAAACCAAACATTTTTATGTGCAAAGAACTGCCTTCCTTCACCGTGTGCTCAATTTAACTCACCACTCTACTCCGTTATTTAGATATTTGGATAGTAATTTTGGCAAAAAATTAGATTAGAAATCGTCACTTTCAAACCCACTAGAAAATTGCCAAAATTTGCCATGAAAACATGCGATTGTGCGAATCATCTGACCTCTTCCGGGTTAGGCCAAGTAAAAAATAAAACATGTTTCACGTCCGGGTTTTCGAAAAAAAGGAGGAGGAGGCGGGTTTTATTTTCTATTTTTTATCGCAAAATTGGTGTAAATACCCATACTTAGAGCTGTTTTAGCGTACCGTATACAATAATGCCTGGAAAAAGAAGGAGGCCCTTTTTTATTTGTTGTTCTGAGAGTTACACCCCCTCCAATGAGCACAAAACATTCCTAAAATGTTTCTTGTATCTTAACAAGGCTATTAATAGAAAGCATTCCAACTTCCTAGACATATTTTTTGAAAAGTTATAACTGAATTTCAAAAAATGAAAAAAAAATTGAGTAAAGCTGATTTCATACTTTCCTGCCGCTTGCCGCTTTGCGCTCTGAAGAAGATTTTACTTCACTGCTTAATCGCACCAAAAAACGCTTAGCGGTGACGGTGGCGAGCCGATATATCGATCACTCCGCCGCTTTGCCGCGGCGGCAGCACCGCTGGGAGTTGAATTCAAGTCAACTCGGAGCGGTGCCGCTCTGACGTATGAGAACAAAATACGATTTTGGAGCGGTGCTGAGCAGCAAGAGTGGCTTTCAGAGTCATACCGCTGCCGCTCAGCGGTGTGCCGCTCCGCTTGTAGAAAAGTACAAGCGGCATGATGAAGCGTCATGCCGCTCAGCGGCAAGCGGCAGAAAGTATGAAACCAGCATAAACCTCAAAAAAGGAAGCGGGAGGGGACGTGAAACATGTTTTTTTTTTTTTTTTTTTGCCTTATTATGATGAAGTTTAACCTTTTGACTTGACCTTGTAATGTAAGCTTAGGAATTGTTTCTAACTCAATCTAATTCTCCAGAATTTCCAAAATGGCGGCGGGTGTGCGATTTCCCTAGGCTAGACATGATCACATTTTGAACATGTGAGGGCGGGCTTCATTAAGCTTACTTGTGCACCAAGATCCTGTCTTAACTGTGTAATCCAATAGGAAAATGAAGAAAATTTGGATTTTGACCCTCAAAACTCCAATGTAGCATGATTTTTAGAAAATCTGCATCTGAATAATATTTGATACTATACCTGATCTCATGTACCAATACCTTGTGTATTGGTACATGATTCGGCGGGTATACTTCAGCAATAGCGAATAAGTGGTCGTTTTTTACTCTTTTCAAAACGTCACATGTACACCAAATACAGCCCCCAAAATGGTCTACTTTTAGCGTGCCTTAACTCCGAAACAGTTTAGTCAAACTTAAAAATGCGATCCCCAACCCTTTGCTTACCTTGGATGAATTTGCAGTATTTTCCGCTAGCTCCGTGTTGAAAAATGTCCGGTACTTGCCCGGTACAAACATAGAAATGGCCACATTTGCTTCAGTCCTGGTATGAATATTTCTTCCGTAATCCAATGGTTCCAACGTGGGCATCACGATGATAGTCTCCTACACAACCAGATTGTGTCGGCCTGGCCTTCGTCGATCCTAAAAGTGAGGACAGCGTGAGCTCTTACCTGCGTAAAAGTCTGTTCGACAAAGGCAATAAGGATGATTGACAGCGCCGTTCATTGGGCGGAGCCATTATATTACGTCATGACAGCAGACAGGTTGCGCTGTTCTCTGACCTTGACTGTTCGTCACGTAGACATACCGTGACCTGGGTACACGATACAAAGCTGGGGGATGCGACTGCGCCGCCATTTTGACACGCGGTATCTACTCTTCAGATAAATTACTTTTGGTGAAGTTTTATATCAAACAATTTTCGATAACGGATTTCTACTAGGATTTCAATTTTTTATTAATGAAGGTGCATGTAGTTTTGAGGAATAACACGGGATGTTTCGAGTTTTATTTCAACTGGTGGTGTAGGAAGGTGAGTGAATTCGTGAATGAGGCCGGGGATTGAGGTTTCGTTGTTTCAACGATCCGATAGTAGGATACTAAACGTAGGCTAAAATGTCTAATGACGCCATGTTTACATGAAAACATTAGCTGTTGCGAGGTCAGTGTCGTTGAATTCGTTACCTAAATTCCTTTCAGGATATTCTGATTTCACTTATTTATGATGTGTACGAAAATTCACCATATAAACTCAAAAGTGTGAATGCAAGCTGTTATTGCTGACAATAGAAACATTGTTGCAAAGTCATTAAAAACAGGTATGTATTACAGACGTCCTTTGGCCGAAACGAGATACAGGCCAGTTAGGCAGTCTAATTTGATACTATCAAGTAATGAAAGCCACATTTCATGAAACATTTGCGAAAGTTTTGTAAAATGGCCCTTCGTGCTCAAAAATTTAGCCATAAAATACATACACACATGTTATGACATAGGAAGCCATTGATAATGCTGGGACACACAATTTGGCCCATTTTGGGACATTCAGCGGAATTTCAGGCGAGCATACTTTTCCTCATAACATTGCCAATTATAGGCCTACATACATGATTGACCCCTCATTTTTTAAGTTAAATGATTCTCTTTTTAATGAAAGCAATTTTAGATGAATTTATTAAATTTCAAAATTTTATGAACATGCCTACCTAGGCTATGGCGAGAGAGGCTGATATTGCGCAGGTAAGGAATGATCATGGTATGGAGGTATATTTATATTAATTAATAAATGGAGAATGATCGCCATATTTCTAGTCTATCATTAATTTTATTTGTAACAGGTCCGGTATTTTTTTATATGCCTCCGAAAAATATACTCCTCAATCATGTCAATGATTCAATCATCATGTCCATGTCCATGTCTGTGAATCCGCAGCGCGCGCAGCTGAGGTCACAAACAAAAATGTACAGCAGCAAAATTAACAGTGCTACGATATATTGGAAATGCAAGCCACCCTGGCAAGCCGTTAGTGCAAGCACCCAACCAATGCAACTCATGAACTGCAGTGCATGTGTGCTGCGTTCATGCAGTACGAGGAAAACTGCAGTGCATGAATGCAACATGCAGTGTACCGGTACTTCATTATACTTCGAGACTCGGCATTTTTGCAAATTGCCGGGAAATTCATACCTCTTGAGCCAGTCTCCATCCTTGCATTGCACACGCTCCGTAACTCAAATTCTCTGCCCCACCATCCTCTGACACCTTCTCTAGATTCGGTTCGGATAAATAAGCGCCCATTATTGAAGATAATGTCTTCTAATTCGAGATAAATCATAGGCTTTACTACGCGGTTTCATAGTTTAGATTTTCTCATGAATGAATAACCTGTGACCCGGAAATGATTTTCTCACGTGGTGAGTGGTATAGTCTCTTTACTACATAGAAATTGTACGATTACAATATAGCGTATCATGGCAATACAAATCAACGTCAATCTGCGGCAAAATATTTTTGATAAAGAGATTATTCCTTTGTTGCGGAATTCCCGTAAAAGTTGCTAGTTGGTTTTTAAAGCACCTTTGGCAGTGGTTTTTTTTTAGTGATATATCTCCAGACATGGGAATGCATTTTTTGTACCCATGCCCAAACAAATGGCTATGAAAGGGACTGTTCATAAATACTTTGTTGGGGGACTGGAACATAAAGGCACGGATGGGGGGTGAAACCTTGGGTCCGAAAAAAAGGGAGGAGGTTAAAAATAAGTCTGAATCTTTAATATGGAAGGGGGCGGGGGGGGGGGGGTCAAAAATAATTAAATGTCCAAAGCTAACGGTAAATAGGGAGCCTCCGCCTAATGTTGCGCGCTCCGCTCCCGCGAATTCCAATAAGGGAGTGTTCAGAAATACTTTGGTGGGGGGGCTGGAAAATATTTATTTTCATGTCGAAAATTTTTTAACCCCCCCATCTTCGCGAACCCAAAACTTTTTGACCCCCCCTCTTAATGGACCTAAAACTTTTGACCCCCCCATATAGGCCTAGGTTCAAAACTATTTTGACCCCCTCCGCCACCCCCCATCATAATGTACCATTCTACTAATTCAATTCTACTACCATTCAAATGGCAGAGGAAACATATTAATGGTACTAACATTTGTATTCAGCGTGCAATGAAATTGTACCCATGTCATTGATATCAAATATTTGGAATTGTGGAAATGTTTTAAAGTAGCATTTTAAGTACGGTAGGCCTATGTTTATGCAACTCAGTATTGATAAACCATACATTTATGATTGGAATCAGTGACAGTGGCGCCGGAAGCATTACAATTTAGTATTTAAAAAGTATAATGAATCCAGTACCATTTGACGACAGAATATAAAGTGAATGGTACAAAATTTTTGCCATTTGGAAACTAAACGAATGAAATTTGATGCAAAAGTGGATTAAATACGCGCAAAGCGCGCAAAAATGTGTACTTTGGTGGCTAAAATGGCCAAATATAGGCTTAATTTGGTCAGAAACACACATATAGGCTAAAGGCGTCAACATTGGGGGGATGGTTGTATAGGCCATCCCCGGGATCTACGACTATAATAATGTTTACTGGGACTTTTTGTTGCGGCGAAGCGCGCAACTTGAAACAAAACTATTTTAGCCCAAAATACAGGTGCATAGCCAGTTTTGGTCGGGGTGAGTAAAATTTCGGGGGCACAGACGAAAAAAGAAATTGCAGTTGCAAATACATATACCGTTTTTTTTTAGAATACTGTACATATGTATTTGAGCTTCCAAAAAAGGCTTTATTGGGACAAAACGCGTGCAAAAATTGTGTATTTCGCCCATGATGGGATGAATAAAACATGAAAATGTCCTTATTGTGACAATGTGCGCACACAGCGTGCAAACATTTTGTATTTTACACTATTTTGGCCCATGATCGGGTTGAATTTATATGGAAAAGGGTCTCCTTGCTCCTTTTCTTTGCCCTCCAGATTTTCTCGTTCATTTTTGTCAGAGGGGCACTTTTTTTTTTTTTTTTTTGTCAGGGGCCTTCTGCCCCTGTCTACACTACTGTCGAAATGGTGTGTTTTGCTATTAAATTGATGGGCCAGTTCACGTGATCGCGAAGCGCAAAATTTATCAATTTTACCCTATTCGCGCCCAAAACATGGTGCTTTCGATGTGCTAAAAAAAGTTGCACATGGCAATTATTGCTTTATTTTTTCTTCTATTAGGAATTTTAGGGGATGTACCCCATGGAAAAAATTAAGGGCGTGTACCCCAGTTCTCCAAGACTCCTCCGCCTAATTGTAATGCAACATGATTTAGTTGTACGTGATAATAAATTAATAATCTGTACTACATGAAACATTATAAAATTGTCAACACTAAAGAAGAGCAAAGATATTGCAGCTTTTAGTGATTTAAAGAGCTGACCAGAAAGAACTGACACAAACCTGAAAATGAATATAGACAAAAATTTGTAACATTGGATCAATTTATGTACTTTTGTTCTGGTTTCAAATTTTACACCCCCCTCTACGTGCCGAAAATATTTTTAACCCCCCTGTTCATACATCCAAAACTTTTTAATCCCCCTATTCATTTTATGACCCCCCTACATATTTCCCAGCCCCCCCCACCAGAGTATTTCTGAACACTCCCTAATGACAGTAGGCCTATTTGGATGGGGTAAATTTGGGCACTTTTCAGAGTTTTTAAACCACTATACATCCAAACAAAACCAATTCTAATTCTAATTAACTCTTTTTTATGACATTAGGGTTCCCCACTACACTTTGAAGTTGTCCCTTGTAAAATTAATCAAGCACACATCCTGGCTCACAAATATCGATTTTAATTTTTCTGAAAAAAATTGAACAAAATGCTCATTTTTGGTCAAATTTTGAGGAAATTGGACATGATCGATTATTATTTCTTCCAAATATATTTCTCAACAAATTAACACCAAATACATGTATGACTAAAAACAATATTGCTGTACGAATTGTTCAAAAAATATATTTGACCGACCAAAGTTACCCCGCTGACCGAAGTTACCCCATTTTACGGGTAAGAAAAATGAAGGAAAGAAAATAATAAACAAAACAATAAAGCAAAACAAAAAGAAAACAAAAAAAAAACAAAAAAAAAAAAAAAACAATGACTTTTTTTGTCTCATATAAACCCGGCATGATTGCTATCTTCGGTAGAGAGTCATATCATTAAAAAATCATTAAACATAAAGAAAAAAATTAGAGGTATGAATCTAGGCCCTAAATGCTATCTACAGAAGATAGCAAGGAAAGCAAAAAACATTCAAAATAATAATGTTCCAAAATAACATTGCCTAGCACACGTTCTAGATGATGATGATTCAGAAGGCAAAATGGGAGGATTCAGTGCGTAAAATCCCGGGGCCGGTAAAACAGCATTAATTTTGCGCGCGCCTAGAATAAAAATCGGCATTAGGCCGAATGCAAAGCTATAAAGAAATGTTTAAATGAAGAAGTTGACCAAAATTTAAAACGACACTTACATAGCAGAGATTATTGGGAACATGAAGGAAAGAAAATAATAAACAAAACAATAAAGCAAAACAAAAAAAAAAAAAACAAAAAAAAACAACAAAAAAAAACAATTACTTTTTGTGTCATATAAACCCGGCATGATTGCTATCTTCGGTAGACAGTCATATCATTAAAAAAATCATTAAACATAAAGAAAAAAAATAGAGGTATGAATCAAGGCCCTAAATGCTATCTACAGAAGATAGCAAGGAAAGCAAAAAACATTCAAAATAATAATGTTCCAAAATAACATTGCCTAACACACGTTCTAGATGATGATGATTCAGAAGGCAAAATGGGAGGATTCAGTGCGTAAAATCCCGGGGCCGGTAAAACAGCATTAATTTTGCCCGCGCCTAGAATAAAAATCGGCATTAGGCCGAATGCAAAGCTATAAAGAAATGTTAAAATGAAGAAGTTGACCAAAATTTAAAACGACACTTACATAGCAGAGATTATTTGGAACATGAAGGAAAGAAAATAATAAACAAAACTATAAAGCAAAACAAAAATAAAACAAAAACAAAACAAAACAAAAAAAAACAAAACAAAACAATGACTTTTTTGTCTCATATAAACCCGGCATGATTGCTATCTTCGGTAGAGAGTCATATCATTAAAAAAATCATTAAACATAAAGAAAAAAATTAGAGGTATGAATCAAGGCCCTAAATGCTATCTACAGAAGATAGCAAGGAAAGCAAAAAACATTCAAAATAATAATGTTCCAAAATAACATTGCCTAACACACGTTCTAGATGATGATGATTCAGAAGGCAAAATGGGAGTCTCTTAAAAGAGTCCTCCCATCAAAGAGAACTTGTAAGCCATCTTCTATCGTGTTTGAAGGTAATGTTTTAACATCTGATGATGATATATCAAATGGTCTTAACACGCATTTTGCAAATGTTGCAACTAAATTGATTAATGGTCTCGATAGTACAAATACGAGTAATGATAATGATCAAAAAAGAATGATAATTTTATGTTCAGGTCCATCCTTGACTTACCTCTCATATCACCTGATTTTGTTGATAAGGAAATTCGTAAAAATGAGTGCAACCAAGGCAACTGGTCTTGATGACTTAAGCTGCAGAATTCTAAAGTTAGCTCGTCCTGCAATAATTGAGAGTTTAACATACATTCTAAACCTTTCTTTATCAACAGGCGTGTTCCCATCTGCATGGAAAGAGGCTAAAGTTATTCCGTTGCACAAAGGTGGTGATCTTGATGACACAAACAACTACAGGCCTATATCTATCTTGCCTGTTGTCAGTAAAATTATTGAGAGGGCCGTTCACAATCATGTGTATTCTTATGTATCGCAACATGAAATTCTTAATGAGCACCAGTCTGGTTTTCGTCCTGGGCATTCAACAGAATCAGCCCTTGTTGATATGGTGGACGACTGGCTCTCTAATATCAATTCTGGTAAAATGACGGGCATGGCCCTTATTGATTTAAGGAAGGCGTTCGATACCGTGAATCATGATATCCTGATTAATAAACTTCACGATATTGGAGCATCAAACAACACCCTCAATTGGTTTAAATCCTATCTGAGTGGCAGAATGCAAAGAGTGTCGTTTAACGGAGTTGTTTCAGATACATTACCCATTAATACAGGTGTTCCACAAGGCAGTATCCTTGGCCCACTTTTGTTTATAATTTTTATCAATGATATGCCTAAAGTAATAAAACATGGTAAGATTTCTATGTATGCTGATGACACTACATTGTATGTCAATGAAAATGATGTTAACATTATGTCAAATAAGCTTACGGAGGATCTTGAGGCGATAACTAAATGGCTGCATAAAAACAAGCTTTTCCTCAATACAAATAAGACTAAAGTAATGTTATTAGGCAGTAGTGCAAGATTACGTAAAGTGGATGAAGATTCTTTTTCAGTAATTGTTAATGGTTGTAAACTAGAGAGAGTTAACAAGGCTAAATGTTTAGGTGTTTTAATTGATGATGAATTACTGTGGCATAAGCAAGTAAATTGTGTTATTCAGAAATTGTTCTGTAAAATATCTCTTTTAAGACGTCTGAGCACATTTCTTGATAGTAACACCCTTAATATCTTGTACAAGTCATTGATTCAACCCTGTTTTGACTATTGCTGTGTTGTATGGTTTGGTCGATATGAAAATGATGTACACAAACTCAATGTCTTACAAAAACGATGTGCTAGAATTATTTTGAGCGTTAATTCCCAAACCTCGTCTAATGTTATGTTTCCAGTATTAGGATGGAATTCACTGTATGATCGTTGTAAATATTTTAAAGCACTGCTGATGTTTAAATCTTTAAATGGCCTGGCGCCATCATATCTTTCTTCCAAATGTAAATATGTATCTGATAATCATGGCATTCATACAAGACAAGCTGCAGCTGGTCTGCTAGCGTTGCCACCTTGCTCTAATGGTAATGATACCGAATATTTTAAATTTTCTTTCTCGTACAGTGGTGTTGAGGTATGGAACAAAATTGATTATGATGTTAGGAACGCCTCAAATGTACAATGTTTTAAGAATATGTATAAGTTTAAGCAATGAAGTACTTCCATGGTTTAAGCCGGGAGTTTAAGCTATAATATGATGTTATTAGTGGTTTCATATGTATTTAACAGTGTATTTATATAATAGAGATGTTCAATTGTTTGGGTTTTTTTGGTCAAATAATTGTTCCTCTAGTTGGTGCTATATTATTTTGTCATGCTGGTTTGATTTGATATGTGTTAATAATTTTTGTTGTATTATATGTAATTTTAAATTTCTGTTGTGCAATTGTTATATGATGCAGGGCCCGTGTAAGAACAGCATTTTTGCTGATCGGGTTACCCTGGGTAAATATGATGTAATAAATAAATAAATAAATAAATACGTAAAATCCCGGGGCCGGTAAAACAGCATTAATTTTGCGCGCGCCCAGAATAAAAATCGGCATTAGGCCGAATGCAAAGCTATAAAGAAATGTTAAAATGAAGAAGTTGACCAAAATTTAAAACGACACTTACATAGCAGAGATTATTGGGAACATGAAGGAAAGAAAATAATAAACAAAACAATAAAGCAAAAAAAAAGAAAAAAAAACAAACAAAAACAATGCCTTTTTTGTCTCATATAAACCCGGCATGATTGCTATCTTCGGTAGAGAGTCATATCATTAAAAAATCATTAAACATAAAGAAAAAAATTAGAGGTATGAATCAAGGCCCTAAATGCTATCTACAGAAGATAGCAAGGAAAGCAAAAAACATTCAAAATAATAATGTTCCAAAATAACATTGCCTAACACACGTTGC